>NC_140587.1:874328136-874888891 GCF_964204655.1 Triturus cristatus
TGAGGTGAGCATGGTTTCAAACTTGATGCTTGCCTTTGTGCATTTAAGAATGCAGCAAATTCTTAAAACAGAGTATGACGTGTTCTTTGGAGGAAAACACGTCATAGTTTTTGGAGATCTACTGCAACTGACACCGGTAAAAGGACAACCGGTATTTAAAACACTTGCCCATGAAGATACTAGAAAGTCTCTTGGCAGTGTTGGTAATGTGAACATTTGGAGTAATTTTGAATACAAAGAAATGACAACAAATATGCGACAGGCAAATGATGCTGAATATGGAAGTATTCTTCAAGATATAAGAATTGGAATTCTTTCAAAAAAAGGGAAAGAAGCTTTGGAGAGTCGATTACTTTGCAATGTCTTTCCAAATGAAAATGCAGTTGCTGCAAAAATGTATGTGGAAATTGCTAAAAATAAGTCAGTGATTTGCTTAATGCCAACACTGCGTGAGTGTTCAATATTCAACGAAGAATTATTAAAATTGGAAAATGAAGAAATTGTCAAAATGGAAGCCATCGATAAAATACTACATGAAGGAATCACTATTATTTTGATGGGTAAGTTGAGATCAAAACTAGATTGTTTAGAAAAAAAAATATCTAAAACTGCTGGTTTGGAAAAGACACTGTATGTGTGTGTAAACTGTCGGGTAATTTGAAGGCGTAAATTGGATGTAGAGAAAGGTTTAGTTAATGGTCCAATGGGCAAAGTGGTGGATTTTGTGAATTATCAGAACAAAGAAGGAATTGAATTTTTTAAAATTAAATTTGATCAGATTGATGAAGTTAAAGAAATTGGTCGTTGTTCAGTTCGTTTTTTGCTTGTAAAAGATTTATATGTCCGTAGGAAACAATTTCCATTTTCTCTGGCATATGCAGTGACTATTCATAAATCTCAAGGATTAAGTGTAGACAGTGCATTGGTGAACATTGGGTCTACTGTATTTAAAGAAGGTATGGCATATGTTGCTTTGTCGCGAGTCAGAACATTATCTGGTTTGTTTTTGATTGATTTTGATGAGACAAAAGTTACTGCAGATGCAAACTGTCTAAAAGAGTATAATAGGTTAAGAAGGGTGTATGCTCCAAATTTAGGTCAATATCCTGTATTTGAAAAGCGTGTGGTTGGTCGAAAAAGAAGGTTAGAGAATATCTGTTCTGAAGGTATCAAGAAAAGAAAAGAACAAGATAATGTTGTGATTGCAGGATAAAAGAAATTGGACACTGTTGAAGAGATGGTTGGTTATCAGTCTGAAAATAGTTCTGGTGTCAACTGCTATGCTAATGTAGTGGTCAATGTTGTTTTTTATCTTGAAGATTTGCAAGAGCAAATTATGGAGAATCGGCAAAAAAGGTTTTGTTCTCTGTTGCACTCTGTTTATGAAAAATTGACAACAGATAGAAGTAAAATACAATCTGTTTCAGATGTTCGTAGTCTTTTGTATGTGTGTTCTGGTTCTACACAATTTACACAAAATAACAACAAGATGCTCAGGAATTTTTAATGTATATGCTTACCATTTTTGAAAATGAAGGTGTAGAAATAGAAAATATTTTTGGCCTTTCTTACAAATGGGAACATCATTGTGAAAATTGCACGTATACATGTAGCACCAATGTAGACACTGAGAGATTTCTGTATTTAACATTACCAGACTGTAAATCAGTGGCTTTCAACAAATCAGTGAAAGGTGAAATTCAAAACATGGAGTGTAGCCAATGTAAATCAGAAATGTTATCCACATTATTGTTAACAAAATATGGAAAATACATAATTTTAATGATGCACCGTTGTACAGCTCATGGAAGAAAATTGGATACTTTAATAAAACAATTTGTAGCAGCACAAATATCAATATCAGGAAGGACTTTTGTAGCAATTGCAATAATTTTCCATGATGGTCCTTCCGCCTCATCTGGACAATACACTGCCTATCTAAAATGTGACAAAGGCTGGACACTTTGTAATGATGCCCAGTTGGTTTTCAAACAACGTTTGCCTAGGGAATTACAAAATTCCTACCTAATATTTTTGAAGCCAAAGTTTTAGGAAGCTAATTCACTCTCTGAGGAATTTATTATTATAATTTAATAGAACTACCATTGGACAGTTTACATAAAGAAGAAGTGCAAAAATACAATTTGGCCTCAAGGAAAGGTATATTTTTGAATTATGGACTTTTTGGTGGTCATTTATTCGATGGTTATTTTAATGTGGCAACATTTACAGTTTTAAAATGTTGTAATCTGTAAGCATTTCATATATGTATGATTTGTATTTAATGGTATTTTACTGAGAATAGTATGTTGGGGTTTTTTTAACAATCTTTCTGATTGTTTTTTTTTGCCCGCTGTTAAGTGATGAGTACCATTGAAATCACTATTTCGAGTGAAATTCAATATATTCTGAGAACAGCAAAAAAGGCAAAAAAATTACTTTGTGGAAATTATGTTGTGTTGTAAAAAATGTATTATTATATGTTATAATTTTTATTTTATTTTCTTTCACAGATCCAAATTTTAAAATGAGCAATTTTTAAGAATTTATATTTTAATGAAAAATAGGCAAAAATGAATAACATTTGTTATTCCTATTACTGTGAAGGTAAGTTTAACTAAGTCTCAATATGCAGAATGAAGAGGCCTGCAAGAATCTACAAAGTTGAAACACGTTTCTTAAAACACTTTGTTTATGTAGTTTTGAAATCTGACCATAATCAGATATCAAGTGACCTGCAAAAAAAGAGATTTGAGGGGTTCATAATATTTCATCTTTTTAGCTGTTGAAGGACCACAATCATTTCAATCATTCTTCTTTGTACATCTTTGCAGTCAAAATTCTGTGCTTACCTTCTATCATTCGCAAGGAAATTTAAAAACGGAAATATGTCACTTTTTGTAACATAGTTATTGTGTAAGATACTCTTTCATATTTTCAAAGAGAGGAAAAGGCACTCTGTGCACTTTTTATACTCCATGAAAATATAACCTCATCATGCAGACCACTTTCGGTTGAAAGGGTGTTCTATAAGTGTTGTTGTGCATGATTGCACTTAATACTCATAGAACAAGACACATGTCTAGATTTATTAGAAATTGTAAATCTCGATATGTGTGTGAATGGTGCACCATTCTAAAATTGGTGCAGGAAAGCACAACAAAGAGAGTTGTTTTAATTTCTCCACATTTTTATATCTTCAATGCATGCTGAAATGTTCAGCATACATTGAAGGAGAAAAATGCATTTTCTCATTGTTTTTGTACAGGAAGGTGTGTCTTCCTGTAGAAAAACAAACAGCACATGACACAGATATCCTTGCACTATTGTGCAAGGGTGCCTGTGTCACCACATGGCTGCAGTTTAACCCCTTCACTGCTAGGCCTTTTCCCCTCCTGTGCTAAGCCTTTTTTGGGCTATTTGGGGTAGTGCGCGCTTAGGCCCCTGTAACTTTTTGACCACATTAGGTATCCACGCCAAATTTGCGTCCTTTTCTTCCAACATCATGTGGATTCTAAAGGTACCCAGGGTTTGTGGATTCTCCTAGAGGGTTCCCAGAATTTAGTCAAAATACAGCAACATTTTGTTTTTTTTGTGAAAAATGGGGAAAAGTGGCTGCAAATGAAAGTGTCTGGGTTTTTCTCTGCAAATGATATCAAAAAAGGGTTTGTGGGGCTGAAATCACCATTTCTCCAACTTTTAGGGAATGACAGATTTTTGTCAGAAATCCAACTTTTTTTTACACAGTTTTGACATTTTTCTGGGACATACCCTATTTTTGCAATTTTTTGTGCTTTCAACCTCCTTCCAGATAATGGTAGAAATGGGTAGAAAAGCAATAATGGATCTTGGAAAGCTATACATTTTTGAAAAGTAGACAAACTTCTGAATTCAGCAAGGGGTCATTTGTGTAGATCCATCAAGGTTTCTTTATAGAAACTAACAGTTAAATATAGGAAAAATTAAAAATTAGTGGAAAAAAGCAGCCTTTTGTGTCAACGTTTTCACCTGTAACTTCTGCTAATTATGACATCTCTTAGAAAGCAATGTACCGTTACATCCGCTGGACCTTCCTGGTTGTGGGGATATATAGGACCTGTAGGTTCACCAAGAGCGCAACGAACGTAAAAAACTGAGCAGCATTTTGTAATGGGTTTTTTCTAGTTCCGGGTATATAGCAATTATAGTATGAAAATGTATACATGGAAAAATTGGTATGAAAGACATCTATGTATTTCTGAAATGGGAACAAATTACAGAGTTTAGAAACAGTGCATACTTGCACATTTTCGAAGTTGGGAATACTCATACTTGCATGACAATTATTGGTCATTTTTCAAAATGACTTTTTTTTTACACAATGTCTTTCATTTAGAAGGGAGAAATGCATCAAAAATCAATAGGTAATAACAGTTGCTTTACAAATCTGAACTACCCTAAGTCTCCCGATAAAAATGGTACCTCACTTGTGTGGGTAGGCATAGTGCCCACGACAGGAATTGGCTCAAAACCTAAGGTGAACACACCACATTTTCACACTTAAAATTTTCACATTTTTTGCGAAGAGTCTAGCTGTAGTTTTTGAACCCTAGCTCTGCCGGCACCTAGGGAAACCTAGCAAACCTATACATTTTTGAAAACTAGACACCCAGGGGAAGCCAGGATGGGGTGACTTGAGTGCCGCCCACCATGGTCTGTTACCCAGAATCCCTTGCAAACATAAAACATTGACAAAAAAAACATATTTTCCCCACATTTCTGTGATGGAAAGTTTTGGAATCTGCACGGATCCACAAATTTCCACCCACCCCGCGTTCCCCAGAGTCCTACGAGAAAAATGGTACCTCACTTGTGCGGGTCGGCCTAGTGCCCGCGACAGGAAACGGCGCAAAATGCAACGTGGTCACACCTCAATTTTGCAGTGAAAAGTGACCCTTTTTTGGCAAAGTGACTAGCTATAGTTTTTGAACCCTAGCCCTGCCGGCTCCTAGGGAAACCTAGCAAACCTATACATTTTTGAAAACTAGACACCCAGGGGAATCCAGGATGGGGTGACTTGAGTGCCTCCAACCAAGGTCTGTTACCCAGAATCCCTTGCAAACGTAAAAAACTTGACAAAAAAAACACATTTTCCCCACATTTCTGTGATGGAAAGTTCCGGAATCTGCGTGGATCCACAAATTTCCACCCACCCTGCATTCCCCAAAGTCCTACGAGAAAAACTGGTACCTCACTTGTGTGGGTCGGCCTAGTGCCCACGACAGGAAACGGCGCAAAACGCAACGTGGTCACACCTCAATTTTGCAGTGAAAAATGACCCTTTTTTGGCAAAGTGACTAGCTGTAGTTTTTGAACCCTAGCCCTGCAGGCACCTAGGGAAACCTAGCAAACCTATACATTTTTGAAAACTAGACACCCAGGGGAATCCAGGATGGGGTGTCTTGAGTGCCTCCCACCATGGTCTGTTACCCAGAATCCCTTGCAAACGTAAAAAATTGACAAAGAAAACACATTTTCCCCACATTTCTGTGATGGAAAGTTCTGGAATCTGCATGGATCCACAAATATCCACCCACCCCGCGTTCCCCAAAGGCCTACGAGAAAAATGGTACTTCACTTGTGTGGGTCGGCCTAGTGCCCGCGACAGGAAACGGCACAAAACGCAACGTGGTCACACCTCAATTTTGCAGTGAAAAATGACCCTTTTTTGGCAAAGTGACTAGCTGTAGTTTCTGAACCCTAGCCCTGCCGGCACCTAGGGAAACCTAGCAAACCTATACATTTTTGAAAACTAGACACCCAGGGAAATCCAGGATGGGGTGACTTGAGTGCCTCCCACCATGGTCTGTTACCCAGAATCCCTTGCAAACGTAAAAAATTGACAAAAAAAACACATTTTCACCACATTTCTGTGATGGAAAGTTCTGGAATCTACGTGGATCCACAAATTTCCACCCACCCCGCGTTTCCCAAAGTCCTACGAGAAAAATGGTACCTCACTTGTGCGGGTCGACCTAGTGCCCGCGACAGGAAACGGCGCTAAATGCAACGTGGTCACACCTCAATTTTGCAGTGAAAAATGACCCTTTTTTGGCAAAGTGACTAGCTGTAGTTTTTTAACCCTAGCCCTGACGGCACCTAGGGAAACCCAGCAAACCCATACATTTTTGAAAACTAGACACCCAGGGGAACCCAGGATGGGATGACTTGAGTGCCTCCCACCAAGGTCTGTTACCCAGAATCCCTTGCAAACGTAAAAAATTGTCAAAACAACCACATTTTCCCCACATTTCTGTGATGGAAAGTTCCGGAATCTGCGTGGATCCACAAATTTCCACCCACCCCATGTTCCCCAAAGTCCTACGAGAACAATGGTACCTCACTTGTGCGGGTCGGCGTAGTGCCCGCGACAGGAAACAGCACAAAACGCAACGTGGTCACACCTCAATTTTGCAGTGAAAAATGACCCTTTTTTGGCAAAGTGACTAGCTGTAGTTTTTGAACCCTAGCCCTGCCGGCACCTAGGAAAACCTAGCAAACCTATACATTTTTAAAAACTAGACACCCAGGGGAATCCAGGATGGGTGACTTGAGTGCCTCCCACCATGGTCTGTTACCCAGAATCCCTTGCAAACAAAACAAATTGACAAAAAAACACATTTTCCCCACATTTCTGTGATGGAAAGTTCTGGAATCTGCGTGGATCCACAAATTTCCACCCACCCCGCGTTCCCCAAAGTCCTACAAGAAAAATTGTACCTCACTTGTGCCGGTCGGACTAGTGCCCGCGGCAGGAAATGGCGCAAAACGCAACGTGGTCACACCTCAATTTTGCAGTGAAAAATGACCCTTTTTTGGCTAAGTGACTAGCTGTAGTTTTGAACCCTAGTTCTGCCGGCACATAGAGAAACATACCAAACCCACACATTTCTGAAAACTAGACACCCGGCGGCTTCCAGGGAGGTATGGCTTGCATGGATCCCCCAACGTTTCCTTACCCAGAATCCCCTGCAAACCTCAATTTTAGCTGAAAAAATCACTTTTTTCACACATTTTGGTGTGGGAAAGTTGTGGCATCACCGGGCTCACACAAAATTTACCACCACCCAGGGTTCCCCCAGCTCTCCCGGTAAAAATGGTGCCTCACTTGTGTGGGTGGCCCAAGTACCCGCGGCAGGCAAGGGCCCAAAACGTAGTGAGGCGACATCAAAATGGCCTATCGCAAAACCACCTGGTTTTGCAAGGGGGGTCACTTGGGTTTTTGGCCCGGTGCTCGGCGGCCATCTAGGGAAACCTACCAAACCCATGCATTTCCAAAAACTAGACACCCGGCGGCTTTCAGGGAGGTATGGCTTGCATGGATCCCCCAACGTTTCCTTACCCAGAATCCCCTGCAAACCTCAATTTTAGCTGAAAAAATCACTTTTTTCACACATTTTGGTGTGGGAAAGTTGTGGCATCACAGGGCTCACACAAATTTACCACCACCCAGAGTTGCCCCAGGTCTCCCGGTAAAAATGGTGCCTCACTTGTGTGGGAGGCCCAAGTACCCGCGGCAGGCAAGGGCCCAAAACATTGTGAGGCGACATCAAAATGGCCTATCGCAAAACCACCTGGTTTTGCAAGGAATGTCACTTGGGTTTTTGGCCCGGTGCTCGGCGGCCATCTAGGGAAACCTACCAAACCCATGCATTTCTGAAAACTAGACACCCGGCGGCTTCCAGGGAGGTATGGCTTGCATGGATCCCCCAACGTTTCCTTACCCAGAATCCCCTGCAAACCTCAATTTTAGCTGCAAAAATAACTTTTTTCACACATTTTGGTGTGGGAAAGTTGTGGCATCACGGGGCTCACACAAATTTACCACCACCCAGAGTTGCCCCAGGTCTCCCGGTAAAAATGGTGCCTCACTTGTGTGGGAGGCCCAAGTACCCGCGGCAGGCAAGGGCCCAAAACGTTGTGAGGCGACATCAAAATGGCCTATCGCAAAACCACCTGGTTTTGCAAGGGTTGTCACTTGGGTTTTTGGCCCGGTGCTCGGCGGCCATCTAGGGAAACCTACCAAACCCATGCATTTCTGAAAACTAGACACCCGGCGGCTTCCAGGGAGGTATGGCTTGCATGGATCCCCGAACGTTTCCTTACCCAGAATCCCCTGCAAACCTCAATTTTAGCTGCAAAAATCACTTTTTTCACACATTTTGGTGTGGGAAAGTTGTGGCATCACCGGGCTCACACAAATTTACCACCACCCAGCGTTCCCCCAGCTCTCCCGGTAAAAATGGTGCCTCACTTGTGTGGGAGGCCCAAGTACCCGCGGCAGGCAAGGGCCCAAAACGTTGTGAGGCGACATCAAAATGGCCTATCGCAAAACCACCTGGTTTTGCAAGGGTTGTCACTTGGGTTTTTGGCCCGGTGCTCGGCGGCCATCTAGGGAAACCTACCAAACCCATGCATTTCTGAAAACTAGACAGCCGGCGGCTTCCAGGGAGGTATGGCTTGCATGGATCCCCCAACGTTTCCTTACCCAGAATCCCCTGCAAACCTCAATTTTAGCTGCAAAAATCACTTTTTTCACACATTTTGGTGTGGGAAAGTTGTGGCATCACCGGGCTCACACAAATTTACCACCACCCAGCGTTCCCCCAGCTCTCCCGGTAAAAATGGTGCCTCACTTGTGTGGGAGGCCCAAGTACCCGCGTCAGGCAAGGGCCCAAAACGTAGTGAGGCGACATCAAAATTGCCTATCGCAAAACCACCTGGTTTTGCAAGGGGGGTCACTTGGGTTTTTGGCCCGGTGCTTGGCGGCCATCTAGGGAAACCTACCAAACCCATGCATTTCTGAAAACTAGACACCCGGCGCCTTCCAGGGAGGTATGGCTTGCGTGGATCCCCGAACGTTTCCTTACCCAGAATCCCCTACAAACCTCAATTTTAGCTGAAAAAATCACTTTTTTCACACATTTTGGTGTGGGAAAGTTGTGGCATCACCGGGCTCACACAAATTTACCACCACCCAGCGTTCCCCCAGCTCTCCCAGTAAAAATGGAGCCTCACTTGTGTGGGAGGCTCAAGCACCCGCGGCAGGCAAGGGCCAAAAACGTAGTGAGGCGACATCAAAATGGCCTATCGCAAAACCACCAGGCTTCCAGGGAGGTATGGCTTGTGTGGATCCCCCAAGGTTTCCTTACCCAGAATGCCCTGCAAACCTCAAATTTAGCTAAATAATTCACCTTTTTTACACATTTTTGTGTGGGAAAGTTGTGGCATCAGCGGGCTGACACAAATTTCCTACCACCCAGCGTTCCCCCAGGTCTCCCAAACGTGGTGAGGCGCACTATGTTTAGGACCCTTGCCTGTTGAGGAGCACTATGTTTTGGACCCTTGTCGCGGGTACTTGGGCCTCCCACACGAGTGAGGCACCATTTTTATCGGGAGACCCGGGGGAACGCTGGGTGGTAGGAAATTTGTGTCAGCCCGGTGATGCTACAATTTTCCCACACCAAAATGTGTGAAAAAAGCAATTTTTTCAGCTAAAATTGAGGTTTGCAGGGGATTCTGGGTAAGGAAACGTTGGGGGATCCACGCAAGCCATACCTCCCTGGAAGCCGCCGGGTGTCTTGTATGGGTTTGGTAGGTTTCCCTAGATGGCCGCCGAGCACCGGGCCAAAAACCCAAGTGACCCCCCTTGCAAAACCAGGTGTTTTTGCGATAGGCCATTTTGATGTCGCCTCACTACGTTTTGGGCCCTTGCCTGCCGCGGGTAGTTGGGCCTCCCACACAAGTGAGGCACCATTTTTACCGGGACACCTGGGGGAACGCTGGGTGGTGGAAAATTTGTGTAAGCCCGGTGATGCCACAACTTTCCCACACAAAAATGTGTGAAAACAGTGATTTTTTCAGCTAAAATTGAGGTTTGCAGGAGATTCTGGGTAAGGAAACGTTGGGGGATCCACACAAGCCATACCTCCCTGGAAGCCGCCGGGTGTCTAGTTTTCAGAAATGTATGGGGTTGTAGGTTTCCCTAGATGGCCGCCGAGCACCGGGCCAAAAACTCAAGTGACCCCCCTTGCAAAACCAGGTGTTTTTGCGATAGGCCATTTTGATGTCGCCTCACTATGTTTTGGGCCCTTGCCTGCCGCAGGTACTTGGGCCTCCCACACAAGTAAGGCACCATTTTTACCGGGAGACCTGGGGGAACGCTGGATGGTGGTGAATTTGTGTGAGCCCGCTGATGCCACAACTTTCCCACACCAAAATGTGTGAAAAAAGTGATTTTTTTCAGCTAAAATTGAGGTTTGCAGGGGATTCTGGGTAAGGAAACCTTAGGGGATCCACGCAAGCCATACCTCCCTGGATGCCCCCGGGTGTCTAGTTTTCAGAAATGTGTGGGTTTGGTAGGTTTCCCAATGTGCCGGCTGCGCTAGGGCCCAAAATCCACAGGTAGGCATATTGCTAAAAACAACTCTATGCCCAGTTGGCTTTCTGCCACCGGGGGGGCATCGGGGGGGAGGGGGTTGCCCCGATATGCCCCCAAGGGGGGCAGAAACACTGTGGCTATTTTTTGGGGGGTGGGGGAATTGGTATGCCCATTCTGGGCAGCCCCCACCCCCACACATAAAAAAGCCAGCGTAATCGTTGGCGTCTAGTGGGCTTTTTGCCCCCCAAGGGGGGCAGATTGAGGACTACTGCCCCATCAGCCCCCCCGGGGGGCAGAAGGTCCACTAGATGCCAGGGATTTTTTGGGGAAAATTTTAATTAGGGTGGGGGCTATTCAAAACGGGCATGCCAATGCCCCCACCCTAATTAAAATTTGCCTAAAGAAATCCCTGGTGTCTAGTGGGCTTTTTGCCCCCGGAGAGGAATACAGGGGAATACTGCCCCATCTGTCACCCACGGGGGGCAGGAAGGCTGTAACTTTTGCAGGGAGGGGGTGGGGGCATGGGCATGTCAGTTTTGGGGAACCCCCAACCTAATTAAAATTTGTCCCAAAATATTCCCTGGCGTCTAGTGGGCTTTTTACCCCCCCAACAGGGCAGATTGGGGGCTGATGCCCCAATCTGCCCCCCAGGGGAGGTAGAAAATCCACTAGACACCAGGGAGTTTTTGGGGCAAATTTTAATTAGGGTGGGGGCTGCCCAAAACGGGCATACCAATGCCCCCACCCTAATTAAATTTTGCCCAAAAAATCCCTGGCATCTAATGGGCTTTTTGCCACCTGGGGGGGCAGATTGGGGGCTAGTGCCCCATCTGTCCCCCACTGGGGGCAGAAAGGCTGTAATTTTTGCAGGGAGGGGGTGGGGGCCTGAGCATGTCCGTTTTAGGCAACCCCCACCCTAATTCAAATTTGCCCCAAAATAATCCCTGGCATCTAGTGGGCTTTTTGCCCCACTGGCAGGGCAGATTGGGGGCTGACGCCCCCATCTGCCCCCCAGGGGAGGCAGAAAGTCCACTAGACGCCAGGGAGTTTTTGGGGCACATTTTAATTAGGGTGGGGGCTGCCCGAAACGGGTATGCCAATGCCCCCACCCTAATTAAAATTTGCCCCAAACAAACCCTGGCGTCTAATGGGTGTTTTGCCCCCCGGGGTGGTAGACTGGGGGCTACTGTCCCATCTGCCCCCCAGGGGGGCAGGAAGGCTGTAATTTTGGTAGGGGGATGGGAATGCCCTTTTTGGGACCCTCCACCCTAATACAAATTTGCCCCCAAAAAATCCCTGGCATCTAGTGGGCTTTTTGCCCCCCCGGTGGGGCAGATTGGCGGCTAAAGTCCACTTCTGCCCCGGGAGGGGGGTAGAAAGTCCATTAGATGCCAGGGAGGTTTTTGGGCAAATTTTTATTAGGTTGGGGGCTGTTCAAAACGGGCATGCCAATGCCCCCACCCTAATTAAAATGTGCCTAAAGAATTCCCTGGTGTCTAGTAGGCTCTTTGCCCCCCGGAGGGGGAGATAGGGGACTACTGCCCCATCTGTCACCCGGGGGGGAAGAAGGCTGTAATTTTTTCGGGGAGGGGGTGGGGGCATGGGCATGCCAGTTTTGGGCAACCCCCACCCTAATTCAAATTTTCCCCAAAACACTCCCTGGCGTCTAGTGGGCTTTTTGCCCCCCCCCCAGTGGGGCAGATTGGGGGCTAATGCCCCCATCTGCCCCCCAGGGGAGGCAGAAAGTCCACTAGGCGTCAGAGAGTTTTTTGGGTAAATTTTAATTAAAATTTGCCCAAAAAAATCCCTGGCGTTGTGGGCTTTTTGCCCCCCAGGGGGGGAAGATTGGGGGCTACTGCCCCATCTGTCCCCCACGGGGGGAAGGAAGGCTGTAACTTTTGCAGGGAGGGGGTGGGGGCCTGAGCATGTCCGTTTTAGGCAACCCCCACCCTAATTCAAATTTGCCCCAAAATAATCCCTGGCATCTAGTGGGCTTTTTTCCCCCCTGGCAGGGCAGATTGGGGGCTGACGCCCCCATCTGCCCCCCAGGGGAGGCAGAAAGTCCACTAGACGCCAGGGAGTTTTTGGGGCAAATATTAATTAGGGTGGGGGCTGCCCGAAACGGGTATGCCAATGCCCCACCCTAATTAAAATTTGCCCCAAAAAATCCCTGGTGTCTAGTGGGTGTTTTGCCCCCCGGGGTGGTAGACTGGGGGCTACTATCCCATCTGCTCCCCAGGGGGGCAGGAAGGCTGTAATTTTGGTACGGGCATTAGCATGCCCTTTTTGGGACCCTCCACCCTAATTAAAATTTGCCCCAAAAAAATCCCTGGCATCTAGTGGGCTTTTTGCCCCCCGGGGTGGTAGACTGGGGGCTACTGTCCCATCTGCTCCCCAGGGGGGCAAGAAGGCTCTAATTTTGGTAGGGGCATTAGCATGCCCTTTTTGGGACCCTCCACCCTAATACAAATTTGCCCCAAAAAATCCCTGGCATCTAGTGGGCTTTTTGCCCCCCCGGTGGGGCAGATTGGCGGCTAAAGCCCACTTCTGCCCCGGGGGGGGGGGGGGGGTAGAAAGTCCATTAGATGCCAGGGAGGTTTTTGGGCAAATTTTTATTAGGTTGGGGGCTGCCCAAAACGGGCATGCCAATGTCCCCACCCTAATTAAAATTTGCCCCGAAAAATCCCTGGCATCTAGTGGGCTTTTTGCCTCCCTGAGAGGGCAGATTGGGGGCTTACGCCCCCATCTGCCCCCCCCAGGGGAGGCAGAAAGTCCACTAGACGCCAGGGAGTTTTTGGGGCAAATTTTAATTAGGGTGGGGGCTGCCCAAAACGGGCATGCCAATGTCCCCACCCTAATTCAAATTAGCCCCAAAAAAACTCCCTGGCGTCTATTGGGCTTTTTGCCCCCCTGGCATGGCAGATTGGGGGCTAATGCCCCCATCTGCCGGCAGGGGGGGCAGAAAGTCCACTAGACGCCAAGGAGTTTTTGGGCATATTTTAATTAGGGTGGGGGCTGCCCAGAACGGGCAGGCCAATGCCCCCACCCTAATTAAAATTTGACTAAAAAATCTCTGGTGTCTACAGTGCTTTTTGCCCCCCCGGGGGGGCAGAAAGGCTGTCATTTTTGCGGAGGGTGGGTGGGGGCATGGGCATGCCTATATTGGGCAGCCCCCACCCCAATTTACAAGAAAGAATAAATCCCTGGCGTATAGTGGACTTTCTGCCCCCCAGGGGGGGCAGATTTGGGGCTAATGCCCCCATCTGCCCCCCAGGGGGGGCAGAAAGGCTGTCATTTTTGCGGAGGGTGGGAGGGGGCATGGGCATGCGCATATTGGGCAGCCCCCACCCCAATTTACAACAAAAAATAAATCCTTGGTTTCTAGTGGGCTTTTTGCCCCCCCAGGGGGCAGATTGGGGGGTACTGCCCCCATCTGCCCCCCAGGGGGGGCAAAAAGACTAAATGGCACTAAAAATATTTTGGGGGAGCAAAAGCCCTTGCCTAAGGGGCAGCTCCCCCCTCCCTGGTGTCTAGTGGGTGGATCCCTGCTTGGGGATCTCCCTCCTGGGGCGATCCCCAAGCAGGGATCCACTGGGGAGGGGTACCATTGGAAAGGGGAGATTCTCCCCTTTCCAATGATACCTCTCCCATCTTTCTATGTGCCCGGGGGGCTGAGATAGCCCCCTGAGCACATACAAAGTGAAACTGAAATGAGCCTAAAGGCTCATTTCAGTTTCGGTTTCTATGCAATGAAGACAGCGCGACGTGCGCGCTGATCTTGATTGCACAGAAACCAGGTGGGGGGCCTCAGGAGCTGGGGAAGCTCTTCCCCAGCTCCGAAGGTCAAAGGCATTAAATAGAAATCCCTCTGCTGTCTGCAGCAGAGGGATTTCGTGCCCCTGGCCTCATGACGGAATGGTTCGGTCATGAGCACAGGGGCACCGATGCTCATGACGGAACCATTCCGTCATGAGCATCGAAGGGGTTAAGCAGCCGTGCAGAGAGTAGCATAGATTTGCAACATATTTATGTACATATGTTGCATCCCTGTGCTTCGGAAGTACTACAGCACACTACAATTAAAGAGGTTACTGTGTGATGCTGCAGCACTTCCTTATAGTTCTGCACTTATACATCCACCATACGCTACTAATGCATTCATTGAGTCAATTACGTACTACACATACATTCATCTAAACTTTCACACACTAACAAAGAAATTTAGCTCTTTTTTTAAACCAGGAAAGTTAGTTCTTACAAGAACTTTTTTTTTTCTTCTTTCTTCTTTTACGTTTTTTGGGGGGTTTTCTGAACAATTTTGTGATTTTTTTGGTTTTTCTGAAAAAAACAGGAGAAACCAAACAATGAACTTCAGGGAACAGTAAAAAAAAAAAAAAAAAAACTAGCAAATATGACTTTCCTGCTGGCGGCAGATGAGGTCGATTGACTGCTCGCCATAGCACAAAGTCTTATTGCACTTAGTGCAGAGCACTTTTAAAAATTTAAATTGAGGACGGATGTCCAAGGTTTGGTCTGAGGGATGCACTCTTGACGTGCTCAGCTGCGATGAGGTGGATGGCGCAGGAGCAGGAGTGTCTCTCATCCGTCTGCACTCTTCACGTGCAAGATTGTTTGGATGAAGGCTCCCCATGTGCTTCATCATACTTGCCGTGCCGCATGAGTATTTCTTGGTAGGATCCCCTCTCGATAAGACTCTTTTGCAAATCTTACATGTGACCAAGGTGGCATTGGTCTTATTCTGTCCTTCGGGAAAAGTAAAACATTTCCACACCACTGAAGCAAAACGTTTTTTGTGTGGTTCCTCCGGCAAAAATTCATCATCAGAGGTTTGAGGTGATGCAGGTGATGCCTGCTGCCCTGAAGCCATTTTTGGTTGCAAAAAGTTAGAACTAAGTGTATACTTAGTCTAAAAAAATCTTCTTCTCTCCAAAGAGATGGTTCTCCAAAGAAGCTCAAAGAAGAATGATTTAAATGGGTGGGGTCTTTCAATAGTTAGAAGAGGAAGTGTAATGAACCAATCAAATCTCTTTTTTTGCAGGTCACATGGGATCCGCGCACCGTGTGCTTACGCAGCACGCACCCAGCGAGCATCCACGAAATTGAATTAAAAAGAAATATATCTAAAATAAAGTTTTGTACTTATAGTTAAAAAAATATTTTGAAAAATATAAAAAAATATGTTTGAAAAACCCATTAAGTTCAAATAATATTTTTTAATTTTTAAAAGAATTAATTGAGGAAATATGTTTAAAAAATAGTGATAAAAAAGTATTTAAAAAAAATTATAATTAATGAAATTGACACACTGAATTTGCAAAATATAGAAATCCAATCAAAATCATTAAACATGATATCTTTAGAGATAAGTTATAGATAGGAATTTACATTTAAAAAACCTTTGAAATTCACTGAAAAAACCATAGGTTTCATGGGCATTATAGTTAGGAATTAGCATTTAAAAAACCTTTGAAATTCACTGAAAAAACCGTAGGTTTCATGCATGTTATAGTTATTAATTGGCATTTAAAAAACCTTAGAAATCCACTGAAAAAACCATAGGTTTCAGGGGCGTTATAGTTAGCTGGACATTTCCCTCATACAAAACCCTAGAAATTCCCCTGTTATAGTTATTTCAGCTAACTATAACTCGCGCCCCCGCAATGCACTGCTGATGACGTCACATATTACATCACTCATGACATGGTCAGTGACATCACTGATGACATCACTGATGACATCTTAAATGACATCACTGATGACATCAATCATACATTGAGGTACTGACACACCTAGTCAGTTGTGCAAATAATTAAACACAGTCCAATTGACTCACCTATACAGTTAAACACACTCAAGTTCACTTACTCATAAAAATACTAAAAAATGTTGACACTCTTATTCAATTTCTAGTACAAGCACACACTCATCCATACAGCCAGTCCCGCAATCATACACTCTCACATATAGATAGTTATATACTCTTATACACATATACACTGTGTTTCATATATATAGTTACTGTCATATGTACAACTGAGATATACATTCAATCACTAACACACCCTTACATACACTCACCCAACCATACAGTCCATCACAGTTGCACTCTTAAAACCATGCACCCATAGAATCACCCACTCACACATCTATGTACAGAGTCACACACACCCCACCCACACATACACTCAGGCACCCATACAGATACTCAGACAACCAATCAATAACCCATATAGACACTCATATAGCTATTCACAAAAACATGGAACCACTTATACACCAACAGGCAGACAGATACAGACATTCACACAGTTTAGTCACTAGTCTGCAGTAAGATACCTTTAATGACTCACTTATAGAGTCAGTTACGCACCTAGAAAATCATCCATTCACACACTTGTACACCCCCTTATTCTTCAACAGACCTTTCCCTATATATATTAAACATATTAAATCTGTTCAGAAACACATACTCAATGGATGATGTCATCAGTGATGTCATCAGTGATGTCATTTGAGATGTCATCAGTGATGTCATCAGTGATGTCACTGACCATGTCATGAGTGATGTAATATGTGACGTCATCAGCTGTGCATTGCGGGGGCGCGAGTTATAGTTAGCTGAACTAACTATAACAGGGGAATTTCTAAGGTTTTGTACGAGGGAAATGTCCAGCTAACTATAACGCCCCTGAAACCTATGGTTTTTTCAGTGACTATATATATATATATATATATATATATACATATATATATATATATATATATATATATATATATATATATATATATATATATGTATATATATATATATATATATATATATATATAGTCACTGAAAAAAATAGGTTTCAGGGACGTTATAGTTAGTTGGACATTTCACTCGTACAAAACCAGAAAATTCGGCCGTTATAGTTAGTAGAGCACTGCTGATGACGTCTCATATTACATCACTCATGACATGGTCAGTGACATCACTGATGATATCACTGATGACATCTCAAATGACATCACTGATGACATCACTGATGACATCATCCAGTGACTGTGTGTTTCTATAAAGTTTGATTATGTTTTATATATATGCCACGGTGTATTGAAGAATGAGTGGGTGTATAAGTGCCTGGGTGGAGGATTTAATAGGTGTGTGACTGAATGTAAGTAGTAAGTAAGTAAAATTGTATTGCATGCTTAATACAAATCTTACAATTAGAGCAATCTTTAATACACACCCTTTAAAACAGAAAAATAGATCTAAAATACTTAATAATCTTATTCGGACATTTTCTCAAATAGTACCAAAAAATAAGTTGTAAACATTAATTCAGTCTGTCATTTTTACAAGACAAATAGATAAATCTTAATATGGATAGTAGCCATTATAATTTCATTACATATGTGCAAATTCATTTGAACAGTTCAAAATTATCCCTAGCTATTTAAAACTTCCAAATTTACTGGGCTCTACTCACTGGCGTCCAGTTTCTCTTTTTGCAAGTATCAAGAATTTAGTAAAATTAGCATTCATTATATAGTCCATTGGTCTAAGACAAACTACCATAGAATTTCTACAATATTCGAACACCTCTATCAATGAAGCAGTTTTTCAGATATCGCTTTCTTTCAACCATCAATGCTGCACATATGCAAACCAAATGAGCAATATTATCTTGCCATAAATTGCATAATCTGCAGGGAGTTGGCGTAGATGGTCTCAGGCTAGGCATCGCTTAATAAACAGTTCTTTGTCTTTCAGAAGAGTTATATGTTTTACTGATTTGATAATTATTTTCTTAAAAACTTGTAGGGTTAGAGACATTTCCCAGATGTCAAGAACTGACAATTCTTTCAAAACCATATGAAGATATTTATAAACAAGATGACTTTTGATTCTGTTGCATTTCTTGCCACAGAAGACAGCACATTGGATTGTTAATATTTGTTTTAATTTGTTTCCAAGTCTTTACATATTGACCCATCCTTGCAATTTGTTGGCTGCAGAAGCCAAATTCCAACCTGATCTGAGCAGGCGATGCATTGGATGGAAATCGAAACAAATATTTAAAAGTTTTTGTGACACCATTATTTAATAATGTAGAGTCCAAACCACTAAAAACTTCACTTCCATAGGTAAGACTAGGGAGCAATTTCGCTTTTATTACTTTTAGTAGTGGGAGATAAGTTGGACCTCCCAAAGAGCTGTAAAGTAAGCGAAAGGCCCCTTGTGAACAGTTGCCTCTTTTTTCATGGTGTGAAAAAGATCCATTCTCATCAAACAGTATGCCAAGGAATTATAGCAATACACTTTTTCTAGCTGCCGCTTTTGCAGATACTATTTATGTTTGTTGCACTTCAATACCTTATTGCTGACTTCCATTACTTTAGTTTTTGTTTCATTTATTATCATTTTATTCTCAATTGAATACATTGATGTTTTGTTTATTAATCGCTGCAACCCTATCCGTGTTTGACTTAGCAGAACTACATCGTCAGCATAAAATAAATTTGATATTTGTTTATCTGCCATCTTCAGTAAATGTGCTAACTCATTGTCCAACGATTCCGTAAGGTCGGATAAAAATAAATTAAATAAATACAGTGCTAAAACACAACCTTGCTGTCACGATCCGAGCGCACCGACCCCGCCACAGAATGCCCGAAAGAACTACAGGTCCCAGAGGCAACGCGGCCACCCGATCACGTAATCTCCTTTCGGCCAATAAAAGACCGCAGACAACCCGGGGGCGTTGCCTATGATTCCTTCATTCATCAACGGCTCCCCGACTGCCAGCCTACGCGGTTTCCAGCCCGCCGTCCTCTACAGCGTTCCAGAGCTTCCAGCGGCCCCTGCAGCCGTTGCCCTTCTGTGCCCAAGCGACTTCTCCGACGCCTTCGCAGAGAGGTGAGTGTCTCCGGTTCTATTCAGCAACCCTTGCAGACGCCTCTCTTCCGAATCCACATCCGCCGTTCTCCTAACGGCCATCAACCAGACGGACTCCCTGCTCTTCCTCTACGCCCACGGATTTCCGGGCTTGCCAACTCCTCAGAGTGCGCTCCTCTACTCACGGTAGAATCGTGAGTATTTGAGTAGCAGCGCGAACATCTCTGCCGGGAAACACCCGCAACTCCTTTTGTTTACTTTGCTTACTGTTCGTAACCCCCTCTTGACCAACGAGGGAAACCGAGCTTTCGCTCCACTTCCTCCCTCCTTGTGAAGGGTAAGGAGGAGAGAACCTTCCTGGCTGGCGCTCCACCGCTCACGGAGTTCCGAGCGTGGAAGTAGTAGCGCCACTCCGTTTCCAGTTTCTTCGGGTCGAGGTGACCCTCGAGACCCCCGTCTACAGCGCGAAGGTACCAGGGTCGTTACACTATCCGAGAGTGTTGGACAGGCCACACAGAGGGCTTGCTCCCCCCCCCGCACGACAGGGCCCGAGCTCCGGCCCACCAGGCATACCCCCGCGACAAGCACCTGTACCCCGTCTCCCGACGGATCTTCTGCCCTCGGACCACTACTCATCACGGGGTCCAGCCCCACCGGCTTCCCCGGCCGGGTCAAGCCTCCATCTTGGGCCCTGCACCACGCGGTCGCGTGGCCTCACCCCGACCCCAACCCCGGGCCTGGCCGGCCCCGACATCCCGGCACCACCATCCACCCAGGAGGTGAGCGAACCACTTGGCAGGTCAATGGGAGAACGAGGTGTCAAAGGCTCTCCCCCGCCAGGTGCCGATCGCCCCCAGCTCCCCCAGGCACTGGCTCCACCCCCTGCTGGGTGTCTGGACACCTTCATCCTGGACCCTCCGACCTCCAAGTGCGAGGGTCCGGACATCAAAGGGCACCAGCCCTATAACTGGGGCAGCTCCGGAGCAGGAAGGCAGTTGTATCCTGGAGTCGAGAGACACCGAGTGAACTCAGCCTTGACGGTCTACTGGCGCTGCCGTAGCCCGCTCTTGTGACCCATCGTTCTGCCTGCTGGCGCTGCCGCGGCCTTCTGCAACCTCCATCCTCACCAGGACCTGCTGGCGCTGCCGCGGACCGTACATCGACCATCTTCCTGGGACCTGCTGGCGCTGCCGCGGCCCGTTGTAACAACCATCTTCACCGGGACCTGCTGGCGCTGCCGCGGACCGTACATCGACCATCTTCCTGGGACCTGCTGGCGCTGCCGCGGCCCGTTGTAACAACCATCTTCACCGGGACCTGCTGGCGCTGCCGCGGACCATACATCGACCGTCTTCCTGGGACCTGCTGGCGCTGCCGCGGCCCGTTGTAACGACCATCATCACCGGGACCTGCTGGTGCTGCTGCGGCCCGTACCACCTAACCACCAAGCTCGAGGATTGTGAGCTCATCATCTCATCCGAACTACCTGACTGGTAAACAGACTGTCCCGCTACCCCCTTTCCTACCTTGCGAGACTCGAATCGAGGGGACCCCTGAGTCCAGACCTCCTTGTACCATTCAACCGTACCTTAAGAAGTGCTTATAAAGAACCCTGAACCTTATCCGTGTGTGGTATCTGTCTGTGGGGGGGAAGCTACTTGTCTGTACGATCGCTGGAGACGGTTCTCCCCGGAGACCTCTCCTCCTGACCCCGGCCGACCCTCCCGGTCCGTCTACCTTTTCTAACAGAGAGCTATCGGGAAGGGTGCGGGGGTCCTCGTTCCTCTTCTCACCCTGTGCATCTTCTCTTCCAGGTCTCTCTTTCCCGGCTGTTCCTGTCCCGTTTTCCCTCGCTCACCCGTCCCCCTAGTCCGCGTGTCTCATACATACTCCGGGCTGGGGACGGATGGGAGGGGGGCCTTACTTAGCATCAGTGCCATCCCGAGGAGGAGCTCGCAGATACCCTTGACAGAATCATAGGCCCACGAAATTACCTCTCCTCTTGATAGCACTGATCACTTACAATGGCCTCGTTGGACGACGTGTTAGCTGCTTTAGCGCAAGTCCAGCTGGAGTTAGCAACGTCACGAGCGGAAACAGCAGCCTTGCATACACGCCTGGACCACCTCCAACGAAACCCGTTTGACGCTGGGCCTGTACTCCCGTCCTCGACCCCGCAAGTAGTGGTGGAAATGCCTTCACACGTTCCGTTGGCCCCTCCGGAGAGATTCCAGGGAGATATCCAGAAAGTCCAAGTCTTCATGACCCAGGTGCTCTTGCACTTCCACTGCAAGCCCAAACTGTTCCTCACGAACCAGGCCAGAGTGGCGTTTCTGATTTCTTACTTGACGGGAGAAGCGGCGCAATGGGCTGTCCCCATCGTTCGCCGGGACGACGCACTCCTGTATGACTGGGACACATTTCGTCAGGAGTTCGAGAAGACCTTCGACCGTCGGGCGGATACCTTCTCTGCGGATCGAGACCTCCTTGATCTACGCCAACAGAGTTCGGATTTTCTGGGGTACGTCAATAGCTTCCGACGATTAGTGGCGGAAACGGATTGGCCCGAACAGAAGCAGGCCGCTATCTTCTATCGAGGACTCACCGAGGACCTGAAGGACGTTATCGCACAGATAGACCCCCAGCCCAGCACATGCTCGGCCATGATCGAACTGGCCTCTCGGTTGGAATACCGGCTCAGAGAAAGAAAAGGGGAAAACAAGCGCAAGGATAAAACACCCATGTCCTTAGAACACCCTCGCTTGCAGGAACCAGCCTCCCCGAGACCGGTTCCCATGGACATCGGAGCGGTGAGAGCGTCCCTGACCCTCAGCGAAAGAGACCACCGGCGCACACAGGGTCTCTGTTTGTATTGCGGCAAGAAAGGCCATTTCCTGAGGGAATGCCCCGTCCGCCCAAAGAACCGCCGGCCTCAGGTGGGACAAGCAGCCACCGTAACCAACACTGGACCGGTGGGAAACCTGAACGCTTGAAGGAGCAAGAAGGGGCCCCTTCGAGCTGTCATTACATCCCTTCCCTGGAAGCAGACACCTCCATAGAGCCAGACCATTTCTTTCTAACCGTGCTCCTCGCTATAGGTCCCAAAACCCACCAAGTACGGGCCATGATTGACTCTGGAGCAACGGGCTGCTTCATGGATGACCATGAAGCCCACCGGTTGGGGATACCGCTGGTGGCGAAAGACACCCCTGAACTCGTCTACGCCGTGGACGGCAAGGAGCTGGAATCCGGCCCCATACGGTATACCACACCCACCTTACAGGTGTCCATTGGAGAAGACCATAGCGAGAGACTCGCGTTTAACATCATCCAAGCGCCCCGATGCCATCTTATCCTTGGATTGCCTTGGTTACGTCGTCACGAGCCCCAGATACATTGGGCTACCAACTCTGTAACCTTCTGCTCCCTCTTTTGCCGCACGCGGTGTCAACGCCGTGAGGCCGCTCCAGATCTTAACGAACCACAGGCACACCATGTAGCTACAGCTGCAGAGAAGGACGTGGAGCTCCCTCTATGTTACCACCACTACAAAGGAGTGTTTGATAAGCAGAAAGCCGAGGTTCTCCCTCCACATCGCGACTACGACTGTAGGATCGATCTCACCCCGGGAGCCGCTGTTCCGTGTAGCAGGGTGTACGCTCTCACGGGTCCAGAAACCCGTCATCTCCGGGACTATCTTGATACCTACCTTAGGTTGGGGTTCATTCGCCCTTCCAGATCGCCCGCAGCATCCCCCCTCTTCTTTATACCGAAGGCCAATGGGGAACTACGCTGCTGCATAGACTATCGCGCCCTCAACGCCATGACCATCAAAAATCAATACCCGCTACCACTGATCCCGGTATTGTTGGAACAGGTGCGAGGAGCGCAAATATACACCAAGCTAGACCTCAGGGGGGCATACCACCTGGTGCGAATGCGAGAGGGGGATGAGTGGAAGACGGCTTTCAAAACAAGATTCGGCCTGTTCGAATATCTGGTGATGCCCTTCGGGCTCTGCAACGCCCCAGCCGCCTTCCAGTTCTTTTTGAACGAAGTATTGAGGGATTTTCTGGACCTCTATGTAGTGGTGTACATAGACGACATCCTCATCTTTTCATCCTCGGAAGAAGAACACGTGGGCCATGTAACATCGGTATTGCAGGCCTTAGAAAAACACCACCTGTTTTGTAAACTTACGAAATGCGAATTCCATATCACCACGGTGGAGTTCCTTGGTGTCCTGCTTACCCCCGATGGACAAGTCATGACTGACCGCAAGGTCCAGGCGGTAACCAGATGGCCCCCGCCGCAAACAGTGAAGGAGGTCCAAAGCTTTCTTGGGTTTTCAAACTTTTATCTGCATTTTATACACCACTTCTCACAAATGGTGACACCACTCACGAAACTAACACGGAAAGGCATCCCCTTCCTCTGGTCGTCGGAAGCCCAGACAGCGTTTGACCAGCTCAAACACGCCTTCACCACCGCTCCCATCTTGTGCCACGCGCAACCAGATCTTCCATTCATAGTGGAAGCAGACGCATCCGATGAAGCAGTGGGAGCCATTCTTTCCCAACGCCACCCCGACACGAGCCAACTACACCCAGTGGCCTTTATGTCCAGGAAGTTGAATCCAGCGGAGCGTAATTACACCGTCTCCGAGAAGGAATTACTTGCCATCAAAGACGCGTTCCTGGAATGGCGCCATTGGCTACTGGGGGCCCAACATCAGGTAACGGTGTTCACGGACCACCACAACCTCCAGTTCCTGCGGTCAGCCCGACACCTCTCTCCCAGGCAGAAGCGATGGGTGCTCTTTTTTGCGGAATTCCACTTCGTGGTCACCTACCGACCAGGGACGCAAAACAAAAAAGCCGATGCCCTTTCAAGACAGACCCTCTCGCACCTCCCGTTGGCAACACCAGATCAGCCCATCCTATCACCGGAACAGGTCATCGGCAACACGCACACCGAATCCTTCCTGCAAGGAGTGAAGCGAGGGATACGTACATGTGCATGGTCCACATGGATAAAAGGACATAGAGAATGGCGACTGCACCACGGTCTCCCGATAAACGGATCTCGGATCCTGATCCCTACGCTCAAACTCCGCAAACTCGTCTTTTCCTGGTGTCACGACCTGCCGTGTGCTGGTCATACGGGAGGCACCAAGACGCTGGAGAAAGTGATGCGTCAATTCTGGTGGCCCTTCCGTTCGACCAGACGTGTTGCAGTGGGTGAAGGAATGTGCCGTTTGCGCCCAGATGAAGAGCGACCACCAAAAGTCCCAAGGTCTTCTGATGCCACTACCCACTCCTCTGAACCCCTGGGAACGCATATCCATAGACTTTGTGGTGGGGCTGCCGAAAGATCAAGGGTGCACAGCCATAATTGTAGTCGTCGACTATCTGACGAAGATGGGACATTTTATAGCCTGCAAACAGGTGCCCACAGCGGGAGCTTTAGCGAAACTCCTCTTGCAACACGTGGTGAGACTTCACGGATTACCGACGGGGATTGTTTCCGACAGAGGGTCGCAGTTTACTGCACGGTTTTGGAAGGTATGGTGTGAAGCGCTGGGTATTCACTCCTCCCTCTCTACGAGCTTCCACCCACAGACAGACGGACAAACAGAGAGATTGAATCAGACGCTCAAGCAGTACTTGCGATGCTACGCTGACCAAGCTTCAGACACCTGGGTGGACTTACTTTGGGTGGCTGAGGTGGCATACAACAACGCACAACACTCCTCCACCCAGCAGTCTCCGTTCTTTCTCGCCACGGGGTTCCATCCATGCTTTATCCCCTTCTTTCTCCCGCGAGACAACCTCTGCCTTCCTGATCTCCAGAGCCGGCTTCACTCCATACGCTCGGCCCTGAAAAAGGCCCGGTCGCATCTCCTGTTAGCCAAGGCCCGATACAAAGCGCAGGCGGATAAACACCGCAGACCCCCGCCGGTGTACCACAAGGGGGGCAGAGTGTGGCTATCCACTAAGAACCTCCGATTTCGGAAACCCAGTGTCTTCAATCCGAAATACATAGGACCCTACCCGGTGGTTAAACACGTAAACCCCATAGCGGTGCAACTGCGCCTTCCACCACACATGCACATTCACCCGGTGTTCCACGTCTCTCTCCTCAAGCCCTCGCGCTGTCCAGCGCGGAGGGCTCCTGCTCCGGTGTGGATCAATCATGATCGGGAGTACGTGGTTCGCCGAGTGCTGGACTCCAAACTGCTGAGGGGGAAGATATGGTACCTCCTGTCCTGGAAGGGGTACGGTCCTGAAGAAGACTCTTGGGAGTCCGCCTCCGCGGTGCACGCCGACCGCCTGGTGGCAGACTTTCACCGTCGCTGTCCAGCCAAGCCCGGGGGCCCGGGGGCGGTGGTGACGGGGTAAAGGGGGATGTGCTGTCACGATCCGAGCGCACCGACCCCGCCACAGAATGCCCGAAAGAACTACCGGTCCCAGAGGCAACGCGGCCACCCGATCACGTAATCTCCTTTCGGCCAATAAAAGACCGCAGGCAACCCGGGGGCGTTGCCTATGATTCCTTCATTCATCAACGGCTCCCCGACTGCCAGCCTACGCGGTTTCCAGCCCGCCGTCCTCTACAGCGTTCCAGAGCTTCCAGCGGCCCCTGCAGCCGTTGCCCTTCTGTGCCCAAGCGACTTCTCCGACGCCTTCGCAGAGAGGTGAGTGTCTCCGGTTCTATTCAGCAACCCTTGCAGACGCCGCTCTTCCGAATCCACATCCGCCGTTCTCCTAACGGCCATCAACCAGACGGACTCCCTGCTCTTCCTCTACGCCCACGGATTTCCGGGCTTGCCAACTCCTCAGAGTGCGCTCCTCTACTCACGGTAGAATCGTGAGTATTTGAGTAGCAGCGCGAACATCTCTGCCGGGAAACACCCGCAACTCCTTTTGTTTACTTTGCTTACTGTTCGTAACCCCCTCTTGACCAACGAGGGAAACCGAGCTTTCGCTCCACTTCCTCCCTCCTTGTGAAGGGTAAGGAGGAGAGAACCTTCCTGGCTGGCGCTCCTCCGCTCACGGAGTTCCGAGCGTGGAAGTAGTAGCGCCACTCCGTTTCCAGTTTCTTCGGGTCGAGGTGACCCTCGAGACCCCCGTCTACAGCGCGAAGGTACCAGGGTCGTTACACTATCCGAGAGCTATCGGGAAGGGTGCGGTGGTCCTCGTTCCTCTTCTCACCCTGTGCATCTTCTCTTCCAGGTCTCTCTTTCCCGGCTGTTCCTGTCCCGTTTTCCCTCGCTCACCCGTCCCCCTAGTCCGCGTGTCTCATACATACTCCGGGCTGGGGACGGATGGGAGGGGGGCCTTACTTAGCATCAGTGCCATCCCGAGGAGGAGCTCGCAGATACCCTTGACACTTGCTTTAAGCCTTGGGATGTATTAATTTTTCTAGAAAGCCTCAAGCCGTTGCCTAGTCGAACCCTAGTCCAGGTCTCAGTATATAGTAATTGAATTGCTTTTAGAAGATCAGGACTAATACCATAGTGATCCAATTTCCCCCATAAAATGTCAAAGGCGGATTTAAAATCGACGAAACATAAATATAATGGCTGTTTTTTCGTTTTATATTTTGCCATTAATGTTCCCAATATTAAAATATTTGCTGCCGTCCCTTGACCTTGTACAACACCCGATTATTTTGACGGAATGACGTTCCTGTCTGTTGCCCAGTCTATTAATTCTTTGAGGAGAATTGGTGCAAAAAGCTAGCTTCAATATCTTGCAGCGTAATTAGTCTATAGTTGGCTGGAAATGACCAGTCCCCACTTATAAATAGGTGAAATTATAGAACCCTTCCTGGACTCTGGGATGGTCCTTGATTGCAGTGCTTGGTTGAATACTGGTGTTATATAACTTGACCAATACAATGCTTTCTCCTTATAAAACACAGCTGCAATCCCATTTGTGCCATGGGCGCCATTGGATCTCTGTTTCTTGATACGTTTGCATATTTGGCTTTCTGTTATAATTATATCAGTATTCTTATTATCCTCTGCTCCACATATGCTCTCAGTGATGGGATTCATAACCGTGTCTGGATTGTGATTCCAATGCATGTTTAAAAACGTAACCCATTCTGTTTCGGCGACTGTCGAAGAAGTAGATTTCCTACTAGTCCTATTCAATTTATTAACTAGTACCCAGAATTCTCTTGTTTTGCTCCTTTTACAAGTATATAAAGCTTTTGCCCATAGCGCTTGTTTTGCTTGCATTTTGTCCTTCCATATCAATTTCCTTACTTCTGCGCTTATCCTTTTAATTTTTTCGCCATCAATTCGATTGCCTGGGTACTTCCTTACCAGTGTTAGGGTTCTACTATGCTCTGTTTTTAATAGATGACATTCAGAAGATATTTTAACCATTGCCAGTGATTTTCTTTTCTGCTGCCCTTTGTTACCATATTTTTGGGAATGACTGGAGATTAATTTCTTTGTAAAGAGGGATCATTTTTCAATAGCATTAGAGAAGTCTCCTTCAAAATATGTCTCTGCCATTGCTTGTGCACTGGCTATGAATGATTCTTTCGTACTTTCCGTCCAATAAAGTTTCTTATAATTTACTGTTGCTGTATCTCCCGGAAGTGTCATGTATTTGTCATGCCTTATACTATTTAAGTTTAACTCTATTATTTGTTGATTATGACCACTCCCGTCTGTTCCACCTATCTGGTAAGATGAAATTTTGTGAAATAAGTCCAACGATGCTATTGTATAATCTATTCTGGACTTGTTGCCACCTGCTTGATACGTCCAAGCAGTTGGCGTGTGCTGCTGAAATCGCCCGTTTATCACCCTTAAGCCTATAGTTTCTAAGTCTTTTAAGAAACTCTAACAAGGTTTTTTTTTCTTTCCTCCCTTAATATCCGTTGTAAGCGGGAGGCTGGGGATTGACCATAAATGGTTCTGTTGTTGAACTTCGGCATCTCTAAAATAAATCCACAACATGTTCCTGTTAAAGTAACCCGTGATGATGATCTCAGGTTGGATGTCATTATTCAATTGCTGCAATATCATAGTTGTCAGGCAGCTAACCATTGTTCTTCGTGAACCGGTCTTAGGGTGAATATATACTTTAATTATTACAAGAGATTTATTTATTTTTTGTTCTTTGTAACGTAGTTTGACAATCAAACAGTCCTTTAGACTTTGAGCATCCATCTCGCTCTCGATATTTAGTTCAGTTGAAATGAAAATAGCCAAACCCCCACAGGATCTGCCGTATTTACTTGTTTTCTTGGCCAACGAATAATAGCCCTTTTATCCGTCTAACCTAAAAGGTATAATTGCTCAGGTGTCTTGCAGGCAGATGATTTGAAAATGGTCCAACAGGGAGGGTAATTGCTCATTCTGGATCTTTGATTGTACGCCGTTTATATTCCAGGAGCATATTCTAATCCTATCAGTTGGGATTGTTGAACCCCTTGTAGGAGCATCAGTTACAATTCGTCAGTCCTGCCTGACATTATATAGAGCTGCTGTCAGCCAACCTAACTTTACGGTATCAGATGGGTCACCTTTGTTCTCCTCTAATGTTCTCAGTACTTGCCCATTTGTCATACCTATCGGATTTTTTAATATTGGGTATTTCTGGTTATTGTCTATTCTCTTTTGCTTCTTATTTTGTAATTTTGGTGAGATAAATGGGCTAGGGTAAGAGGGTTGGAGTGGGGTTGTTACTTTTATTCCCCAGTCCAGAAAAAGATTGTGTTCTTGTATAATAAGACCAGCAGCGGTAGGTGTTGTCAAGGTTACCAATGTCAATTCTTGACTGTTGTTATTACTTGCTAGAAATTCAATTGATTCTATGTCAGTACTTCTAATTCTTTCCAATGAAGGTACTGCTTTGCACAATTTTAAGATATTTCCTCGATTCAAGACATCGTTGTTACCCCTAGATTTATATTCGGGCGTAAAAATTACCTGTATTGCTCCTCTTTTTGACCAAGATTTTTTATCTTAATTTGATGTAAACAATTTTCGTCTTTTTCTGAATCGTACTCTCTTTGCTTGCCAATGTGTTAACATAATTCCTGAGGCCATATTGTTGTTGTTGAAGTGGATGTTTTCCCTCAATTCCCTGAACCTGTGGAGTATTACTTTCCTTCCAGTTTTCAGGCGATTCTGTACTCTCATGAGCCACTCTAATGCTCTCTCTTTTTGACCTTTTCTTTTCCTATTGTGGTAGGTTACTTTTTACCGTTTCTTTTTCTTCCACATACGACATACCTGAGAGCTGCTTTTTTAACTTATCTACCTGTTTTGTATTATCTATTGGTTTGTTAATGTCTTTGTTTTTTATGACTGCATGTACTTCTGACAGTTTTGTATTGAATACGGGATAGAAGGGTTTAGCTGGTAACATTTCTTTGACATCTTGTTCCTGCTTTGATGTTTGTTCATGGATATTTCCTCTATTTGTTCTCTCTACTTCTGGGCTAATTGCATTTTTTGTTACTTAGGAGACTTTATTTCTGGCTTTCTGTTGTTTCTTTCCCTGTCTTTTGGATAAATGAACTTCTGGTGATGCCTCTAGAGATGTTGATTGTGGTGAACATGCAATTTTCACTGCTTGATCATTCATTTTGTCGGCTATTGGATCTTTAGAATTTTCTTTAACTGCAATATTATCATTACTTTTCGTCATATCTTTAGGTAAGCAATAACTCTGGCTGGCTTGATTTCCAACATTGAATACATTTCCTATCACATCCTCAATTATTGTTTTAAGACATCAGGAACGCTGGCCAGTTTATTAATTAATGGGGCACAATTGCACTCTGTATATGAAGATGTGCTTGAGCCCTTATTATTAGATTGTTTAATGTTTCTATCTTCTGGTCATTTCCGGCTACAGAGGATGCCATAGCACTCAAAAGATCTATTATCCATTTTATTGGACTGATATATTAAAGCTTCAAGAGTTAATTCCGAGGTTCTAAAAAATAGATCCCAAATTGACCCCGAATTCCAGTTTCCTATTTCTTGTACTCCCGGGCTTCGGCTTTGCCCATTTATAAATGACTGTTCTTTGTAAGCTTAGTTTACAGGACTTTGCTGATCATAACCCTTATCGTGTAGACCAGTGAATTGTATCCAACTATTCCGTTCATCTTTTTGATAGGGAGTACTTCAACACTGCCAGGTTTCTAGTTTACTGTTGTATTCATCCTTATTATTTTGAGACCCATTATTTTGTTTAGAATTCTCCTGAATCCAACTTTTGGACAATATTTTTTGTAGTCAAATTAAGATCGGATTGGTGGTAATTGGGGTGGGTTTTATCATCCCTTGTAATTTTAGCCCAGTCGACCCCTTCTTTTGGAGATTCTTGCTGGGGTTGATTTGTTTGAGCTAGATTAATTGGGTCTCCTACACCGTTTGCTTTTCTTATGTTTACTTGCACTTAAATTGGCATTGGCATCACTGTTGTTAATAGTTGTTGCGTATCTCCCATCAATTGCCCCATGCAGTTTGGGACTTCTTGTTGCAAATGTGCAGTTAGGGGAATAGTTAGCAGTTCTAGGTCCGGTATTTGACCCCAGTGGTTGCCTAGTTCTTCAGTTGAATTTGACCTTTGGTCCACCTCCAGCTCATACTGTACGGGTTCTCTTACTCCTTGGTTAAGGGATGTTGTCCTGAAACTAAGGCCGTTGTATTTGACCCGAATAAGCCCAGTTTGGTGAGTTTTCCACCCATTACATCCCAAACCTCACTGGAATTCCTCGTTAAAATAAGATCGGGCTCTCCTCTTGACCCTTGTCCCGCGAAGTGTCTTGCTAAATTAGCTCACGCTATCAACCCGATGGTCAACCCTATTTTAAACTGCTCATTGTCAACAGGGATTGTGCCGTCTGCCTGGAAACAGGCAATGGTCATTCCTCTTCTGAAGAAACCTTCTTTAGACCGGGACATCCATGCTAATTATCGGCCTATTTCTTTGCTCCCTGCCCTGGCCAAAGTGGCTGAAAAGCATGTCCAGTCTATCCTTTCACATTTTGTGGAGTCCCATGGCCTCCTGCACCATACTCAATCCGGCTTCCGTGCGAATATGAGCACGGAGACGGCTCTGTTAGAGGTAATGGAGGCCATCAAGGAAGTTCAGGACTCTGGGGGTAAGGCACTCCTGGTGCTGCTCGATCTCTCTGCAGCGTTTGACACCGTTCCTCATGACCGCCTATTGGCGCGTCTTGCGGAGATTGGTGTCGGAGGAACGGTGTTCAAATGGTTCAAGTCTTTTCTGACCAACCGCCAACAGACAGTTTGGGCCCCTCCGTATTCTGCGACAGTCCCGCCTCTGGGAGTGGGAGTTCCTCAAGGTTCTATATTAAGCCCGACCCTTTTCAATATCTATATGTCCCCTCTGGCGGCGCTGGTCGAGTCTTTTGGAGCCCAGGTTGTCTCTTACGCTGATGACACCCAGCTTCTTTTCACATGTGGAAAGGATATGGACTTCAATGGAGATTGTATTAAGAGCTGTCTGGGCGCGGTTTTTACATGGTTCCAATGTAATCAGCTTAAATGCAACTCAGATAAATCTGAGGTTCTTTTCTTTGGTTGTCCTCCGGATCCCTGTTGGAGGTCTTGGTGGCCCGTTGATATGTTTCCCCCTTCAGACGTGGCCTTGGTGGCTAAAAATCTTGGTGTTAAGATGGACAATTGTCTTACCCTGAAACCACAGATTATGAGCCTAGCTGGTCAATGCTTTGGCATTTTAAAAATGTTAAGAAAATTTCTTCCTGTTCTCTCCATTGCCCATAGGAAAATCACGGTGCAGGCCATGATAGGTTCTAGGTTGGACTATGCCAACGTCCTGTATCTGGGTCTCCCAAAATTCCTTCTTTCACGGCTACAGGTTGTGCAGAACTCGGCCGCCCGGGCAATCTTTGGCCTCAGCCACCGCTCCCATGCTACGGGATTGTTGCAATCTTTGCACTGGCTCCCTATTCAGAGGCGCATTGAATTCAAGGCACTTACTATGGCATTTAAGGCGCTTTATGGCTCCGGTCCCCTCTATTTGAGGAAGAGGATCGGTTTTCATCGGCCTGCCAGAGCCTTGCGTTCTGCGTCATTGTCCCTCACCACGGTCCCGGCAATTAGGCGCGCCAGGATCGGTGGGCGTTCTTTTAAATATCTTGCGCCTCGGGCCTGGAACGCCCTCCCACTAGCTCTAAGAAAGAGCGACAACTTGACGACCTTCAGAAAGAAGCTCAAAACATGGCTGTTTAGCCTATAAGTTTTCCTCCCCTGACAAAGCTTTATGGTCTCGGGTCTGCCAGCGCCGGGACACTCTGCTTGAGTAGCTGAGCGCTTAACAAAACCCATGATAACATAACATAACATTATACTTGATTCACCCATTGGCTTAATTGGGGTTTGGAGTCCGCGTGAATTAGTTAATAACACTAGCATGGCTCCAGTTGGGTCTTTCATGAAACCAAATTTTGCTGGAATACTTTCCCGATTTTCCAAATATATGGACCGTAGATGATTTGAGAGACTGAATATCACCTGCTTGTTTTATTTTTTATTTGTTTAGATTTGTTGATTGTTGTATTTTTTTCTTCCTTTTAATGGGGGAAAAGGTGGCCGCTCCTTTCCCGACCTCATAATATGCACTTTCTAGAACAAGAGGTGTCTTCCTCCTTAACAAAACGAGAAAGTGGGGACAGTTCACACCTGAGGCACAATTACAATCAGAGCGTGGTATGACATGTCACAATAGTGAATCATAGATTGAGCGGAAAATTAATAAACCACTCGCTGTGCTGCTGCTGTCAGAAATTTGGTCCTTCAGAAAGCTCTAGGCTGTTTCTCAGTTGGCTGAGGATTTTGCCTTATATCCAGATCTCCAGCGCCAATCTACAGAGCCAATGCATCTTCCTCCTACGTCCTCCTACTGTTGCTTTAGTGGCAAATGGAGAGGCAAGGGAGTAGTGAGTTGAGTCAAAGTAATATTAACACCACAGATTGTATCTACAGATGGCAAATGGCAGGTGGCATGTGGTAAGGAGCAGATGAAATAAGCGTGAATAAGTGAATTAGGGGGACAAGCGGGCAAACTTGGAGTGGATGCAGGCTGCGCCCGATCTAATCGGGCCGCCTCCGCAATCCAAACACCCAAAGGCAATCACTCACTGCAGCAGCCCGCTAATCATGGCCGCGCTTGCCGTTGCAATACGGGTTTCTGTTCATTTGGTTCAGCAGCTGTTTCAACAGAAGCGGTAATGGTACTCTAAACAACCAGTGCTTGACACCGCTTGTCTCACTGTGGTCACACTGCAGTCACTGCAGTGTTCCTGCAGACCCACTGCGGACTATCGTTGGTAGCGGCCGCTCTTACCTCAGAGCGGGTTTTCAGCTGAATGCAGGTGCGGTCAAGGAGCCGACACCGATGCCGCCAGACTGCTCGGCACCGCTAGGGACCGCAGCGCCCACTGATCATGGACCGAAAGGACCGGTAATCCGTTCGGTGTTGCCAATGTCTTTTGCCGGGCTGAACTGCTCCTCGTTGCACCGCTCGCACTTTGAACCACTGCTGGTAGCCGCTTCTGCCACCGCCACCACAGTCTCTCTCTCTTTCTATCTGCTCAACAACCCGGAACAGACTCCACTGAGTAAAGGGCAACGAAATGGGCTCCCAAGCGCAAAAGAAAGATTTCTGTCTGTATAAGTGAGTGATTAATTGTGTCTTACTGTGTCTTAGTGAATGCATGGGTTAGTGACTAAACTGTGTAAATGCCTGTATCAGTCTGTCTGTTGTTGTGTAAGCAGCTGCATGGGTTGGTGACTAGCTACATGAGTGTCTATATGGGTTAATGATTGGTTGCATTAGTATCTGTATGGGTGCCTGAGTGTTTGTGTTGGTGGGTGGGGGGGTCTGAGTTTGTGCATAGATATGTGAGTGGGTGATTCACTGAGTGTATGGGTTCAAGAGTGCATGTGAAAATAGCTGTATAACTGTATAGGTGAGTAAATGGCAGTGTTATTGATTCTTTATATGACTGGCTAGGTGTGTGAATAACTCTATGGATGAGTGGCAGTGTGTGAGTGTCTGTATAGGTATATGAGTGAATATGATAGTGCTGTATTGATGAGTGAGTCCATGTATGAGTGACTGTATGGGTGAATGAAATGGATGTGTGTGTATACCTAGGAATCAGTCAGTGGGTATGTAGTAACTGTTATTGGTTTGTCTATGGTTTCGTTATTGGTAGTCTGTATTTTACAGTGGGTGTATCAAAGCTTATATTAGGGTGTGAAGAGGTGCATATAATTATCACATGGATGATGTCATCAGTGATGTCATTTGAGATGTCATCAGTGATGCCATCAGTGATTTCACTGGCAATGTCATGAGTGATGTAATATGTGACGTCATCAGCAGTGCATTGCGGGGGCATGAGTTATAGATAGCTCTACTAACTATAACGGACACATTTCTCTGGTTTTGTATGAGTGAAATATCCAACTAACTATAACGTCCCTGAAACCTATGTTTTTTTTCAGTGAATTTCTAAGGTTTTTTAAATGCTAATTTCTAACTATAACGTCCCTGAAACCTATGCTTTTTTCAGTGAATTTCTAAGGTTTTTTAAATTCCAATTTCTAACTGTAACGTCCCTGAAACCTATGGCTTTTTTTGTGAATTTCAAAGGTTTTTTAATGCTAATTTCTAATTATAATGTTCATTAAACCTATGGTATTTTCAGTAATTTTGATTTCTTTTTTAGTGATATTTTGTAACTTTATTATCCTAAAAATAGTTTTTCTATTTATTTGTGTTTGCTATCAAAAGTATATAATGTCTTCTTTTTTATTAAATACTAAAATATATTTTTTTGTCTGGGAAAAAGTGGAGTCGCGCACCCATCGTGTACCTATCTCGGTGGGTGCGCAGATTCAAACTGCCATATTGGTGAAGTCGTGAAGGATTCACGTTTCAGCCAGCCCACTCCGCTTATGCTTCCAGGGAAGGAACGACAACGCTACATGTCTCAGGTCTTCCCTGTAGTGATCTGCTGATCACAGGTCTAGTTGTCAGCATGCCACAGCCACTCACTCACAGCTAGTTTACACCCACATCACACCCGCACAGCACATGCGTCACAGGACATGTCACCCTGCCAATAAAAAGGGCCGGGCGCACGTGCTGGAGGCCATTTAAATTCTCTCCCATGACTTGAATTCCACTGAGTTAGTGACACCAGAGCTGTGCTGCTGTGCAGCCTGCGATGATGCGTTGGCCTCGATACACCATCCTGGCAATGAAGACCCGATTTGAATTATGAGCTCAGCTGGAACGTGTGTACGCCACACAGAGATGACTCCTCGGCGTGGCGCAGCAGAATGCACTGGGGGCCTGTGCAGTGGAATCCAGCGATGGCTGAGGAGGTTGTTCCGGCACCTGGTGTGTCTTCTTGGAGGCACGCCGGTGGCAGCAGGTGAGCATTGCGGTCTGGGTGCGCAGGGTCGGGCACTCATTGCTAGGCGGCAGACTGGTCTGGGGACTAGGGCTAGGATGCTTGCGAAAGATGTAGGAATCATGCACACTGCCTGAAAAGTTTGCAACAACATTAGTGTAGTTGCCCAGGTGGTCCAGTTTTGCCTGCACATTGTTTGAATACGTGTGGTTTCTGTTGCGGTGATTGTGTACAGTGTCGACAGCTAGCACAAGTAGTACATGTGTGCAGTCAATTGCCCCCAACATGTGCACGAAGCCTGCTATGGCTTGATTACCTTGCTTGGTGTCCAGCTGTTCCTTCACAGTGTGCGTGAAATGAAGATGCAGGTGTATCAAGCTGAAATGAACCGTGATACTTACAGGTATCATAAGTCCTGCATAATGAGACTGTAACAGAAGTTTGTGTGGTTGTAACGATCGTTTTCTTTCTGACAAACATTACGACCACACAAACTTCTGTTACAGTCATTTTGTGCAGGACTGATCATACCTGTAAGCATTCCGGTTTGTCCAAGTGCAATACATTGTACCATATTACGATTGTAACCTTACTAACGCTTGACCATTCTCACCATTTATCCAACACGTTTCTGAATGTGTAGTATGGGAATTTCCAGGACGATCTGCAGTTATTTGTATCCACAAGTTGCCCTTTTGATATTCCCCGTTGGGACTGTCGCTAGTTGTTTGATGTTTTTGTGTTGTTAATTTATGTTTTTGTAATACATTTCTGTTTTTCCACTACTGTTGACTACTGGACTTTATGACCTGGCTCATCCCCATTTCAGTGACTACAATCTTGTATCTGGAGCACAGAGATGTCAAGCAACGGCTGGGATTGGGTTTGTTTGTGCAGCAATACTACGAATTGGGACGAGTGGGTACAGAGGCCCTATGTTGCTTTTGTGGACATGAATCCAAGACGTGTGAGGAAGTTTAATAGGGCTGGCTGTGAGACTCCTCCGACTCTGGCAGTTGTTAGTTAGAAGGTACCAGAAGGCAACAGGTGCAGCTCAGCCAGCAGATATATCTGCGGAAATATGTTAATTGTCCGCTGTGTTAGTACTGTCAGCCTGTGGGCAATGTGGCAGTGTGCACCAACTTGAGAATGGGGCGATAATTCTTTCGCTACTTTTACTGCGCCAAAGTACCGATAACTTGGCGATAAGTCCCCACTGTGTGTTTATAGGTTGACTAAAACGAGCCCTTGTGTTTATTAGGACTTTGTTGTAACTACATGCAAATCACAAGAAAAAAGATGAAAAAACAAGAAAAGTGGGCAGGGTACAAACACCCTGACCCCCTAGGCCTGCTCAGGAGATCCCCCCAAAAAACCAAGGCCAAAAAATGTATGGGCCCGATTCACAGAACTAACTTAAGACAAAATCCTAAACTTACTACCATTTTGGTATTCACAGAAGGCACTTACTCATTTTGGTATTCACAGAAGGCACTTACTCATTTCGGTATTCACAGAAGTTAGGAGTCCTAACTTTAGGACTCCTAAATGCCTTCTGTGAATACCGAAAGTCTTAAAATTAGGATTTTTCTCAATTTAGTAGTCCTAAGTTTAGACTTAGGACTACTAAATTGAGAAAAATCCTAATTTTAAGAATTTCGGTATTTATAGAAGGCATTTAGGAGTCCTAAAGTTAGGAGTCCTAACTATACTACTACTAAACTGCGAAAAATCCTAATTTTAAGACTTTCGGTATTCACAGAAGGCATTTAGGAGTCCTAAAGTTAGGACTCCTAACTTCTGTGAATACCGAAATGAGTAAGTGCCTTCTGTGAATACCAAAATGAGTAAGTGCCTTCTGTGAATACCAAAATGGTAGTAAGTTTAGGATTTTGTCTTAAGTTAGTTCTGTGAATCGGGCCCATGATCTTTTTCTTTTTAATGAAAAGCGGCTGGGTGCGCGAATCCGGACGAAAAAATAAAAAAAGAAGATGGGACGTATTCTCAAGGACTTATCGCCGAGTTATCGACACTTTAGCACAGCAAAAGTGGCGAAAGAATTATCATCCCATTCTCAACCTGGTGCAAACTGCTGATATCGGCAGTTTTCCTGCGATAGCTTCCGCAAAAAAACATCACCACGGATGAGAGCAACAACTAATGCTAATGATATGCAGAGTAGGCGTTCCCATACAAAAAAACACGAAAACACCACTTTCCGATATTTTTAACGACCAGCCAAATCTGCGAATGCGATCCAAAAACAGGCGTTAAGCCATGTTAGCAGTAGGAATTTAACATCTGCCTTTTATTGGTGTAAAGCAGGACGACTACCCACAGTATGAAATGGAGCCCAGCCCAGAACCACATCTGAGACCAACATATGTCATAGAGCTACTGACCATGTAGCTCCGATACCCAAGAAGGCCACAACACCCACTGCCACCACCCCCAGGACCTCCCCCTGCCATGAGGCCACGGCCGTGACCGCCGGCCTCCTCGATGCAGGCCCCCTGCGAACCCAGCAGCACAGCACGGCAGAGTTATGTCTGTACAGACTACAGCCTTCGATGTACACTGTAGACAGCAGGGCTCACAATTCAGATTGAGTCGCGATTGCAGATGACGCAGTCCAGTAGGCAAGAGACATTGCTCCCAGTGTGGCCCGCCCAGACCACGCATCATCGCAGGCTGCGCAAATGCTGAGTACTTCAGGTGCCATTATCTCACTGCACCACAAGTCATCGCCACGTAGCATTATTAAGGTTGAATTCATTAGGCAAAAGACATTGTTAACAGTGCGGCCTGCCCGGACCACACATCATCGCTGGCTGCGCACACGCTGCGTGCTTCAGGTGCTACTATCTCACTGCACCACAACTCATCGCCACATAGCCTTATTAAGGCAGAATTCATTAGGCAGTAGACATTGCTCCCAGTGCAGCCTGCCCGGACCACGCATCATCGCTGGCTGCCTACACGCTTCAGGTGCTACTGGCACTAACTCAATGCACTGCAAGTCACCGCCATGTGGCCTAATTGATGCCGAATTCATTAGGCAAAAGACATTGCTCCCAGTGCGGCCAGCCCGAACCGCGTATCATTGCTGGCCGCACAAACGCTGAGAGCTTCAGGTACCACTAACTTTGTGTAACTCAAGTCAACGCCACGTGGCTGTGGGCCCTTGCTGACCTCTGCCTCCAGCCTACACTGCAGTCAGCAGGGCTCACAATTAAAATTGATTGTTGAGTCATTAATTTGAGTCCAGTAGGCAACTAACTATAATGTCTCTGAAACCTACACATTTCGACAATGTATTCCATATATATTTCATCTTTTGTTCCATACACCTACACTGCGGTCAGCCGAGCTCACAATTTACATTGAGACATGATTTAGTAATTGCAAAGAGAATTGTACTCTATGTCCTCAGATTTTGTCAAGAGGAAGTGACAAAAAGCATTCCTCGATGTCTGTGCTGACTACTGCCTTCCATCTACACTGCGGACAGCAGGGCTCACAATTCAGACAGAGTCGCGATTGCAGATGACGTAGTCCAATAGTCAACAGACATTGGTCCCAGTGTGGCCCGCCCTCACCATGCATCATCGCTGACTGAGCACACGCTGAATGCTTCTGATGCCCCTACCTCAGTGCACCACAACTCATGGACCATTTACGATAGAATATTTTGTGTGTTATTTCACAACTGGTGCCCCTACCTTAGTGCAGCACAAGTCATGGACCCTTTATGATTGAATCTCTGTGTGTGATCCGATGATTACTGTTGTACTTGTTGCCAGCACCAACCACTCCCTGAGGGCTGGCTTACACTCACCCCACACGCATCCATCACAGACGTCACTGGACATGTGACCCTGGTGATAAAAAGGGGCCGAGCGTGCCTTACCCAGTTCCACTATCTATCTAACTGTGTCCGTATGTTCTTTATGTATGCATGAGGCCCCTGGGCCCTACTACATTACATTGTGCTACGGACAGTGCACGCATCCCATGTTACCTCTGGCAGTGGGGAAGACTTTGGGTATGTAACTTTGTCTGGGTCATTGTATAACTACATGGGTAGAGACTGGATCATTAGAGTACTGCAAGGAGAGTGTATAGTGAATTTATAAGTGCTTGGGGATTGGCGGAGTGATTGGATAAGTACATATGTTGGCGGAGCTTAACCCCCGAGCATGATCTTGGCTCTAATTGGCTGCCCTCCATGTACCAAAAACTGAAATTTGGGCTTTGCATGGCCCTGTATTGGTACAGCTGCAACACTCCACTGAATGTGCAATAAACATTGATATCCACACAGATGTGTCATGTTCACAGTCTTTTATGTGTGGAAGTATGGATAAATGTATGGTCAGTGACTCCCCCTACCTTCCATGTTGGCCATGTTGTGGGAATTGGGTCACAGGGTGACACATTGGCGCTTGCGGCCCGGGTGACGGCAGCACTACAACAGGGTCACCCGCATCAGTTCATTCCTCACACAGCCCAGGACGGAACCACGCCCAGAGCTCCGGAGTCATTCTTCACAGCCTCATGCAGGACTGGCACAAGCCAAGCCAGCCCACACCGGTTACGCTTACAGGGAGGGACGACAATGCTACATGGCCCAGGTTTTCATTCTAGTGATCTGCTGGTCACAGGTCTAGTTGTCAGTACGCAACAGCCACTCCCTCATGGCTGGTTTACACCCACATCACACTCATCAAGCAAAGGCGTCACAGGACAAGTGACCCTGCCAATAAAAAGGACCGGGCGCACATGCTCGACGCCATTTCCATTTCAGACTTGGTGGCACTGGATGCACTGCAGCCGGCACTGGCCCACTGCCATGATATGGTGACTTTCGGTGCACTGAGGTACGGGCACCGTAAGTGCTGAGCGGGTGTGCACCCTGCGATGATGCCCCATCCCGGCGGTCCGGACAGCTCAGGTTTAATGTGCCCTGCTGGAACGCAGTGTAAGCCTGAGCCACCGGACAGCGGGGGCCTACCGCCATGTGGTGTGGCCTCACTGGTCACAGAGTTAGTGGCAACGCAAGGGCTGAGCGGGTGTGCAACCTGCGATGATGGCGAGTGCACTGGTATGTCCTCTGCCACGGCAAAATCAAGACGCAGCACCAAATGTGAGAACTCGTGGCCTGTGGAGCAGGGCTGCATGATGTGGAGGGTGCCGTGTCCGTGGGCCCCCGGGCTTGGGGCTTGCAGCAGCATGTGGTGGGTCCTCTTTTCTGCACGCAGGTGGCAAAAGGTGAGTAGTGAGGCCTGGCTGCGCAGGGACGGGTGGACACCTCTGGGCAGCGGGAGTGGATGGTGTGCAAAAGCATGGGTGCACAGGGGCGGGCAGTCACCTCTGGGCAGCATGAGTGGATGGTGTGCAACAGTCTGGGTGCGCAGGGGCGGGACAGCGATGAAGACGTGTGCAGTTGTATGTACACTGCCATTACTGATTCTATACTATGTTTCAGATGAGTGAGCTTGAGGACTGCAGTATGTCCCGGCACGTCGTTCGAGACACACCTGTGGCGGAAAGGTGAGCTATGAGGGTTTTTTCTGCAGTGTCTGAACTCACTCTCCCTCTCCATCTGTTCCTTTCTCTCTCTCACACTCTTTCTCTCTATCTTCCTCTCTCTCTCACTCTTTCTCTCTTTATCTCTCTCTTCTTCTCTCTCACACTCTTTCTCTCTCTCTTCCTCTCTCTCACTCTTTCTCTCTCTCTCTCTCCTTTGATGGGCGCATGACGCGCAATTTTATCTTGCTTTTTGTCTTGCAGGCTGTGATTCACAGATTGTCGAGGGATGACACGCCATGGCTGTACCTACTTTAATTTTGTTTTGTCTAAATAATATGTTTTATATGTAAATCCATAGATGACTGCGATTCTCATTTGTCCAACCTCACATGCATCTTTATTGTTATAATTGTGTGACATCAGCCGATTTGTTACGTTCCACATTCCGGAAGGTTGCTGTCACATTTGTTTGTCTTTTTTTTTAAACGTTCATTTTCATTAATAGTCATTATTTTTTTTTTAAATGGGAAGGAGTCCACGTGGCACCCCTCCCAGGCCACGTCTGGCCCCGAGGACCCCATCCCCCGAGGCCTGACCTCTCTGTTGGGAACCATGGGGGAAGCCCCAATGCCCCCACGGTCCCGCCAGCTCCCCGACTCCTGTGGAAGCCGACCTTGCTTTTGGGCAACGGGAGCTGCTAACATGCAGCTTCCCTTTCCCAAAAGCAATTCTCCTTTCCTTTATTGAAGCAAGAGGATTTTTGCCTTTTCTCGCTTCAACAAAGCAAACCAGGGTTTGCTATCACAGGGTGCAAGCCATGCTACCGCACTATCATAGCAAATGGCAATGTCCCGGGGGTGCACACCCCGGGACATTGCAGGAGCTGGCCCTGGGGAATGGCGGTCCCCAGAGCCATCAAGTGCTCCAGGAGGGGAAACACGCGACCCCCTCCCTCTATTTTCAAAGCCCCGGGGAGGAGGTGGTCTCCAGGGCTTCAGGGAGCCCACGAGGCCCACCCTGTATATTTAATTAAAGCCCCAGAGGGTGGTGATCCCCGGGACTTGGGGTGGCTTTGGAGGCCCCCCCAACAATTACAAAACAAACCCCCAGGAGGTGGCATTTCCTGGGGCTGCATGAGGGCTGTGTGCCATCCCGCACCTAATTTATATGCGAGGTGGCAGTCCCCGAGGCTGTAGAGGCCCCGCAGGCCCCTGCAATATAATTATAGGATTGCCCTTGGAACCTGGCCCACCCGAAGGCTCATTTAAATGATGTGGGGAAGCCCTCACTTCATTTAAAAAAAAAAAAGAATTGTCTGGATTCGTGCACCCAGCGCGCATTCTGACGTTTTTCTTTTTAAAATAAAAAAAATGTAGGCTTGGGGGTCCTTGTGGGCCCCTGTGAGCAGGACTAGGGGGTCAGGGTGTTTCTACCCTGCCCCCTTTTCTTCTTTTTTAATCTTTTTTCGACTGTTTTCTTGTGACTTGGTTCTACCGAGTCACAAGATGGCTGCCAACACTTCCTGGTTTGGAGTGTTGGCAGCCAATCGCAGAGAAGCTTGTGGTCATGGCAGCTAATCACATTAAAGCGCGTGGTCGGGAGGGTGGGCAAACCCACCCCTGCCCCAGATATTGAAACTTTTATTTTTTTAATTTCTCAGCAACAACCTAACGGAATTACACCATATCTGAATCAAGCACTACCTTTCTGCCAAATTTGGTGTAATTCCGTTCAGCAGTTCTGGCTGTAGCCTTGCCTAAAGTTCCCTATGGGAAAATAATTTTTGACTTCTATTCTTGGAATTTCTCAGCAACTACTGAATGGATTTACACCATTTTAAGAAAAGGTCGCTTTCTGAACCAAGCTCTACCTTTCTGCCAAATTTGGTGTAATTCCGTTCAGCAGTTCGTGCTGTAGCCTGAAATATAATTTCCTATGGAACTGAACATGGAGAAAACCCTTTTTGGGACCCCCCTTTATTTCTCAGCCCCCGCTTGACGAATCACCTCCAAACTTTAAGGATAGGAGCTGACCAGAATAGACCGTTTTTTTGAGAATTTCACGAAGATTCGACAAACGACGCCAAAGTTATTAGCAAATCAAAAATTGCTTTTCCTATGGTTCTAACTATAACTACCTACTGGTGATATACATATATATATATTCACTGAAAAAACCATAGGTTTCAGGGGTGTTATAGTTAGCTGGACTTTTCACTTGTACAAAACCATTGAAATTCCCCCGTTATAGTTAGTTCAGCTAACTATAACTCACGCGCCCGCAATGCACTGCTGATGACGTCACATATTACATCACTCATGATATGGTCAGTGACATCACTCATGACATCACTGATGACATCTCAAATGACATCACTGATGACATCACTGATGACATCATCCAGTGAATGTCTGTTTTTCTGAAAATTAAATATGTTTTATATATGTATATCTCAAGGTCGATGGAAGAATAAATGGGTATATAAGTGTCTAAATGGATGATTTGTTTTTGAAAAATTGATTGTGTAACTGACTGATTAAGTGTATCATAGTGAATACATGGCTTAGTAAGTAATGTTTAAATATGTAAATATCTGTATCAGTCTCTCACTTTGTGTATAAGTGGCTGCATGGGTTGGTGAGTAGCTACATGGGTGTCTATATAGGTTATTAGTTGGTTTTTTGAGTATCAGTCTGAGTGTATGCATGGTTCGGTGGGGGGTATTACGTAGTGCATAGGTGCATGAATGAGTGACTCACTGTTTGTATGTGTTGAAGACAGCATGTGTGCAGGACTGTATGGGTGGATGAGTGTGTGTATGGGTGTGTTAGTGAGTGAATGACTGTCTCAATAGTGTCTTTATGAGTAACTACATATGTTTTAAACTAGTATATGTGACTATTGGTGTATATAAGTGAGTATATGTGGGAGTGAGAGATTGAAAGAGTTCCTGTATGAATAAGTATGTGTTTCTATAAGTGATTGTTTAAAAGACTAAGTATGTGTAAGTTTCCGTAGAAGTAAGTGTGGTGGTGTGTGTATAACTGTATATGCAAGTAAATGTATGTTTGATTCTTTATTAACATGAGTGACTATGTGTGTGAGTAACTCTATGGATGAGTGGCATTGTGTAACAGGATGTATAGGTGTATGAGTACATATGATGAGTGAGTACATGTATGAGTGACTGTATAGGACTGTTGGTGAATGAGTGGATGTGTATGTGGATCTTAGAATTACTGAAGAGGTTGTTGTAACTGGTATTGGTATGTCCATTGTTTTGAAAATTTTAGTCTCTATTTTTGAATGTGTGTATCAAAGGTTATATTAGGGTGAGAGGAGGTCTGCCACTCTATCACAAGGATGATGTCATCAGTGATGTCATCAGTGATGTCATTTGAGATGTCATCAGTGATGTCATGAGTGATGTCACTGACCATGTCATGAGTGATGTAATATGTGACGTCATCAGCAGTGCATTGTGGGCGTGCGAGTTATAGTTAGCTGAACTAACTATAACGGGGGAATTTCAATGGTTTTGTACAAGTGAAAAGTCCAGCTAACTATAACACCCCTGAAACCTATGTTTTTTTCAGTGAATTTCTGAGGTTTTTTAATGCTAATTCCTAACTATAACGTGCCTGAAACCTATGGTTTTTTCTGTGAATTTCAAAGGTTTTTTAAATGCTAATTTCTAACTATGCCTACAGAGATAGGACATGTGAAGAAAGAAGAAAAAATGCACAGAAAGAAAAAAAAGAAGTGCAGAAAGAAGCAACAGAAGTCCTCAAAGACGAAGAAAAGTGCAGGAAGAAGGATAACGTGCAGAAAGAACAAAAAGAAGAGCAGAAAGAATCCTTGTTGCAAAATCATCCTGTACCCTCAACTTTTTCAGACGGATACTGGTGGTAACTGAGTCTGACTAACCAGTCCTAGAGCCAGTGCTATGTTAAAAGACACTTAGAACACAGTGAAAACACCTACATACACTAGGGAACATTATGCGTTGGGGTCCCCCTGTGATTAGCATGACCTCCTCTGTAAGCCCCTAGTATATAATAGGGCAGGCGGATTAAAACTACCTCTTAAAACAGGCCACAGGGCGTTTTTGCACACGTTAACTCAGGCCCTGTCCCCTCCCTTCACCACTGTGTAAACACGCCCTGTGTGCATTTTTAGTTGGGAGATTAAGTTCATTTGAATCCTGAGGGTCCCTAGGGTCCAACTAGCCCACTAGGTACCTCCAGTAAGTGCCACAGAGCTGCGTTGCAGAGAGGTGTAAAAAGTGGCACAGCCTGGACCACCTCTCTGCAATGCAGCTGAGTGGCGCTTACTGGAAGCACTTGGTGGGCTAGTTAGCCCCCAGGGCCCCTCAGTATTGAAGGGAAATCATATCCCCAATTTAAAACGTGCCATAGTGCGTGTTTGCACACGTCACCTCAGGCCCCGTCCCCTCCCTTCACCACTGTGTAAACGCGCCCTGTGGCTGTTCTAAGTTGAGAGATTAAGTCCCCTTGAATCCTAAGGGTCCCTAGGGTCAAACTAGACCACTAGGTACCTCCAGTAAGCGCCACAGAGCTGCGTTGCAGAGAGGTGTAAAAAGGGGCTTGGCCTCAGAACACCTGTCTGCAGCGCAGCTCCCTGGCGCATACTGGAGATGCCTGTTGGGCTAGTTGGCCCTCAGGGACCCTCAGTATTGAAGAGGAATTAATTCCCCAACTTACAACTCGCAAGAGTGCGCGTTTGCAGAGTGCTGCAAGGAGGGGGCATGGCCTCCGGCACGATGCCAGTCTTTTATTTATTTTAATTTTTTAAGAAGGGGGGCTGTGTGGTTCCCCTTCTTATTCTAATTTATTGGCCCTGATGACCCCCATCCCCCAGGGCCTGTCTCCTAATTATATTTTTTTTACCCCAACCCCCAGGGCCGGCCACTGTTTTTTAATATTTTTAAAAAATATATATTTATAGATACACCTAGGACATGCTGGACAAACCGTACGTACCTATCACCATGACGATTTGAGTGATATTCATTAAAAGGCGACTATGCATACAATGAATCCACGTGGAATGTATTTACACCACTAGTGAAGCTCTGACATGTCTGACGCCCTACCGTGCCTAATCCCGGTAGACACCCTTGTCGTTTATTTATACAAACATGGGTAGCTATTGACGGGCACATTTAATACACATGCACACCAAGCCATTCAAAGGGGATTCGACAAAAATTCAACCAAAACTATGTAAGAAACCCCCCTCACGGTTAATAAAACACACATCCACTGCCGGATGTGTAATACTTTTTATTTTACTCTCTGGAAAGGGGACGAACATCACTTGAGAGTCACAGCGCACTCCTGGCAGAGCCCAATGCTGTGTTACACCCACCATTGCCTGCCGAGTGCCACACACCTCTGTGTTGTATTCCACCAGCTAGTGCATATGCTATGACACTCTCTAGCCCATGTGCAGTGTAACACCACCCCGTGAATATGTCATGCCACACTTGTCTTCGCACGTGTTATATTGCCCCATCTAACGTTCCTTCCTCGATGCCTATGTTATAACGCACAGTGCTATGCCATACAAATTACAATCTGGGATCCATATCTTTGTCACAGTGCATATGCAACGTTACACTCCCCAGCACATATTTTATATTACAACTTTAGAGACTAGTTAGGTTACACAACACTGCCCTGTGCAAATTACACTCCAAGGCGCACATCGCATAGCACGCGCTAGTGCCTGTGCTATCTCGCGCTCTCCAATGAATCTGTCATTGCGCACAATGTATTGCATATTATATTTCATGCCCGGTTCATCTTATATCACACTTTTTGGTGCATAGTTTATACCATACACTATATCTAGTTTTCATTTTCAATCGTGCTCTCAGGACTATGTTCTATATAACACTGTGAGGATTTGAGAAGTCACTCAAAATGTGCCCTCATTTTCTTTCTTCAGCATTAATCATAATTTCTATGACAAAAAGAACCCCCTCATTGTGTTCCTTTTTAAATTAAATGTTTTAAGTGTTACCAGTTTATTCCAATCAAGATGGCTTCAGGTGTGCCATACTTTTGTCATAATGAAGACAGTAAGCGCTCTAGTTGTTTTTAAGAACACTCTGGGACATTCTGTCATTGGGCTATACTTGGGCTACATCTGGGTGATATTTGGGCTACATTTGGGCTCTTTTGTCTCTGGTGGCCATCTTGGGAGACTTATTTGTTATGAAATTTCCTAATTTCCTCATTTACTGCAGTCTCCTCAGTAGGAAATACTTTCAGTTTTTTACTTTGATTCCATCAAGAAGGCATTCAGATGTGTCACACATTTGCCATAAATTCAGAATGTTAGCACTCTTTTTGCTCATTAGATCACTGTAGTAAAGCTACTGCTCACCAGGGAAAACTGCTGCTGGTATTGAAAGTGCATGTTTCAGTCTGCATGTCAGAATTTTTTAATGAAATAAAAGAGGATTTCAGAAGTCAAAATGTGCCCTAGTTTTTCTTTCTGCAGCACTAATCATACTTGTTATGGAAAAATGAACCCCCTCATTTTGTTCCTTTTTAAATTAAATGTTTTAAGAGTTACCACTTTAATCCAAGCAAGATGGCTTCAGGTGTGCCATACGTTTATCATAAGTAGGACTGTTAGTGCTCTAGTTGTTCTTTGGAACACTCTGGGAAGCTGCAGTAGAACACAAAGGAATCAACTGACAGTCTCTGCCCTTGTTGGATGTACATGTTGTACTGAGAATGTCAGACTTCATTCTCACATGACTGAAAAAGATAATGTGAATTTACAGAAAATAAGCTCTCAGTTTAGCTCATAGATCACCTTCCAAACCTCTGTGGGAAAAGCATGAGAACATATTTTTCTCTCAATCATGATATCCCAGCAGAAGGCTTTTTCACATGGTGAAATCACCTTAGAACATACCACAATTCCTAAAATGAGTATGGTACCATCAACAAATGATTTATAATGTAACTTAAGTCTTCAAACCTTCTATTAACTGCAATGCTTTTTAATGAGGTGCTATCATGTATATTGGTCCCAAGATGGCTGCCAACACTTCTTGGATGAAGTGCTGACAGCCAATCAGATCTCAGGATGAGATGTGTGGTTAGGCTCCGCCCACATATATATATGATTTTACTTTTGATTTTCTCATGAACTACTGAACAGATTGACACCAGACCTGCAAAAGGCACTTCCCTGAGCTGAGGACTACCTCTCTGCCAAATTTCAAGTAATTCTGTTCAGCCGTTCGGGCTGTACCTTGGACTAAAGGTCCCTATGGAAAATTGCATGGGGAAAACGCGTTTTGGGACCCCCCTTTTTTCTCAGCCCCCGCTTGACGAATCCCCCCGAGACTTTCAGGGTAGGAGTGGAGCGGAGCGCCCCACCTATTTTGAAAATTTCGTGAGGATTCGTGAACCGGCGCCAAAGTTATTCCAAATAGAATGTTGCGGACTTCCTATGGAAACACGGTCCTAACTATAAATATCTACTGGCGACCGCCAGTAGATAATATATATATATACATATATATATATATATATATATATATATATATATACACATACGTTACGTGAAAAAACTCAACACACCGCGCAGAACAGTTGTTACATCCAGTTGGTCAAAAAATTGCAGGCAAATGACAACATCATTATCCGCCAATCAGATAAAGGCGGCAATGTGGTGCTTTGGCCTCGTGAAGTCTATCTAGAGGAAGCCCACACTCAGCTCAATGATCCCCTGTGTTACAAACGGTGTGAAGCAGCTGCAATGAGAAAAGCACAAAACGTTTTCTATTCTCGTCTGGTCGCCTGGAGAAGTTTGGGTCTACTGAGTCAGGATGAACTTAAGTTTCTTAAGAATGAACACCCAGTCACTCCGGTGATCTATTTCATCCCGAATGTACACAAGGACCCTGCTAAGCCTCCAGGTAGGCCTATTATCTCAGCCTGTGGGGGTTTATTGGAAAATACGTCTGTGTATATTGACAATTTCTTGCAGGAACATGTCAGAACTTTACCGTCGTTTGTTCAGGACACAGGCGATTTTTTAAGAAAAAATGCAGACACGACCTGGGACTCTGAATTTTGGCTGTTAACACTTGATGTAACAGCTCTTTATACCAGCATCCATCATTCAGATGGCTTGAAGGCAATTGCACACTATCTGGGGAATAGACCCATTTTGTTAGCAAATCACAACAAGATGCTACTAGATATGATTTCGTTTTGTCTGTATAACAACTTTTTTATGTTTGGCAACCAGTATTTTCAACAGGTCAGAGGTGTTGCCATGGGGGCCTGTTTTTCTCCCAGCAATGCCTGTTTGCATATGGGCTGCTGGGAGGAACAGGTCCTCTTTGGCCAACACCACGACACTGTTTCCAAACATGTGATTGTATGGCTTCGCTATATCGATGACATTTTTTTGACATGGCGAGGCACTAAACAGGCAGCCCTTAATTTCATCAATTCTCTTAACATCAACACACTCAACCTCCACTTTACGTCCAACATAAGTCAGGAATCTGTGTGCTTCCTAGATGTAGAGATTGTTGTTAGCAATGACCATCTAGTAACACGACTCTTCAGGAAACCCACTGCGGGCAACACAGTGTTGCATGCCACTAGTCACCATCCGGCACACCTCATACGCAGCATACCCTACAGGGAGATGCTGCGCATTAGACGTATTTGCAGCACTGAGTTGGAGTGTGCTAAAGCCCAACAAGCCAGCAAAGTACGGTTCCTGTTGAGAGGTTACACTGCCGCTATGATTGACAGTGCAGTCCTGAAAGCTAATCGTATCTCTAGAAGTGAGGTCCTAAAGAAATCAGTACCCAGCGTTTCTTTGACACAAAACATGCAACCGATCAGATTGATCGTGACTTACAATCGTCAGCATCAGGCCCTACGCAAAATATTCAAGAAAAATTGGAGCCTTGTATGTAATGACCCTGTCATTGGGGACCTGATGTCAGTCAGTCCGGTCATTACATTCAGGAAAGCTCGTTCAATGAATGATGCGTTAGTGAAATCCAGTCCTGAAATTGTCTCCACTAAAACATGGCTACAGGTGAGCAAGGGTTTTAAGCGCTGCTCTAGCTGCAAAGCTTGTAGGCATGGGGCCAGTAAAATGGAATTTCGTACTCCATTTTGTGACACTCCTCGCCCCATTACAAAATTTCTTACCTGCAAGACTGAATTTGCAGTGTATGTGCTGGAGTGTCCATGTGGCTTGCAATACGTTGGCAGCACCAAGCTGCAGGTCCACAAGCGGATACTCCAGCACATACGCGCTATTAATGGCAGTGATTTTACATACCCTGTTGCACGCCATTTTAAGGAGTGTCATGACAACAAAAGTGAACTCCTCAGGTTCTATGCCATTGATTCAGTGCCCCCATTGAGACGGGGAGGAAATCGTGAGGCCTTACTACGTGCACTGGAGACCCGGTATATCCTTGAATTGGACACTAAGACCCCCTTGGGCCTTAATGCTAGCGAAGATTTTTTCACCTGTCTTTAAACCTTGTTTGTATGATCAATTCTCAAGATGTTCTCTACTGTTTTTCGATGATCAGCCTCCACATCTTTTTATGATTCAGCTAATTTTATATTACTATTTTTTAAATATACACAAAGAAAAGGAAAATAATCTTTCATTGTAGCACTATTTTTGCACTTTGCACTTTACATACTTTGTTGATTGGCATACTAATACAGTCATGGCAGTATCCATTTAGGATGATCTTTTGTTTTTATATGCTCACTGACTACCAACATTATGTGGACCCTACCCACTTGGGTACTATTTGCACTATTTGCTTATTTTGCACAGTTTAGTCCAAAATTTGCACAAGCAGGTGTTCGTTTGTTTTACAACATGAACGTTCTTTGAACTGTTACCGCCTGTTGGTTTTACCTTAAATATTAGACTGCACTCAATATTTGTGTTTTCTCTGTTTTTAAGGATTATTTTAACCAATGTACGTATATGCTTGCTAGTCTGATGTTGATTGATTTTTTATGCATTTGACGTATTTTACTGTCTGTAAATGTATTTGTGCATATAACTCTTCCATGTCTATTGCGCTATTCATGCGCCAGCCAATCATTGCACTTTTCTTATTTTGCACTTGCACTTTAAATTAAACCTGCTCATCTTCGGCGTCATGTGATCAAGGCCTCCTGTAGGCTGAAACGCGTCATGCAGGCACTGCTGTAAGACAAAAATAAAAATTACTCACTTGCATCCTGGGTCAGTGTTCGTCTGTTCCTGCTTTCCGTGTGATTGTTGGTGTGCAGGAGCATCCTTGGTGAAATTGCCTCGTATATATATATATTCACTGAAAAAACCATAGGTTTCATGCACGTTATAGTTAGGAATTGGCATTTACAAAACCTTAGAAATTCACTGAAAAAACCCTAAGTTTCAGGGGTGTTATAGTTAGCTGGACATTTCCCTCGTAAAAAAACCTTAGAAATTCCGCCATTATAGTTAGTTCAGCTAACTATAACTCGCGCCCCCCGGCAATGCACTGCTGATGACGTCACATATTACACCACTCATGACATGGTCAGTGACATCACTGATGACATCACTGATGACATCTCAAATGACATCACTGATGACATCACTGATGATGTCATCCATGTAATAAATTAGTGCATCTTCTCACACCCTAAAATAATCTTTGATACACCGATTCAAAATTTCAGACGGCCATTCTCAAAACCATAGATACTACAATACCAATAACTACATACCCACTCATTGACTCTTAGGTCTACACACACCTCCACTCACTCATCTGTAGAGTCACTCATACTTACAGTCACTCAGTACAGGACTATCATATGGATTCATACACCTATATAGACACTCAGACACCGCCAATCATCCATAGACATACTCACACACCTAGTCAATCATGCAAATAATTAAGCACACTCCAATGTACTCACCTATACAGTTATACACACACACAAGTTCATTTACTCATAAAAATACTACCACATTCTTACGCTCATATACAATTACTGATACAAGCACACACTCATCCATAAAGCCACTCTCACAATCACACTCTCTCACATATACCCAGTTATATACTCTTACACACATATACCCTGCCTTTCACATATGTAGCTACTCACACATGTACCACTAAGATATACATTCAATCACTAACACACTGATACATACACTCAACCAACCATACAGTCCATCACAGATGCACTCATAAAACCATGCACCCATAGAATCACCCACTCACACATCTATGCACAGTCACACACACCCTACCCACACAAACACTCATGCACCCATACAGATACCCAGACAACCACTCAATAACTCATATAGCCACTCATATAGCTATTCACAAAACCATGCAAGCACTTATACACAAACAGACAGACAGATACAGACATTCACACAGTTTAGTCACTAGTCTGCAGTAAGATACGTTTAATGACTCACTTATAGAGTCAGTCACACACCTAGAAAATCATCCATTCACACACTTACACACCCACTCATTCTTCCATAGGTCTTTCCCTATATATATTAAACATATTAAAACTCTACAGAAACACAGACGCACTGGATGATGTCATCAGTGATGTCATTTGAGATGTCATGAGTGATGTCACTGACCATGTCATGAGTGATGTAATATGTGACATCATGAGCAGTGCATTGCGGGGGCGCGCGAGTTATAGTTAGCTGAACAAACTATAACGGGGAAATTTCTAGGGTTTTTTACGAGGGTAATGTCCAGCTAACTATAACACCCCTGAAACTTATGGTTTTTTCAGTGAATATATATATCTCAATGCTCCATTGCCAATCCCACCAGGTGAGCAGCACTCAATATCAATGCTCCAACTCATATAGATATACAAAAACCACCTCCTTCCGTCGAAGTTGATGAGGAGACACAGCGGGGCTTGTGAAAACCATTTATTTAAGCAGGCATGACACGTCTCTCAATGTAAGTATGGACTGCCCATTGACAGCATGTCCTCTGCTCCCTCTGGGATGTGGGGTGGTCTGGGAAAGCTCCATTTATTCCCAAGACTCTTGCGGAAGGGCCATCCTCGTGTGTCACTGACATCACGCAAAATATACAAAAACCACCTCCTTCCGTCGAAGTTGATGAGGAGACACAGCGGGTCTTGTGAAAACCATTTATTTAAATGACGCGTTTCGGTATTAAACCTTTTTCAAATGCCATTTGTTTTAAACAGTGCCTCTGGTGTTAACAGTTCCCAAGTAAGTCTATTTATATGGCCCCAATTCCTGAAGTAGTATGGAGCGCACCAGGGTCACATTACACGGAATCACTCAAGCAATACATTATTATAGGACTGCAATACCCAGCATGCAGTTTGTCCATCGTGCCGGTGAGTGGTTCTGTTTAGCCGGTGTTTTCTTTGCGTTCCAAGAAAGGAAACCGACTTGAAACGTGACCAGGTCGAAACTGTAGCGCTGTGCTGGGCAATAATGGTCTTTACATTCCTCACGTCCAGCCTCGCATATATGTACATACTGCATATGCCACATGCATCTACCATCTGCTGAATAATCTGCACATGGTATACTTATATGGCATATGCAGTATATATATATATTTTTTTTATATGAACAAACCACCAACTCCAAAAGAAACTCCAATGAAGAAGGCCACGGACATCAGGTAGTCGGTATAAGGCTTCCTTATACTGTTAAGCATATGCATTGGATTGAACCTTCAACAGTTTGAAACCTGAGTACTGGAAAATAAATGTTTAAAATACCCAAAGTAATTAAAGATATAGAAAGCTCATACTACAGTACTCAAAATATAATTAACATATACATGCATAGACTCCATAAACATGCCTGAGTGGGAGATTTACAAAAAATAAACACATAGGACACCAACTGCTCATTAATGTGTCACCTGCTTGACTAACAATGTATAACTGAACATTTAGTTAAAACACGCTGCTAATGACATGGAGAATAGTTGGATGCACCCCAAAGCACCATTGACCCTATTTATCTAAAATGTCATAATTGGCAATCATGTATAGGTTCACACCCGACTCCTGTTATTATCAATATCCATGTAAATTCTGCTAGAATTACTATGAACTCAATTGCAACCCCCGGAAACAGAAGAACAGAGTATTCGGACAAGAGATTGACAGAGGTGTTGTGGGAGCAAAGTACATTCAACCTAAGCTCTGCAAGGCATGAATGCCTATTTTCCCAACCCGCACACAAGTCCGAAACAAAACTACCCTTCCCATAATGCACCCCGGCGGTCACATCAAAAAGAGCAACGTTTTTATTCAGGAGTCAGCGTCATTACCAGCAAATTGCTGGGACCCAGAAAAATAAGCCATAAAAGTATTTCAATAATGTAAAGGGTCACTTAAAATAGTCTTTGGGACGGTGAAACAGTCTTAATATTAGCTGCAGCATGAAAATAAAACAGGTACAAAACTCAGGGTCGAGGGGGACAAGGTGCGTGAAAAAGTTACATAGATGCCGGACAAACCTCATCGCATCGGCATAGGCTTCAGCAATGCCCGGTCACCATAGGGCGTCAGACTCCTGGTTGAGGCATTTCTTGCGGGAAAATGTTGAACCCGTGCTGCCAGTGGCAAGCTCCGCCCCGCCGCGTGGTCGCAATCTCCCACTGCTGCCATCCTCGATCCTTTTCCTGAACACCACAATGGGGGCTCCCTCTCTAGCACCCAAGTACTCCTCCAAAGTTTTGGTCACAGGGAGAGCCACAAACAACCGGTGTTCCGTGAAAAGCATCCAAGACCACTGACACTGAATCGAAATGAACAAACCACCAACTCCAAAAGAAAGTAAGAAAAGGGGAGCTGGTGGCGATGTCTCTAATGTCTCCAATGCCAGTAGCAAAGACACTTTGATGGGAAATATGCACTTGGACTATTCTGCTACACAGTTGGTCTTCCCGGGAGAGGAACATGAAGGAAGCTTAAGGGGGCAATGTCAAGCACGCCCCTAAAACCTCCAACTGTGGAAGGATCACTGGCAGTAATCCTTCAGACGATCAAGCAGGTCCAGGAAGAAGCCAGGCTCTCGAGTCGGCAGTTAGGCTGGCCACAAAAGAATTGCATGGGACTATCAAAAAGATCAATAAAACCTGTTCAGACATTGTGGGCAAAATCATGATGGTTGAAGAAAGAACGGACTGAGCACCTGGAAACAGAAGTCTGCATTTTAAAGAACCAGGAGTCTTCACATGAAGCTTCTATGACCGACGTCCTTTGGAAACTGGAGGATCAGGAAAATAGACAGAGAGACGTAACAACCTCAGAGTTTTGTGAGTTCCAAGAGGGAACCGAAGGCTTGGATATCAGAGCCTACATTGTATCCTTGTTCAAGGGCGCCTTTCTGGAAAAAACAAAGTGGGACTGGGAGACGGAAATCCAATGTGTCCACAGGTTTCCCTTAATGTTAAAGAAAGCTCGGCCCAACAAAGTGGAATGACCTAGGGTGATCTTGGTCTATTTTGGAAACTTCTTGCTGCACCAAGAGATATTTGAGCAAGCTTGGCCCAATGCAAAAAAAGACTTTGGGGTGTATCATTTTTTGTTAGACAAGATTTTGCTCATGCCACAGTGGAGAGGCGTTGGCGGCTGAGGCAATTGTTCTCCCATTTCAGCAGGTCAGGGCTGAGGTATACCATCAGTACCGTGCTGAACTGACAGTGATTTACAAAGGGCATACCCGTAGCTTTACGTACGAGATTGTGGCCCAGCAATATCTGAAGGATATTACTGGGTGTACTGCAGCAAGAGTATAGGTTACTTAATCTCAGGAGGTATCTACTCCTTCCTATTTGCCTATATATTATGTAACAGGCTATCAAATCTGGGTGAAAATGTAATTGGAGATTAAAGCCTAGACATATATTTGCGCACACTATTTGCAATGGGGTGTTCTGGCTAAAACCTCTATGTTTATTTGTGACCGGGGATGCCCGCTTTCACAGGTGCCATCATTCAGGCGGGGGTTGGTGGGGGGGAGGGAGGGGAATATGGGAGGGGGGCACTGGTGGTGGGGTTAGGTGGGGGCTACACAGGAGGATAAAGGGTTCAGTTCCCTTGGAGTAAGAGATGGATGGCAGGATAGAGGGCCCTATCGGGTGGCCAGTGTCAACATGGTAGGATCAAAGTGTTAAGAAAAATCGAGAGTTTAGGGGTGATGAGTGAGTTGAGAATTGCCTTGGTAAACATCTGTGGGCTGAGCGATAAGAAAAAGCAGGCTAAAGTAGCCTTGGAAGTACAAGTTCTTGTGGCAGACATAATATGCCTCCAGGAGACACACATTGAGGGGAGATAGGTATCATTGTTAGACACACTGGCGTTTAGCCTGGTTGGTGGCACCCTTCAAAGTACCCGGACCTGTGGGGTGGCAATTATGGCCAAAAGGGACCTTATTCAGTTTTCCTCACCAACACGTACAGATAGATGGGGAAGGTGGGTTATTTCAGAATTTTGCACTGGTGAGTGCAGTTTCACTCTGTGTTCAGTGTACGGGTCAATTCTAGATGATGCTGGCCTGTTTGAGTTAGTATCTTGATCCTCTCCTATTATTTTATGTGGAGATCTAAACATCAACCTACCCACTAGTTGGTCATATGAGGAGCAATATAAGTACCATGGAAGGAAACCACGGGTATACCAATCTCTTAAAATTCTCTGTAAGAATCATATCCTGATGGTTGTTTGGCAACGGAAGAGACCAACTGAAAAAGGACATACCTTCATTTCCTCTCCACACCAGTCACATGCATGGGTAGAATATTTACTTGTCTCACAGTCTATAAGAGTGTGACATTGAAATCTACCCCTGGGTCATGTCTGACCATAATCCTCTCGTTCTTGTAATTTCAAAGGGGGAGCCCCGCAAAAAGGGCAATAATTGGAGTTTTGAATGTGCATTACTAGTCAATAATGAATATCTTAATCATATGAAGAGTTGGATATCACCATTCCTCAAAGAGAACATAGGTAGCACAACATTGGAGATCATCTGGGATGCCCTGAAAGCGGGGATTCATGGAGAAACCCTACAGTTTACATTGACTAGGGTGCAAAAAGAGAAACAGAAAATGCCAGGGTTAAATGCCATACTTGCTCTAGAAGAGAGGAAATTATTAACTGTCACACAACAGGGGGTCAGGTTAGCTAAAACAGCTATTAATGAAATCACGTCACCAAAGACAGCTGACAAATTCACGGTTTACAAGGATCAAGCCTATGAATGTGGCAAACAAGTTGGTCATACACTTGTCATCAGACCAAGACAAAAACGTGTTCTGAGTGAAGTCAGTGAAATTCGGGATCCAGTACAGGGTATGATCTCTGATCCCTAGGAATTAGGTGCGCATTTAAAAGATTCTAACAGGAGTTATACCTAGAAACTGGTAAGGGGGGCGATGATAATATTATAAATTATCCCTAATACGATCCCCCAGATTTGGTAAAGAAGAACAACTGGGTTTAGAGGGGAGCTCTCCTTGGGAAGACATTTTCATTGCTATCTCCTGTTTGGCGACAGGGAAGGCAGCCGGGTAGACGTTATACCCGCAGAATTTCATAGAGTGTTTGCGCCAGAACTGAGGGATTGTCTAACCGGCCTGTTTACACAGATCTTTGAAGGAAACAGGCACCCACCCTCTTGGTCGCAGCCAATGATCATGGTCTTCCCAAAAAAGAATACATTTGTAACTGAACTCTGGTCCTATAGACTGATCACACTGATTAATGGGGACTCCAAAATATTTTCAAAGATTCAAGCCTCCAAACCATCCCCAATCATCAGCAAGGTAGTCTCCGGGCGGCAACACAGGTTCATACCCGGGAGAAGTGTTACGGACCACATCAGAAGTGTAATTACACTCTTTGATGCAGCCCAGGTGGCAGAAGATTGTATGGCTTTGAACCTGCTGGATGCGGAGAAAGCTTTTGATAGGGTCTCCTGGCATTACCTGTGGAAAGTGCTAGAGAGGGTGACTATAGGACTCGAGTTTGGGCAAGCCCTCAAGGCTCTATATGTTAAACCAGACGCTAGGGTGTTTGTTTACTGGGGAACTATAGGATTCTTTTGAGATCTCAAGAGGGGCCAGGCAGAGGCGCCCTTGCTCCCCACTTCTATTTGCCCTTTATATAGATCCCTTTATACGTAGACTCGAGTTCAATGCTAGAATCCTCTCCTTGACTTTCAACAGTTGGGACACAAAAACATTGGCCTATGCCGAGATATCACCCTAGTTACTCTCAAACCCTCTACAGCTCTTATTGAGATAGAGAAAGAGGCATCTGAGTTCTGGTCCATCTCGAGCTATTCACTGAATAGGGAAAATTTTTTAATACTGGTTAACAACCAGATTTACCTACAGGACCTACGGGTATCTACCGGTGCAATATATTTAGGAGTTACTATTGTGCCTGATCTGGAACTTATCATCATAGATAATCTCGAACCTTTGATTGAAAAATCTAAAAAAGATCTATATAAGTTAACCCCTTCCCCGCTCATGACGGAACCACTCCGTCATGAGCCACGGTTGCGTTGTGCTCATGACGGAGTGGTTCCGTCATGCTGCGGCCGTTGGCCGCCGCTCCGCCCACGCGGCGCTAATTCCCCGCCTGTGCAGGCGATTAGCGCCTTGGGCGGAGACGTGACGGAACCACTCCGTCATGAGCACAGCTCAACCGTGGCTCGTGACGGAGCGGTTCCGTCACGAGCACAGCGCCACTGCGCTGCCCCCAAACCCCCCCCCCCAGCGCCGCGGCGGAATTCCTGCCGCGGCGAAGGGGTTAAATAACTTACACCTATCCCTGGCCAGCCATTGTAATGCTATTACCTTAGAAGTTACTAGATGAAATGATCTCCTGGTTTGTCTGGTGATGCAGTGAAGTGGCAGTCATATGTTCAAGTAGGACAAATATTGGTCAGGCAATTATACAAATGTGTCAATGTGCTCACTATTGCCCTAGGGATATTATCTACTACCACTCAAATGTTTCTCATAAAGATATTATATTCAACCTAGAAAATATTTAAGAGCCATATGAAATAGGTGGCAGTACATATTAATTTACAGAGCACTAACCTCTTGATACAAGTTCAGAAAAACAGACAACAGTCTATTAACGTTATTTCAGGAATTATGTTATTATTATACATTAGAGGCTCATGCATTGAAAACTAGGGGGCATATCTACATGGCGGCGATATAAAATTATCGCCGCTTTTGTGGCCATTTTCGGCCAAAAAGGGGCGATAATTTTATCGCAATATTAGCAAGGTCACACTATAGCGTGAAACCTTGCTTTAGCGCCTGAATTCCTAATGCCCAACTTTGTATCTCTAATGAGATGCAAAGTGGGCGTTCCTCCCCAGGATAACAGGAGAAATGTCGCTAAGCGACATTTCTCCTATTATCAACTCTCACGCAAAGCAGCATAGCGACAAGAAAAGTAGCGATAACCTCTGTTATCGCTACTTTCTTTATGCCTGCTTTGAAACTGACTTAGCCATGATATCCTATGGAAGGTGGATATCATGGCTCAGTATGTGAGGCCCTATCAGCAAGCTATCGCCAAACTTCGTGGGATTATCGCTGGGTTTCCAGCGATAATCTCACGTTCGGCAGTTAGCGCTAGGATTTTTATCGCTTTTGAGATAAGCGTTGCTAATAGCACACTATCTCAAAGATAAAAATCCACGCTAGCCGGCGATAATTATCCTAGCGCTAAGTGCGCTTAGCGATAATTATCGCCGGTTGTTGCTGATATGTCCCTATGTGTGCCAGGAGGTTATCACATTTAAAAATCTAATCCAAACGACACAAACATGACTGTTAAATACAAACAAATTTGATTGGATACACTGGGGCATATTTTCAAAGGGATGTCGCCACCAGAACTTCACTTCCTGCACATAGACAATAACTCCCTTCAATGCAGGCAACCTTGCACTATAATACAAGGGTGCCTGCACTGGTGCTAGATAGTTAAATGTATCGCCAGCTCTAGAAAAACACAGGGGTGTGCCATTCTTGTGAATATGGCGCATCCCAATGTTTTGAAAATGTTGGAGTAAGGCACAGCCAAATTTGGTGCAGCTCCGCACTCTGACAGTTTCTCGTAATTATGCTCCACTGTGTGTTAAAAGGACAAGGAGGTATGGCTTACACAATTGTTATTTAATCCCTCATACCTTCCTGTTTAATGTAATCAGCATTGAACTATGTAATCTAACTACTAATCATAACCCTGTTCCTTTACTTTGCTGAAATATAATTAACCACTGTTCTCCATGTCATTGTTATCTGTGCTGGCTCAAGCTCACAGAGGGAACACATTGATTTTGGATCACTTTTACACTCTTAATCTTTGCAACAGTATTTACAAAATTGGCATTTCTAGAAAATGTCAGTCTTGACGGAAACTATTTCAGGTCTATAGAAACCAGGCTTTGGCTTAATTAATTTGTAGGAGGCTGCATTTAAGATACTTACATTCTGTTGTGATTAGGAGCCTGCAATAAAATAATGAGCTTACATGGGAACACACTTTTTATGTCTGCCTTGGTGTTTGTTAGATTTAACACATAAGAACACATAAGGTTATTTGTACCTATGTCGTCCTAAAAGTAAACATCTTTGAATGTTTGATACTATGAATGTTTGTTATGTGAATGTAGAATGTCAATTTATAAACATACAAGAACTTTGGGCGGCAATGATTGGAATATCACCATCCAATCACTAGCATAGTGAGAAAATACAGAAAAAAGTGCAAAGGAGCAGTAAGTTATACTTTTTTTTTTTGTGAAGACCCGTATGGACAAAGATGACAATGTGGTACAATAACACAACCAATCAGTAGTATGGGAGTGAAAGGTGGAAAGTGCTTTTCTTTCTCGCAACCTAAGTAGGTGTTCTGATAAACTATTATCTTCTGGAAATCGTGACATTTTACGCTTCCACGCAAATGTGCCTGCAAATCAGAACTTTTGTAACAATGTATGTCACAAAAGTTAAACTTGTAGAGGACAAATCTAGATACGTGTCTTACTGTGCATTGGAAATGCCACAAAATGTAATTTTGTAGGACAGAAAAGTGTATTTTCCATATTGTTTGGTGTTGTTGTCAGACAAAATGATCGAAAAATGCCTTGAGATTTGTCTCGCAGAACACAACAATTCTGTACAAGTGAAAGGAAGCTTATCTGGAAACTGAAAAATTTGTGAATTGAGAACATTAATAACAAAGGCAACAAAAAACTGAGAAGTGGGCCATATGTAGGTAGCATCACATTTACCGATTCATAAATACCAAATTTTACCGATTCGGTATTTATGAATCGGTAAATGTAATGTAGGTAACCAATCGGTAATTATTACCGATTCGGTAAATATCGGTATTTAAAAATCGGTATTTACCGAATCGGTAATAATGCATCCCTTCCCATTCATTCCTATGGGCCTGGAGGCCCATAGGAAAGAATGGGAAGCCAGTTACCATTACCGATTCGGTAAATACCGAATCGGTAATAGGGGAGGCATTATCACATTGACACCCTGTTGCACCCCTGATTCGTGCATGTGTGCACATGTGGCGCACATACATGCCACATTGCACTTTTCAAATAGCACAAAAATGCTTTTTGAAAGGTATTCATCATTTACCATCAACTAGTAGTTGGTGGTAAATAACGAATCCAGACACCAATGATGCACTCACTTGAGTGCCCCCTACATAGCATTTCTGGATTCGGTATTTTACCGATGTCTTAATTTCCGAATCGGTAAATACCGAATCCAGAAAATCTGCCACCTACATCGCAAATGCCTAAATACCGGTATTTGGCTTCCTACATGAGGCCCTTAGACTCTTCCCTATTGTGTGTCCTAGTGTGTCTGGATATTCAATCAATTTAAATAATTATAAATAAGTATTTTTTGTGTGTAAGCATCAATTTTCCGAATCGATTCTCATTATAGGGTAAACGTCCTGACTCGCTCACTAAAATTTCTCAGCTATTTAGAGTCAAGGTCAAGGATCCGGATCACAAAAGAGTTTTGACTGGCGCTATTAAATTTTCCTGGATTTACATGTTATATATATAACAGCACCAACCTCTATTTTCCGGTTGCGCATTGGCGATTACAGTATTTATTTCTGCACTTTGTATGAATTACATATTTTAATTTACTGTATTTCGCCTACTTGCAATTTTATAATTCTCTCTTTATTATGTATATTTTATTCTGCATTGATATCTGAATCATCCCCATGCTCACAGTGGAGTTCTTTCTCTAGCAGTTGACCGTAGTATGGCCACAGTCTGTTTTCTATATTGATTTACAACTTCAGCTTGTTTTTGCAGTTGATTGTGCATATTTTTCACTTTTAAAAAACGTCACAGTGTGGAGACGCATCATGTCATCAAGCTCCCCCGAGGAGCGAAACGCGTCATGGCAGGAACTGCTACTGTGATATTTGTTTTTCAATAAATTGCCACTGCTTCACCCACTTATGCCTTGTGGGAGTCCGTGATTTGTCCTTGGAGTCTGGAGGTCCGTGCCTGGGGTTCCACCGAAAGGGATTCAGTGTGGACAGGACGTCTTCGTTTATCATTGTTACCGGAGCAAGGCTGTTTCCGGCTTCACGGACCATCCTGTTTTCTCGAGGCACAGCTTCCGTACAGCCATCTGCGCTTCTGCGCATGGATTTCCTTTCTCGGAAGTGATCTGCTACTGCTGTGCTCCCCGATTCACCCGTGTAGACATCACCAGTGTGCGGAGTGTTCTCCCGACGGCGTGAGGTTGCGGAGTCTGGTTGGTCGGAGGACCGGGAGAGCTGCAATTTCAAAACCCGGTAAGGAGACCTCCGTTTTTGGTGTCGGAACAGGGAGTTATCGGGTTACAGGATTGTCTCCAGTATTTACTTTGACGGAGTGTCTACGGTGCATTCTATCACCGATTCATTTAACATATCATGTTTTCTAGTGATACTATCCGCGATAAGGAATCAGCGGCAGAAGTCCTATTCCAGAACCTACGAACTGTTATAAATGAGCGTTGAGCCTCGAACACAGATTCAAGAAGCAATCATGTGAAAACATTACTTAAAACCCTAGAAAAACTATTAAAAAGCGAACTTTCTAAATGGTGGCAGAAGAAATCATTATAAAAGTACAGAGATGCCAATCGTGTTCCAAGCGGGCTGCGGGTACTCACTGCTCCAACATTCGAAAACCCTAACCCTCTAATGTTACAAGAATGGGCAGAGAACAATCTGCAGGCATCTATGAACATGATCCACATCCTCATTAAATATGCTGAAATCGACCGTACTGCTCTCCTGACAGAAATTGATCGTATTAATTGCCCACTTGATGCTACAGGACAAAGTGATCTGATAAGCAAAAGTAAACATGAAATCGAGTTATGCATCAAAAAACATGAAGAAGTATTCAAAGAGAGAAAGATTTACAAGTTTGCAGGTGATCAAAATGATTACGCAACGGGAAGAATCTTCACATTTGCCCGCAAATATGACAATTATAAGCGACAAGCTTTAACTGGAGGCAATGCTCACAGCAAACAAGTTATCAGTAGTGGTGTGGCACGTGCGATTGAAGTGGACTCTGATTTTGTTTCCTTGACATCCAATAGTAGTTCTGAGGATGGCCGACCTGGTACCTCAGCTCCCACAACATCAGGCACAATGAGCCTCTCTCTTGTCGAGGAACTACATTTTGTAAGCGAGGACCAGCGTTACACCTTGCGCCCCCGCAAACCTCAATATGTGCAAGGAGATCAGCCAACAAACATAGGAGGGAAAGGAGGGTCAGGCACCTGCAAAACTACATCAAGACGAAATGCGAGAAGGGCTTGGAAGAAATGACAAGTTCAACAGAAAACACTGTCATCAATCTAACAGATACAGAATTATCCAAAGCTGAAGAGCAACTTCTATCATTGGGCCTTTCTTACAATCAGGCAAGGATTGGCATGTTCAAATTTATTAGGAAGATAAAATTAATCAAATACTTCCAGTTAAACACATTTTCTGGCAAATCTACTGACTTTTCATCCAACGTCGCCAACACTGAAGGGGCATTGCAAGTCAAGGACATTCCTAATCTACAAATTTTGTACGATTTGGCACAGGAAACCTGCAATGACGATATACCGACAGTCAGTCAGGATCTATACCATAAAAGAACAGCCCTCAGCCCATTTCGCCCTGTATCTACTTTTCTTCCACTCATGCCCAAAGATGCAGTCGATGTCTTCAGTAATTTGAATAATTAGTGCCCCAAGGAGGTGGCGGTCCCTGGGGCGTGTGGGGGGGCTCGAGCCCCCCACACAGGTTTATTTTTTATTTTTTTTAAAGCCCCAGGGGATGGTGATTCCCGGGGCTGTGGGGGGCCGTTTGCCCCCGCAAACAATTAATGAAAGCCCCGGGGGGTGGCGGTCCCTGTGGCTTGGGGGGGCGTTAGCTACACTATTAAAAATTTGCCCTGGGGGTGGTGGTCCCCGGGGCTGTGGGGGGGCTGCATGCCCCCTGCACCTCTTTGATCAAGCCCCGGGGAGGTGGCGGTCCCCGGGGCATGTGTATTTATTTATTTTAAAAGCCCCGGGGGTGGCAGTCCCCGGGGCTGTGGGGGGCCATGTGCCCTCCACAAACAATTAATGAAAGCCCCAGGGGTGGTGGTCCCCGGGTCTTGGGGGAGCCTTAGAGGCCCCCGGGGCAGTGTGGAGGGATTGGGGCCCCCACACATTTTTTATAAATGTAATGCTTTATTTGGCCGTGGGGTCCCTCTGGTACCCCCTGATTAGGCCAAGGGGGTCAGGGTGTTTCTACCCTGCCCCCTTTTCTCGTTTTTCGTGTTTCTTTTGCTGTTTTCTTGTGCCTCAGTTCTACCTAGGCACAAGATGGTTGCCAACACTTCCTGGTTTGGAGTCTTGACAGCCAATTAGCATGAAGCTCGTGATCGGAAGGGTGCACGGATCCTCCGCGGCCATAGATATCACTATCTTTAGTTCTTAATTACTCAAAAACTACTGAACCGATTTAAACCATTTTTAAAAAGAACGCGATCTGAGCCAAACGGTACCTTTTGCCAAATTTGGTGCAATTCCGTTCAACAGTTTTTGCTATAACCGTGTCTAAAGTTTCCTATGGGAAATTAATTTTTTGACCTCTATTTTTGGAATCTCTCATGAACTACAGAACAGATTTACACCATTTAAAAATAAAGAGCGCTTTCTGAACCAAGGGCTACCTTTTTTCCAAATTTGGTGTAATTCCGTTCAGCACTATAACGACCGCCAGTAGGTAATATATATATAAGAAATATAGGATTAGATGTAAAAATATATTACTTTTAAGACTAGTTTAGAGTTTGTCTTCAATTAATATTCACATGAAATACATATATATATGTTTTTTTAAATGTTAAATATTTCGCGGGATCCGCGCACCTACCGCGTCTTGCATGCACATTTTAGATGTCATCAGTGATGTCATCAGTGATGTCACTGACCATGTCATGAGTGATGTAATATGTGACGTCATCAGCAGTGCATTGTGGGGGCGCGAGTTATAGTTAGCTGAACTAACAATAACAGGGGAATTTCTAGGGTTTTGTATGAGGGAAATATCCAGCTAACTATAACGCCCCTGAAACCTATGTTTTTTTCAGTGAATTTCAAAGGTTTTTTAAATGCCAATTCCTAACTATAACACCCCTGAAACCTTTGTTTTTTTCAGTGAATTTCAAAGGTTTTTTAAATGCCAATTCCTAACTATAACGTGAATGAAACCTATGGTTTTTTCAGTGAATTTCAAAGGTTTTTTAAATGCTAATTCCTATCTATAACTTATCTCTAAAGATATCATGTTTAATGTTTTTGATTGATGTCTATATTTTTCCAATTCAGTGTGTCAATTTCATTAATTATGTTTTTTTTAAAATACTTTTTTATCACCATTTTTTAAACTTATTTTTTTAATTAATTCTTTTAAAAATTATACAAATATTATTTGAATTTAATGGGTTTTTCAAACATATTTTTTTATATTTTTCAAAATATTTTTTTAACTATATGTTCAAAACTTTATTTTATATATTTTTTCCATGATTTTGGATCCGTGCAGCCTACGCACACCGTTCTCGATCCCGACGCATTAGCATCCGCGAATGGTACGAGTTGGGTACGTGTTTAGTGCGTGATCGCAATGCGACTGGTATGCGACTCCCAGCCTATACGCGACACGTTCGATGTACGTAACGCGACGTTTACGCGGTTCCGCGATGCGTCATGTGCATGCAAGACACGGTAGGTGCGCGGATCCCACGAAATATTTAACATTTAAAAAAACATATATATATGTATTTCATGTGAATATTAATTGAAGACAAACTCTAAACTAGTCTTAAAAGTAATATATTTTTACATCTAATCCTATATTTCTTTTTAATTCAATTTTGCGGATGCACGCTGGGTGCGTGATGCGTAAGCGCAGGGTGCGCGGATCCCATGTGACCTGCAAAAAAAGAGATTTGATTGGTTCATTACACTTCCTGTTCTAACTATTGAAAGACCCCACCCAATTCAATCATTCTTCTTTGACCTTCTTTAGAGGAGCATCTCTTTGCAGAGAAGAAGATTTTTGGGACTAAGATTTCACTTAGCTCTAACTTTTTTCAACCAAAAATGGCTTCAGGGCAGCAGGCTTCACCTGCATCTCCTCATACATCTGAGGATGAGTTTTTGGAGGAGACACCACGCACACCACATTTTTCATCTGTGGTGTGGACATTTTTTACTTTTCCTGAGGGGCAAACGAAGACCAATGCCACCTTTGTCACGTGCAAGATTTGCAAAAGAGTGCTGTCGCGAGGGGATCCTAACAAGAAATACTCGTGCGGCATGGCAAGTATGATGAAGCAGCTGAGGACCCTTCATCCAAACAATCTTGCACGAGAAGAGTGCCGACGGATGAGAAACACTCCTGCTCCTGCGCCTTCCACCTCATCGCAGCCGAGCACTTCAAGAGTGAATCCATCAGCCCAAAACTTGGACATCCGTCCTCAATTTCAATATTTAAAAGTGCTCTGCACTAAGTGCAATGCGACTTTGTGCTACGGTGAGCAGTAGATCGATCTGATCTGCCGCCGGCAAGAAAGTCACATTTGCTAGTTTTATTTATTAATTTTTTTTTTTGTTCCCTGAAGTTCATTGTTTGGTTCCTCCTGTTTTTTTTGTTTTTCCCAGAAAAACCCCAAAAATCACAAAATTGTTAGAAAACCCCCCCAAAAAATATAAAAGAAGAAAGAAGAAAAAAAAAAGTTCTTCTAAGAACTAACTTTCCTGGTTTAAAAAAAGAGCTAAATTTCTTTATAAGTGTGTGAAAGTTTCGATGAATGTATGTGTAGTACATAATTGACTGAATGAATGCATTAGTAGCGTATGGTGAATGTATAAGTGCAGAACTATGAGGAAGTGCTGCAGCATCACACAGTAACCTCTTTAACTGCAGTGTGCTGTAGTACTTCCGAAGCACAGGAATGCAACATATGTACATAAATATGTTGCAAATCTATGCTTCTCTCTGCACGGCTGCTTAAACTGCAGCCATGTGGTGACACAGGCACCCTTGCACCATAGTGCAAGGATATCTGTGTCATGTGCTGTTTGTTTTTCTGCAGGAAGACACACCTTCCTGCACAAAAACAATGAGAAAATGTATTTTTCTCCTTCAATGTATGCTGAACATTTTAGCACGCATTGAAGATATAAAAAGGTGAAGAAATATAAATATTTCTCCTTGTTGTGCTTTCCTACACCAATTTTAGAATGGTGCAGCATTCACACACATATCGAGATTGATGATTTCTGATAAATCTAGAGATGTGTCTTGTTCTATGAGTATTCAGTGCAATCATGCACAACAACACTTATAGAACACCCTTTCAACGCAAAGTGGTCTGTATGATGAGGTTGTATTTAAATGGAGTAGACAAAGTACACAGAGTGCCTTTTCCTCTCTTTGTAAATATAAAAGAGTGTCTTGCGCAATAACTATGTTCAAAAAGTGACATATTTCCAGTTTTAAAAATCCTTGCGAATGATAGAAGGTAAGCACATAGTTTTGTCTGCAAAGATGTTCAAAGAAGAATGATTGAAATGATTGCGGTCCTTCAATCGGTACAATGGGAAATATTATGAACCCCTCAAATCTCTTTTTTTGCAGGTCACATGATATCTGATTATGGTCAGATTTCAAAACTACATAGTTATAAACAGAGTGTTTTTAAAAACGTGTTTCAACTTTGTAGCTTCTTGCAGATCTCCTCATTTTGCATATTGAGACTTAGTTAAACTTACCTTCACAATAATAGGAATAAAAAATGGTATACATGTTTTTCAGATTTTCATTGCAATCTAAATTCATATAAATTGCTTACTTTAAAATTTGGATCTGTTAGAGAAAATAAAAAAAAATTTATAACATGTAATAATACATTTTTTACAACACAGCATAATTTCCACAAAGTAATTTGTTTGCCTTTTTTGCTGTTCTCAGAATATATTGCATTTCACTAGAAATAGTGATTTTAATCGTACTCATCACTTAACAGCGGGCAAAAAAAAAACAATCAGAAAGATTGTTAAAAAAAAAAAATACTATTCTCAGTAAAATACCAGAAAATACAAATCACACATATATGAAATGCTGACAGCTTACAAAATTTTATAACTTTAACTTATAAAAACTGTAAATATTGCCGCATTAAAATAATCACCGAATCAATGACCACCAAAAAGTCCATAATTCAAAAATATACCTTTCCTTGAGGCCAAATGGTATTTTTGCACTCCTTCTTTATGTAAATTGTCCAATGATAGTCCTAATAAATTATAATAATAAACTCCTCAGAGAGTGAATTACCTTCCTAAAACTTTGGCTTTAAACATATTAGGTAGGAATTTGGTAATTCACTAGGCAAACGTTGTTTGAAAACCAACTGGGAATCATTACAAAGTGTCCAGCCTTTGTCACATTTTAGATAGGCAGTGTAATGTCCAGATGTTGTGGAAGGACCATCATGGAAAATTATTGCAATTGCTACAAAAGTCCTTCCTGATATTGAGAGTTGTACTGCTACAAATTGCTTTATTAAAGTATCCAATTTTCTTCCGTCATCTGTACAACGTTGCATCATTAAAATTATGTATTTTCCATATTTTGTTAAGAATAATGTGGATAACATTTCTGATTTACATTGGCTACGCTCCATGTTTTGAATTGCACCTTTAACTAATTTATTGAAAGACACTGATTTACAGTCTGGTAATGTTAAATACAGAAATCTCTCAGTGTCTACATTGGTGCAACATGTATACATGCAATTTTCACAATAATGTTGCCATTTGTAAGAAAGGCCATAAATATTTTCAATTTCTACACCTTCATTTTCAAAAATGGTAAGCATATACATTAAAAATTCCTGAACATCTTGTTGGATATTTTGTGTAAATTGTGTAGAACCAGAACACACATCCAAAAGACTACGAACATCTGAAACAGATTGTATTTTACTTCTATCCATTGTCAATTTTTCATAAACAGAATGCAACAGAGAACAAAATCTTTTTTCCCGATTCTCAATAATTTGTTAAGTCGATTTTAACCTGCGCCTAACTGAGTCTATTCCATCTTCCATCAACACTGTCCAGAATCTGAATGTTTCCATCTCTGACTGGCTGACAGATGCAGTATCGACTCTTGCCCCCTTATCCAGGAGCAAACATAGATCCTTACGCCCACCAGCACCCTGGTATTCAGAGGAGCTGAAAATCCAACGCTCCAAATGCAAAGCCTTGGAGAGGAAATGGAGGGTGTCCTATTCAGCTTCCTCTAAAGTAACTTACAAAGAAGAATTAAAACTTTATCATGCAAACTGCAAACGTGCTAAGGCCTCCTACACCATTTCCACAATTACTTCAGTGCAAAACTGTCCCCGAACTCTTTTTGCCACAGTTAAAAAACTCACAGGAGCTGATACTATCCCCGCATTGCCGGCTTTAGATGCCATACAGTGTAATGCCATAGCAGACTTTTTTGTATCTAAGGTTGAGGGCATCCATCAATCTCTTGCTTCCCCTCCATCTCCAACTGATTCCTCTCTACACGGTCCGTACTATAATACCTCCACCTCCCCCACTGAGTTCATCTACAACTGGACACCATTTGATGACGCTTCCTTCCTATCCTGCTTAAAAAGCATCAGGTCTGGATCTCCGCGGGACCCAGTCCCCGTGAAGATACTTAAACAACTTGACCTCGAACCACGAAGGTTCCTAATGAGGCTATTAAACGTCTCGCTCATCGAATCTCGTGTGGAACAGGATTGGAAACATGCCATGGTCGTCCCTCTGCCTAAAAAATCTGGTGCTGATATCACAAATCTTGCCAACTTCAGGCCTATATCCCTGCTGCCAGTCTGTTCTAAAATCCTAGAACGCCATGTTAACACCCAGCTTAATGAGTTTGTTGAAAACCTGGGATATCTCCATCCGTCCCAATCAGGCTTTCGCGCTAATTATTCCACCGAATCCGCACTCCTAGGGGTAACTGAGCGACTCCGACACGGTATCGATGGCGGTGAGACCTTTGCGCTGATTCTTCTTGACTTAAGCGCTGCTTTCGATACCGTGTCCCATTCCATCCTACTGGAGTCTCTCGGATCCCTCGGTGTTGCTGGATCAGCGCTTGCCTGGGTGTCCTCATTTCTTAATGAGCGCACCTTTCAGGTTTTCTCAAACAAAGCGGAATCTGCGATTCATTCCTCTGCCTACGGCGTCCCCCAAGGGTCTATATTGAGCCCTCTGTTGTTTAATATTTACATCCGACCACTTGCTTCCATCGTAGAGGACGCCGGTCTGTCTATATACTCATACGCAGACGACACGCAGATTGTGTTCTCTTTGTCCAGCAGCAGGGCTCAGGACACCTCTGCCCTCAAAATCGGCCTCTCTCGCGTTGCAGCCTGGATGCAAATGCATCTGTTAAAGCTCAACGGAGATAAGACCGAGGTGATCATACTAGGCAAACAAAAAGATCTCTGGGGTCCACGACATTGGCCCAGTGACATGGGTCCTCTGCCTACCCCCGTGCCTGTTGCTCGCAACCTCGGTGTCCTAATCGACGACAAACTCTCGATGAGGCAGCAGGCAACTAGGGTCGCTGCGATCTGCTTTAACACCCTTCGCTGGTTGCAAAAGATCATATGGATGCTGCCTGAGTCCACTCGTAGAACTGTTGTACAGGCCCTTGTGATGTCCCATATCAACTATGGCAATGTGCTTTATCTAGGAGCAGATAAAGCTACAATCAATAAACTCCAGGTCGTACAAAACTCAGCCGCCCGCCTGCTGCGTAATGTCCCTAGGAGAATGTCCGCAATGCAGGCTCTACGTGACCTCCATTGGTTAATAATCTCGGATCGAGTGGCCTTCAAAACTTTGTGCATCCTCTTTAAAATTCGTCAAGGCTCCGCTCCAGCCTACTTGCACAATCTTGCACAGCCATATCAGCCTGGCCGCCTCTTGAGGTCATCCCACAGTGGCAATCTTGTGATTCCCAGAATCCGACTGGCAAAAATGGGAGGCCGTTCATTCGCATATCTAGGCCCCAAGATGTGGAATGCTCTCCCATTGGCGCTTAAAACAGAACCCAGTCTTCTGGCCTTCCGCAAAAAACTGAAGACCCTTCTGTTCTAGTCCTAGATTCCTCCGGTCTAATGTCTCCCTCTTGCAATCGCTTGTCTTCTGATTTCTTCTCCAGTCTATCCCTGGCGCCGGGAAACCCACTGCGGGTAGCTGCGCGCAATACAAGTTCAATAAAATAAAAATAAATAATAAATAAACCTTCCAGATAAAAAACAACATTGACCACTACATTAGCATAGCAGTTGACATCAGAACTATTTTCAAACTGAAAACCAACAATCTCTCCAACAGTGTCCAATTTCTTTTTACCTGCAATCACAACATTATCTTGTTCTTTTCCCTTCTTGACACCTTCAGAACAGATATTCTCTAACCTTCTTTTTTGACCAACCACACGCTTTTCAAATACAGGATATTGACCTAAATTTGGAGCATACACCCTTAACCTATTATACTCTTTTACACAGTTTGCATCTGCAGTAACCTTTGTCTCATCAAAATCAATCAAAAACAAACCAGATAATGTTCTGACATGCGACAAAGCAACATATGCCATACCCTCTTTAAATATGGTAGATCCAATGTTCACCAAGGCACTGTCTACACTTAATCCGTGAGATTTATGAATAGTCACTGCATATGCCAGAGAAAATGGAAATTGTTTCCTACGGACATATAAATCTTTAACAAGTAAAAAACGAACTGAACAACGACCAATTTCTTTAACTTCATCAATCTGATCAAATTTAATTTTTAAAAATTCAATTCCTTCTTTTTTCTGATAATTCACAAAATCCACCACTTTGCCCATTGCACCATTAACTAAACCTTTCTCTACATCCAAATTACGCCTTAAAATTACCCGACAGTTTACACATGCATATAGTGTCTTTTCTAAACCAGCAGTTTTAGATATTTTTTTTTCTAAACAATCCAGTTTTGATCTCAACTTTCCCGTCAAAATATTAGTGATTCTTTCATGCAGTATTTTATCGATGGCTTCCATTTTTACAATTTCTTCATTTTCCCGTTTCAATAATTATTCGTTGAATATGGAACACTCGCGCAGTGTTGGCATTAAGCAAATCACTGAATTATTTTTAGCAATTTCCACGTACACTTTTGCAGGAACTGCATTTTCATTTGGAAAGACATTGCAAAGTAATCGACTCTCTAAAGCTTCTTTGCCTTGTTTTGAAAGAATTCCAATTCTTATATCTTGAAGAATACTTCCATATTCAGCATCATTTGCCTGTCGCATATTTGTTGTCAGTTCTTTGTATTCAAAATTACTCCAAATGTTCACATTACCAACACTGCCAAGAGACTTTCTGGTATCTTCATGGGCAAGTGTTTTAAATACCGGTGGTCCTTTAACCGGAGTCAGTTGCAGTAGATCTCGAAAAACTATGACGTGTTTTCCTCCAAATAACACGTCATACTCTGTTTTAAGAATTTGCTGCATTCTTAAATGCAGAAAGGCAAGCATCAAGTTTGAGACCATGCTCACCTCATCAATAATAAGAAGTTTCATTTTATTCAGGACTCTTGAAACTTCACAACAAGCCTCTCCCGATAGCTTGTGGTATTCCAATTTGTTATCATGCTCTACTGGCAGCATTAGTAAATGATGTAAAGTAATTCCTTTAATGTTATGTGCTGCCAACCCAGTTGGAGCAGTGACAACACAAGACAAATGCGATTTAGTTGTTTTCTGCAGATAACTTGTAATTACTTTAATTAAAAAACGTTTTCCTGTTCCAGCTTGACCACTCACATACATTCGGATAGGTTGAAATGATGTACATGAGCACCCTCTCTTTTCATGAAGTAATCCATGGACAATCTGCTCTTTAAATTGCTGATATATTTGGTTCTGTTCAACATTTAGTTGCTCTTCCAAGTTTCCTAACTGTATTGCATCTTCTTGAGCTTGATACATTGCTGTTTCCACCTCATTCATTGCAATCGCTGCTTCATTTTCAACAATTGGTTGTCCTAGTGGATCTTGACTCAGTGCAGCAGAACTTTGGCTGTCTTGAGAACTGTCTCTAGCAATCTCAGCTGCAACTGTAGCTTCTTGATCAATTTTATCATTCAACATTTTCACATAATTTGCTAAAGCACTGCATTGTATGCTATCTTTAGAAGCATTAAATGAATCTTCATAGCTGGGAAAATCTCCAAGTAATTCCAGTTCTGAACGCCATGGTTTGAACATTTGCAAAAGGGCTAAATAGTAAAATTCCCTTTTGTCAGCAGTATCGCAACTCAGTTTCCTGTAATTAATTAAATTTCCTTTCCTTTGTTTCACCAGACATCCTTCGGACCCAATCACTCCATATTCTCCATCGTTGATGTTCTCTGTAGTATTCCGTTTAAAAGTGTAGTTTTGCAGCACTTCATAGAGACACATGTTCTCAAGATGATGACTTCTATTTGGATAGTATGTGTCCAACATATTCGTTTTCAAAATATCTGTACTTTCTGGTTCGTTTTCTGCTAAATATTCAATTTCTTGAACAGATTTCAGTACCCGATTTCGCATTCCTGCAAGACCTAGACTCCCCCAAATGATTCTTCTACTTTTGGAATATAGACTTGCAGATGATAACCGATCTGAACATTCATATGCTCCAATTTCACGATGCGATAACATCTTCAAACTGAAACTGTATAATTTCTTACTTACTTACCATTGATGGGAAGGTATGCCTCATTACCGAATCGGTAAATACTGATTCGGTAATGGGGGAGCACATGCAAGGGTGGCAGGGTGTCACATTGACACCCTGTTGCACCCCTGATTCGGCCATGTGTGCACATGTGGCGCACATACATGCCCTAAGGGCATGTATGTCTGCCACATTGCACACTTAAACGTGCACAAAAATGCTTTTTGTCACCTATTCGTCATTTACCACCAACCTTTAGTTGGTGGTAAATAACGAATCCCCACACCCACCACACACTCCCCCTACATCTCATTTCATGATTCGGTATTTACCGATTCGGTAATTTTACCGATTCGGTAAATACCGAATCATGAAATTCTCCCCCTACATCTCAAAAGCCAAAATACCGGTCGGTAACGGTATAATTACCGAAAATCGGCCGTTACCGACCGGTATTTGGCTTCCTACATGAGGCCCTTTATCTCCTTTGACTGACCATTTGCTTTTTTACTTTTCCTCTTACTTTGAATTTTTTTCTTACTTGAAGAATTCTCAGTAGTTCCAGCATTATCTACATTCTGTTTGCTGATACAAACATTTTTAATAAATTGCTTCGTGATCTTACCAGAAGATTTTTTCCTTTTAGCCACATTCAGCCTCATGCATCAACCCAAAATCCAGTCGGTAAAATACCGATTCGGTAATAGCTCCCGGTATTAAGTAAAAAATACCCAATCCCAATGCATCAACCCAAAAGCAGAAATCGCTATTTAAGGAATCCTTAAATAGCGATTCTTTAAATAGGGATTCCTTAAATACCGATTCCTTAAATAGCGATTGCATTTAAGGAATCCCAAAGTGAGATTCCTTAAATGCAATGCATCAAAGTTAAAAAATTAGCGATTTCGCTAATAGGGGGAGCAAATTACCATGAAGATGAACTGCATGGTAATTTGCAAAAACTTTGAAAAATGCACTTTTGTGCATTTTTCAAAGTTTCATGTTGCGCACACACATGCCCTTAGAGCATGTGTGTGTGCAACATATGTGCACATATCATTTTCAGGGGTGCAACAGGGTGTCCTTTTGACACCCTGGCACCCTTGAAAGTGCTCCCGCTATTAGCGATTCGGTAATACCGAATCGCTAATACAGACTGGCTTTACATTCATTCCTATGGGCCTCCAAGCCCATAGGAATGAATGGGTAGGTATTCCTTATTACCGATTCGGTATTACCGATTCGGTAATAAGGAATATTAAGGAATCGCTATTTGAATAGCAATTCCTACATGCATAGCCTTTTGCTATTCCTTATTAGCGATTCCTTATTTTTCGCTAATAAGGAATCGCAAATGGCATTGTTGATGCATAGGCCCCATTATCTTGTACATTCAATACTTGTGGTTGATGTTTCTTCAAATAATCCTCCTGTCTCTGTTCTTTTATTTTTCTTTTTTTTTCTGGCATGATTTCTCTATTTTAACGTTGAAAAACAGTATCTGTAAAAAAGAATCACAAATAAATGTATATTAATAACTTTCAAATTTATACTATTCCATTACTGTACAAACACATTTTATATAAAAACTGACTAATAAACTATAGCCCTGAACCACAAGTGTGACGATGGTTAAAACACTACATGCATACTGCATACTACTTTGAAGCAGTTCATGCCCTAAAGCCTACCTCACTAAAAGACGACATGCTAACTGACTGAATGATTACAGTACTATAAGGAGACACACTGGGTGAGTAACAGGGTGTTTGCTAGAAGTGTATGAATACTAACTGGGGAATTGAAGGTGTGAAAGACAATTGTGTAGGTGGTTAGAGGACTGCATGCATACTGGATAGGCATTTGAAATAGTCCATGTGCTAAGGCCTGGTTCACTGCATGAGTACTTGGGTACTGACTGAATGATTAGAGTACAGCAAGGAGAGTGCCTGGGTGAATTTATAAGTGGTTGGCTTTTGGCGCAGGGAATGGATTAGTACTTGGTACTGAATGGGTCACTAGAGGAGTGCATAGGGAGTGACAGGATGTTTGCTGGACTGTATGGATACTGACTAGGGAATTGAAGGTGTGAAAGACAAGTGTCTAGGTGGTTAGAAGACTGCATGCATAGTGGATAGGGGTCTGAAGCAGTCCATGTGCTAAGGCCTGGCTCAATGCATGAATACTTAGGCACTGACTGAATGATCACAGTACTGCAAGGAGAGTGCCTTGGTGAAGTTATAAGTGTTTGGGTTTTGGTACAGTGAATGGATTAGTACATGGTGCCTGATGGGTCACTAGAGGAGTGCAAAGGGAGTGACAGGGTGTTTCCTGGAAGTGTATGGATACTGACTAGGAAATTGAAGGTGTGAAAAACAACTGTGTAGGTGGTTAGAGGACTGCATGCATAGGGAATAGGCGTTTGAAGCAGTCTATGCGGTAAGGCCTGGCTCACTGTATGAGTACTTGAGTACTGACTAAATGGTTAGAGTACAGCAAGGAGAGTGCCTGGGTGAATTTATAAGTGGTTGGCTTTTGGCACAGTGAATGGATTAGTACTTGGTACTAAATGGGTCACTAGAGGAGTGAAAAGGGAGTGACAGGGTGTTTCCTGGAAGTGTATGAATACTGACTAGGGAATTGAAGGTGTGAAAGACAAGTGTATAGTATGTTAGAAGACAGCATGCATACTGCATAGACATTTGAAGCAGTCTATGTGGTAATGTATGGTTCACAACATAAGTACTTAGAAACTGACTAAATCATCAGACTACTGCTAGGACAGTGCCTGGGTAAAACTTTTAAATGTTCAGTTCTGGCGGAGTGAAGAGAATAGTACATGGTACTGCACCTTAGTGTCAAACCCTGACTCATTTTATCAATGCATAAGCTAAGACTAGCTTCTAATGCTTCTAAAACTTGACAACATGACCAGTTTTAAAAGAGTTATCTGTCAGAAAATACACAATGTTACCAAATGCTTCTCTCACAGTGGTTCCCAAATGCGCACACACACTCACAGTGTGATTTTAGACAAGTACCACTATCCCTAGGAGTTTAACAAAACTCATTCACTACAGAGGAATTGGTAAGGAAACTGCACACAATCTACATATTTCAGGACTGCACTTTAGTGTCCATGCCTGACTCATTTAATCAAAGCATAAGCCATAACTGTCTTCTAATGCTACTAAAACTTGACAACATGACAGGTTTTAAAACAGTTATCTGTCAGCAAATACAAGATGTTACCAAATGCTTCTCTCACAGCGGTTCCCAAATGTACACAGACTCACAGTGTGATTCTAGACAAACAACACTATCCCTAGCAGCTTACCAAAACTCATTCACTACTGTGCAAGGGATAAGGAGACTACACACAATCTACATATTTAAGTACTGCACTTTAGTGTCAAAGCATGACTCATTTTATCAATGCATAAGCAAAGACTGGCCTCTAATGCTACTAAAACGTGACAACATGACAGGTTTTAAAACAGTTATCTGTCAGCAAATACATGATGTCACCAAATGCTTCTCTAACAGTGGTTCCCAAATGCACACAGACTCAAAGTGTGATTCTAGACAACAACCACTATCCCTAGGAGTTTACCAAAACTCATTCACTACTGTGGAAGTGGTAAGGGAACTTCACACAATCTACATATTTCAGGAATGCACTTTTGTGTCAAAGCCTAACTTATTTAATCAATGCATAAGCAAAGACTGACTTCTAATGCAACTAAAACTTGACAACATGACAGGTTATAAAACAGTTATCTGTCAGAAAATACACGATGTTACCAAATGCTTCTTTCACAGTGATTCCCAAATGCACACAGACTCACAGTGTGATTTTAGACAAGCACCACTATCCCTAGGAGTTTACCAAAACCTATTCACTATAGTGGAAGTGGTAAAGAAACTGCACACAATCTACATATTTGATGACTGCACTTTTGTGTCAAACCCTGACTCATTTAATCAAAGCATAAGCAAAAACTGCCTTCTAATGCTACTAAAACTTGACAACAAGACAGATTTTAAAACAGTTATCTGTCAGCAAATACACGATGTTACCAAATGCTTCTCTCACAGTGGTTCCCAAATGCCCACAGACTGACAGTTTGATTCTGGACAAGTAACACTATCCATAGCACCTTACCAAAACTAATTCACTACTGTGCAAGGGGTAAGGAGAATACACACAATCTGCATATTAAAGTACAGCCCATTAGTGTCAAAGCATGACTCATTTTATCAATGCATAAGCAAAGACTGGCTTCTAATGCTACTAAAACTTGACAACATGACAGGTTTTAAAACAGTTATCTGTCAGCAAATACACGATGTTACCAAATGCTTCTCTCACAATGGTTCCCAAATGCACACAGACTCACAGTGTGAATCTAGACAAACAACACAATCCCTAGCAGCTTACCAAAACTCATTCACTACTCTGCAAGGCATAAGGAGACTACACACAATCTACATATTTAAGTACTGCACTTTAGTGTCAAAGCATGACTCATTTTATCAATGCATAAGCAACGACTGGCCTCTAATGCTTCTAAAACTTGACAACATGACAGGTTTTAAAAGAGTTATCTGTCAGAAAATACATGATGTTACCAAATGCTTCTCTCACAGTGGTTCCCAAATGCACACACACTCACAGTGTGATTCTAGACAAGCACCACTATCCCTAGGAGTTTACCAAAACTCATTCACTAAAGTGGAAGTGGTAAGGGAACTGCACACAATCTACACATTTCAGGACTGCACTTTTGTGTCAAAGCCTGACTCATTTAATCAAAGCATAAGCAAAAACTGCCTTCTAATGCTACTAAAACGTGACAACAAGACAGGTTTTAAAACAGTTGTCTGTCAGCAAATACACGATGTTACCAAATGCTTCTCTCACAGTGGTTCCCAAATGCACACAGACTCACAGTGTGAATCTAGACAAACAACACTATCCCTAGCAGCTTACCAAAACTCATTCACTACTGTGCAAGGGATAAGGAGACTACACACAATCTACATATTAAACTACAACACATTAGTGTCAAAGCATGACTCATTTTATCAATGCATAAGCAAGGACTGGCTTCTAATGCTACTAAAACTTGACAACATGACAGGTTTTAAAAGAGTTATCTGTCAGAAAATACATGATGTTACCAAATGCTTCTCTCACAGTGGTTACCAAAAGCACACACACTCACAGTGTAATTCTAGACAAGCACCACTATCCCTAGGAGTTTACCAAAACTCATTCACTACAGTGGAAGAGGTAAGGGAATGCACACAAACTACATATTTCAGAACTGCACTTTAGAGTCAAAGCCTGACTCATTTAATAAAAGCATAAGCAAAAATTGCCTTCTAATTCTACTCAAACTTGACAACAAGACAGGTTTTAAAACAGTTATCTGTCAGCAAATACACGATGTTACCAAATGCTTCTCTCACAGTGGTTCCCAAATGCACACAGACTCACTGTGTGAATTTAGACAAGCAACACTATCCCTTGCACTATACCAAAACACATTTCTTCATCTAGAAGGAGTACTACATTTTAGTGTAGAAACATAACTCATTTCACAAATTCATAAACAATGACTGGTTTCTAATTCTACCAAAATATAAAAACAGCACAGTTATCTGTCTACAAACACATGAAAAACACAAATGCTTATCACAGAATGGTTTCTACATGCACACACACTGTCATTAAGATTGTAGAGAAAAAAAGTACTCCCTCCACTTTAGCAGGAGAAATACATTAGTCTGATTAAAATCAAAATAGTCTACATACATCCCCTCACAATTAAATAACTCAACTTTCAAGTAGATTAAGAAGTATATCAGTCACACACCAGATATCAGTCACACACCAGATTTTCTTATACAGAATCTCTGCACTGTGCACCTGTCAGCAGAACCAAATAATGGCAACGTTTCCCTCTCATTTTCCACACATATACATGTAAACATCAAATCAAATTCCTTCCCACATAAATTCAAAAGCAAACACACATTTCTATTAGTTAAACATTTCAACCCTCTCCAAATGACATAAATTTGAACCCTTCCCCCAATCTGCCTTCTGCCCGTTACCATAGAAACAGGTCATGGAACACTGTACTGAGCACACAGGTCACAAGCTCAGCACACAATGTTGCTAATCAAGACAGCAAGTATGCTTGACTTTTCAACATATCAGCTTATCATATATAATGTTCCTTACAATCAGTTTTTGTTAACCAATAAGAATCACGCGTTTAAAAAACAGAAATATACACCCTACATTTCAGTGTAGAAGGTTGTCAAACAACCAATGATTTCTTATATTTTTTCAAAATTGCATCCTAGCCACCATTTTAGAAACATCTTACTTTCCAAACTGCCATTTCATTTACAGAGACCATCTGAGTGCATCCAGACCTCCTTTCAAGATGCTTAGAGTGTGGATTGTGGGACACAGCTATATTTTCTGGAGCCAAAGGTATGCGGAAAACAAAGGCATTCACAAAGACCTAGGTTTGCCAAATGTAGACATTAAATGGATTGGAAAGAGAGGGTTAAAGTGGCACCAATTGATGCCATTGGTGAAATCCTTCATGCAAATCCAACACCCTGACCTCATAACAGTGCACTGTGGTGGCAATGACCTAGGCACTTTGACTGGGGTAGGTCTGGAAATGCTTATGAAGGACACCTTTGCAGAACTGATTTCACTTTTCCACCCAAACTGCCTTTGTGTATTCTAACATATGCCAAAGGCAGAAATGGAACTGGTCCGATCATTTTTGTCCACAGATTGAGAAAGTTAGGAAACATGTGAATAAATCTGTTTCTGCTTTTCTCCGAGACTATAGAATGGGGTCCATTTACAATAACATTCTGCGCTTTCATATGCAAGAGATGTATATGAGAGATGGAGTACACTTTACTGATGAAGGAAACAGAGTCTTCCTCAACAACTTTAGACTCTGTATAGGTACTTACTTATAAGTACCAAAAACTCTCAATGAACACAACAACTCTTTTTAGAGCCACTCAAGAACAAAACACTTAAGCTTGATCTTTATCTCCCAACAATTTAATTTTTTTTCCCTTGTGTTAGAAATGGGATTTCTGGTTGGCTAGGGCTTGCGCCAAAGCCAGGCAGAAACCACCACTCTAGTCAGGGCTGGGGAGTTACACGCCAAAGATAACCCCTGCTCACCCCCTTGGTAGCTTGGCACGAGCAGTCAGGCTTATCCCGGAGGCAATGTGTAAAGCGTTTGCGCACGCACCCAGCAACAACACCCAAGGCCAACCACACAAGAAACTCCACACAAGGTATTATATAAAAATACCCTTTGTATTATACCAAAACACATTAGATAATATTCACACAATTTACACTGTGCCAACTGGCACTGGGCAGAATTTTACAAGGGACTATTTACACGGGACAGGGCCACATGGGCCACTGTCAGAATTAGCACAAATCACCAAGTGTACATGCAGAACATAACACAAATTAGCACTGTAGAACACAACCAGTATCTACTGGCGCAATAATGACCTCAGCGTCATCACACTAGCATCAGGTATAAAACCTATCCTGTATCCATCACAGGGGCATAACTACATTATGCAATTCCTCATTAGTCTAACGCATTAGACCTAACCACCTAAGTAAAACGATACTAGGGGCATACATCGCACAGGGAAGTACAATCTCCCTAACAGAAACCTAAACAGGTAAAATAACCTCCTAGGCAGAAATGACCACATTTAGAGGTATAAGACACAGGGTGCGCAAAACATACTACACACAGTACATTTCCTAACACCATAAGCATGAACCCAGGGTGCGCAAAACATACTACACAGTACATTTCCTAGCACCAAAATCCCCTTAGAGTCCAGGTCCCACCAGAACCTAAACATAGCAGCTGCCCACTACTTGCTGGGCAGCTGGGGACAAGGCAGGGCCTAAACGCTGCAGCTGGCACTAAGTGCTGCGCAGCTGGGGGAGGCAAATAGTAGGCATGGGCTCTCACTAGCCCCTGAAACAATATCCAAAACGTTGGAGCCCTCTAGGCTCGACACACACCATGTCCCCAAGTTGGAGCCTCTCTTGGCTCTGAAACAATAATGCCCGTGGGAGCCACGCAGGCTCGAGGAACAATCGTGCCCACATGGGGGCAGGGCGCGCCTAAACGCAACATGCCCATGTTGGAGCCACGCACAGGCTCTAAAGATACACATGTCCCCCTGGAGCACACTGGCTCCTGAAATCATCATGCCCCAGCGTTGGAGCCACGGGGCTCTTAAAACAAACAGGCCCCCGTTGAAGCGGCCCGCTGCCATCCGGGGCCGCTCTAGACTTTATTCTGCAGTTTCTGCTGAGCCTCCCCTCCAGCCCTGCACACTTACCGGGCTGTTCTCTTCACCCGGTCCCTCTTCTGGGACCGGGACTTCTCCGGAGGCGGCAGGCGGGGCTCTCTCTTCCTCACGAGAGCCTCGCTGAGGATTCAGCCGCCCCCTTCTTCACCCGGGCCCCCTCCTGGGACCCGGGACTTGCTTCGACCAGTCCAGCACTCCGCGGGGCTCTCCCTTTCACACTGGAGCCCCGCGTCATCGGACTTCCTCATCACGGAGGAATGGCGGCACTTCTGCTTCCATCCCGTGGCCCCGCCCACAACCAGGCGGGCCGCAGACTCGGCGGCGAGTTTTGAATGTGGCTCAGGCCGCGGCGGTGATTTCTTTTGCGGGCAAAGTGTGGGGTGGGCACCCGCAATTTTAAATAATTAAATAAGCGGGGTAGGCACCTGTATTACTCCTTAATATAAAACGAAGACGCAGGGTGGGCACCTGCGCACTCAAAGCACCCAGATAAGCGGGGTGGGCACCCGCAAGGCACACCTCATGGGGGAATCCCTACGCTGGGGATTCCCTCTCTCGCTCGCAGCAGCGCAACGCTGCACAGCCCCAGCTCCTCTCTCTGGGGGAATAAAGCGCTCTCCAGGTGCTATGTTCAGGACCAGTAGAAAGTCCTTGAGAGATCCAGGAAACAGAAGCAAACGGTCCCACAAAGTCCATTAGGCATCCAGGGGCTGGGCAGGGCCCAGGGAGGCAAGCCTTCCCCTGGGCCCCAGCAGCAGCACGCCCCTGGTAGATTCGAGTCAGAGCAAGAACATTTTGTAAGGGGACACAGCCACTTTTTATACACAGGTTCCTTTGTTTCCAAAGGTGCAGGGGAGGGGCGAACCAGATGCAACTGGTTCTTGAGCACTTTGTTTTGCTCAGCCCCTCTCCCTATTCACAGGACAGGCCAGGGTCATCAGTCGCACCACAGGGGGCGGAGCCAGCATTGTGTGGGGAAAGCCCAGCCCTATTCAGGTCCTAGGTGTACTCCTCCCACTCATCCACATGCAGCTCTCTCCATTCACCACCGGGGCAGACCCATCCTGACTGGGGATTCCCTAGCCCGTCACATGACCTCAGCCAGCCAATCACCAGACAAGGCACTCATTTCACTTTGCGCACAGAAATGCCCACTTCTAGAAGTGGCACTTCCATACTAGGTACAATGACGCCGCACACATCATCGCGCAGCATTTCATCACACGAGTCCGCACTCGGCCCTGCACTCCCCATGCATCAGGAACTGACATGGTCACTCAGATCCCCCATGCATTCCTATGGGAGGGCAGGTCAGCCTCACTCAATGTAACCCAGAGCGCACGCACTTTACACTGGGACACAGTGTTAAAGCGCCTAGAGGCCTAAATCCACTAATACACCATAGGGAAAAGGCTAGGATACTGCAAAAAGTTCTGGAGGTGAACTTGCCAGAAGGGCCAAGTCCAACACCTTGGATCCGCGCACCCAACGCAAGAGAATCCGTGCACCCAACGCAATAGGATGCTCGCACCCTGCGCGCATTTTGCTGTTTAAAAAAAATAAATAAAAGGGGCCCCGGGGGGTCCTTCTGGGACCCCCTAAGCACCTCTAGAGGGTCAGTGTATTTCCACTCTGCTCCCTTTATATGTTTTACACACTTATTCCCCTTGCTTCTTCAGCCTCGCTTCTACCGAGGCAGAAAATGGCCACCAACAGTTCCTGGTTTCGAATGTAGACAGACACTCGACAGCCAATTAGCATTCAGCACGTGATTGGGAGGGTGCGCGCTCGGTTCGAGAAGGGTGCGCTTACGGTGCAGGTAGGGTGCGCGGATCCTCTCCGGCCATAGATATATATGTATATGTACTTTTAACTCTAATTTTCTCAGGAACTACTGAACGGATTCACACCATTTATGCAAAAGGTATGGGTCTGAACTGAGGACTACCTCTATGCCAAATTTGGTGTCATTCCGTTCAGCGGTTCGGGCTGTAGCTGCGACAACAGATCCTATGGGAAATTGCATGGGGAAAATGCGTTTTGGGACCCCCCTTTTTTCTCGGCCCCCGCTTGACGGATCACCGCAAATCTTTTAGGGCAGGAGCGGAGCGGAGCTGGCCAAAAGTTTGGAAAATTTCACGAGGATTCATCAAACGGTGCCAGACTTATTGGGAATAGAATGTTGCGGATTTCCTATGGAAAATAGGTCCTAACTATAACTATCTACTGGCGACCGCCAGTAGATTATATATATATATATATATGTAGAGAGATAGTAGAGAGATAGATAGCTATGACAATGTCCTCCTCGTAAACCCAGATAAAACCTCTATTCCTCTTTTTTTCTCAATCAGCAATAAAAGTGGACCTGACGTTTCTGAACCTACTAAATATTAGCGGTGTTGCCACCACTACTGCATCACCAGTCAAATCACAGTGTGATCTTATAACAACGTTCTAGTACAGAGTACTCGACTGGAGTTAAGAATGACTAGTGTATACCACAGGGCCATATAATTTGTACATTGTTTGCACTACTGATTCTTGGAGAGATTATATTTATCATGTGTGAGTTGCAAATGTTGGTTTAAAACTAGAGGCTATAAAAAATAACTTCACAAGAATTAATTTAGTTATGAATCCAACAAAGGCCATAGTGCAGCATTGTCCACTTTTTTTAGTATATCTGCAGAGTAGCTGTGTAGAATAAATTACAGCCACATCTGGAACTACTTACAAAGGACAGATTGAGGACATTTAATTTCAGTCTGCGTGGTGGGAGGTTGCATTTGAAAAGTGTAAAGGGGATTTGGCAGGGTATAAGTAGTTAAACATGCATTAGTGATTTATGCAACTCAAGGGTATAATATGTTCAGCATGTATTATTTGTTGATCCAACTTTGACATGGGCACATTGGCAACATTTAAGGATGATTTTTTGAGAATTGTTGTCAGTGAAAAAAGCTTTGAATTATATTGTAGTGGTTGTACTGTTGCTGAGTGCTACAAATTGTATAGGGGTATAGTCTATTGACTTTAACTGTAATACTGATGCTTGCTTATATTTTTTTTTAATGAATTTGTAGATTTCAAATGGAAGTTCGTATCAAAATATTAAAAGAGGTATATACTTTTATACATATATAAAACAAAGGATATTATCGGTGAATAAGATGCAGTGATGCTCTAAAATGTTGTTTAACAATGTATTGTCAGTAAGTCTGAGAAACGTTTTAATCATGTTGTGAAATTTGCATTATTCCCAATACTTTTTGTGACATAATATTTCACATTGTGCACTTTTGTGTAATTTTTGCATGCAGAGACGCATTTACGGAGAAAATATCTTGCCGACAATTATGTTGCTTAAACTTGTACACTGGCATGAAAAATATTATATGAGGTTATCAGCAAACCACATTTCTCTCAAGAACACAGTTTCTCATATTTTCACTATATTTTAATGGAATTTCCTGAATATTTGTGAAAAGTATGTGATTTCACACACCCCTGTAAGTCTCCACTCTCTTCAAATCATTTCAGCTAATGGTTTCATCTCTTTGAAGCACTTTTGAGTTCAACTTCTTCAGAATCCATGATTCTGCCAGTTCACCAACTGAGTTTGGTGGAAAAGCTTGTTCTAGCTCTCCTTGGAACCATGGTTTGCCTTTTAACTTGAAATGCCACCATAAAAAGGCATTCTCTCCTAATGAAGTTGAAGATGAAAGCTCTTGGTAAAGCTGATAGCATTAGCTAAAATGATTTGAAAAGAGGGATTGATGGCAAATTATGTCAGGCAACTTCTTGGAGTGAGCTTGCGTCCTGTGCCACTCTAAGGTGCTATTTGTTTTATATCCAAATGTTGCCTCTGCAGTCCTGCATGGGAGGATGCTATCCAACCTAAAAATCTTAATGCTGGAACCCTTTGCACAGAATTTGGCTTCTTCATGTAGATAACTCTGGCAGCCGTTGCAGGGATAAAAATACTGATTATTACCCTACCAACCAAAGCATGATCACTTGTCTGAAGCTGCACAAAACTGAATCAGCTGAAAGGACTGAAGGTAGAAAAGGCAGTATTGAAAAAAGCTGTAAATTACAGAGACCAGCATCAGGGCTGGACTGGGAACCTAAACCAACCCTGGCAAACTGCTCAGCCTGCCACCCAGGGCAGGAAGGGGGACGCGCAGAGCTGTTTGCTAGGGCTGATTTCAGCCGATTTTATTACAGGGTCCGATATTGCCGATCCCCGATAACAAAAATGGCCCACAAGGGGCCCAAAACCGGCCCTCACCCTGGCGGCCCACCGGGGAAATGCCCAGTGCCCGCTATGGCCAGTCTGGCCCTGACCAGCATGCATCACTGCCTACTGAAGAGACTATGTCCAGGTCCAGACTGGATTTTTTTTCTTTTTTTTCTGATAGGGTGTACCTTGGTACCCAAACCGTGAATTCTACTGACCAGCATTTTCCTGCCCACCCTCTAAAAAATTACAGTTTGCAAGGACCAGTTTCTATGTACATTTTCTTTCAAGTAAAGACTTTCTTTAGTCACATCTGTGCTGTTTTGGGGTAGTGCTCGCTTAATGTAACTTTATAGCATCTTTACATTAAACCTATAAAATTTTCGTCTTTGTAATGTTGTATATTGACAGTCGGTATTTCCATATTTTGGCCTGCTATGGGCCAAGGAATATTTTCCAAGAGTTAATAAATTAGGCCTAGATTTTTCTCGATTATGAAGATGTTTGTTCATTAATGTTGGCGTGAAGGTCACATCTCAACAAGTTCTCATCTATTTGAGGGAGGGGCTAGTTTTCATCCATCTTGTTTCGCACAAATTCCTTCCTATTTAGCAGTGGAATGTTTTGGCATGTGGCACAAATAATATGTCATAGCATAGTGTCCGCGCTACCTCATTATGCCTGTCTTGGTCTCTGTGTGTTTGCTGCCCCATACCACAATTAGAACACATTGACATCATTTGATCAAATATACCACTGAACTCAAGTGAAGAATGAATAAACGACCCCCCAGAACTGGGGTGATGTGTGCACAGGTGGGCCCGGTGGCGGGGGAGCAACACAGTAATGGCTGCCTAGGTCATTTCGAGTGGGGGGGGACAGGAGCCCACGCAACTGGGCCTCCACTGGAAGGGACGCAAAGGACGAATACGGGTGTGTGGGAAAAAAGCAGTCGGGTGATCTCTTCTGCTTCGCCTCCTGTTCCCTTTGCTCCTGATTAGAGGTGGGCGACCCCTTGCTAGAATATGCCTGGCTCGAGATGGACGCCTGGCTCTGGCTCATCTCGGGGGCTCTTGGACACTTGAACCCAAAACAAGCCAAGTCTGGGCCCTCTCACAGTGACCCTCCATCCTCAGGGGTCTCCAACTAATCCTTCTCCGCAATGTGTTGCTCTATTTCACTAACAGCACAATGGCAATGTGTGTACACTAGTTTTCCTTTTGCCTGAAGTATACATCACATTTTAATGATGCCAACAGATGTGAGATACATTTCAGGCAAAGGGAAAAATAGTGCACATCTTCGGTTGCTTTCAGCTTCCAAACTTTGGAATTAGGGAGGTTTGAGGGACTGTGATTCTGAGCAAACCACTTAATATCCCAGTGCCTATCAAATCAATGTTACCTTGTGTAATGTTACTGGTGCTCATGCATATTACCCCAATACCTTCTGACAAGTTTGCATTATGTAAAACTGCAAACAAAAAGTTAAAGACGTCTTCAACATGTACTGCCCCTTCAAGACCTGCCAAGTTAGACTTCAGAGATTCTAATCACGCCGTCTCTGTGCCCCCTTGGGAATCGAGCCTCCAGGAGGCTCCCGGCCTACAAGGCCACCTTAGGCTCTGTAGGTGGAGGGAGAGTACATACAGGGCTGATCTTTGCTAAAATTGCGTCTAGGGCACTTTTAGTGATGGGAGTGCAGGGTAGCGTTCATTTTCACCGGCCAGGTTTCCTCCTCCCACTCACCTGAATCACGTATTCAGGTGCTAACGTAGAGGTGAGCAGCCAGAGGGGGAAATGGCAAAAGAGAACAGGAAGGGGGAGCGAGGTAGAAGAAAAGGATTCATTACTGTTGTCAACTAATACAGTCATACATGCACTTTACATCCTGTGAAGGCTTTGCCAGTGCCTGGATACCCTCACGGGTGAAAAGAAGCGCTCTACAAATCTACTGATTGATTGATTGATTGATTGAAGACAAAGGGTATTTGATTTGATTTTTATTCGGCTACAATCAACAGTTGATAGTAACTTGTTTTTATTAAAGCCCGAAATGCTGCAGTTTTCTTTTTCTGAGTGCTAACAAGTAGCTTGATTTTCTTTCTCCTAATCTAACAGTGCTGTGGTGGCATTTGAATGGCGTAATGGCATTCTTTGCCTGACCCACCTCAACTCTTTCTGCATGAGTATAAGTGACACATTCATCAGGGCGGGGGACGTTCATGTTTAAAAACTATCACTTTCAATCAGTGGCGGCTCGCATAGGGCGTGGGGCGGGGGAGGGACAGGGTGGGGGGGTAGTAAACTCGGACATAGGACAGAACGGAGGAAAGTAATTATTACCCCGCCCCACCGCCCCACAGCACCTGATGTACTAGGATGAAAATATTCCCCATGTTAAAGAAATGTAGTTGTTTGAATTATGAAGAGATTTCATCATATTTCTACATGTTTTTTGTTGCAAGATTTACATGCCAAATAGCATTAGGGCTTGGCTCTTGAGCTGTCTATTAAAGCCCAGACAGACCCTTGGCTTGGCTTGGCTCTGGCTCGGCTCGTCCTCGTGATTTCTTGGCTCGCCCTCCTCTACTCCTGATGGCAGTCTGCCAGTTTTTCCACTCACCCAACTCTGCTCTTACTGCTCTTGGTGGTTTTGCCTCTGGAATGTCTTACTTGTTGCCGTTGGGGAATTTGCTTCACTAGTGAAACTTGTCAAATTTTTAGGCATGTGTAGACTTGTGGTTGGCACGGATACATGTAGATACTTTTAGCAACTCTCATCAAAAATTCACAAAAATAATTGGTTTTCCTCCAGAGGGGACTTTTGGAGGTTTCGGTGCCAGTGGTTGGAGGCATGCAGGCTGCTGTTCTTGCTGTTTGTAGGGTGCTCTACCTTTTTTCCCATAGGGGGTGGGGGGGCTGCCCCAAAAGAGCAAGTTATGCCTCAGGTCAGCATAAGAGGTGGCTTTGCTCACCAGTAGGGGAGATGAGCGACTCAAAATCTGGTTTCGGCCCCTCAAGGGCCTGGGTCTTGTGATGCGAGGAAGATCTGCTGATTGGCCAATCATGAGTCTACAAAATTAGTTTGGATAGCTGTTCATGGATGGAATTGTTGTCCTGATTTTACACTGTACATTTGATTTCTGAGCAGCTTGTTTCTCTTGGAAGTATGTTAACTTTCAAAGATTCTTTTGATAATGTTTTTTGTAAATAAAATAAGGCCTGAGTTGGTCTTTTGCTGCGAGGCTCCCGCTACTTGATGGCTCCATCTCCTGAGAAGACCTGGCTAAAATTTCAGACCAAACACTTGACAAACATATGCACACAAAAGAAGGGGGTTCAATCCAATTTCGCAACCTGATTCACCACTTCAATTATCCAAAATGACAATAACTGTTTAATCTCCATATTTCAATCAATGTAGAGTCTGTTTTAGCAAACATTTTTATCTCAGTGTGTAATTAGCACGTGCTCCTGGAATAACAGAGACTGCTGAAAATCCCTGGCAGCTAAATATTGTTACCAGTAAGAGGCGTTATTGGGTCATAAAACACCTTATTTGTCATGTACAGCAGTCTGTAAGGTAAGAATAGATTACTTTTGTATATTTTCACAGTCGAGATTAGAGGATCGCCTTGCCCCTCTGTTCATTGTAATACGGTGAATTCAAACTAATAAACCGAGTTCCTCGCAAAAAAATCTTCTCCTTGGAGCGCCCTGAAGCCACACTGGTATCAACTGTGTGCTTTACACGGTACATAGAAAATATTTACACACCTAAAATCAAAATTGGAAGAAATACTATAGTGCCCGAAATTCTAAAAAACAATGTTACCCGTTACTGCAGTTATCTACAAGAATAATAGGGGCAGATTTACAAGCCCCTTGCGCCTCTTTTATGCCGCCGTTGCGTCACTTTTGTGACGCAGCGGCGGTGCAAAACCAGCGCCATGCTGCGGGTATTTACAACGTGACGCATCTGGGAGATGCATCACATTGTAAAGCCCTGCGCCAGAAGTAGGTGTTCCTGTGCAGAGGGGGCGTTCCGTCGCAGGAACGCCTCCTAAAAGTGGCTGAGTGAAATCTATAAGATTTCACTCAGTCACTTTTGAGCCAATGCTGCGTCAAAACCCTGCGCCTGCTTGAAGCAGGCGTAAGGATCGACGCAGCATTGTAACGATAGGGCACCCCAGAGCCTTGCTGGAGCTGCATCGCGCTTGCAACGCAACTCCAGCAATGCGCCACCTTTACGGCACAGATGCGTCACGCATCAGTCCGTTTTTGCCCCATGGTGCGCCACATTGTAAATGCGGCGCATCCATGGTGGCGGAGCCGTGATGCACAATAACTGGCGCATCCCTGCTGATATGCAGGGATGCGCCAGTTCTTGTAAATCTGACCATTCGTGCTTTATCAAGCAGCGCTTATTTTAAATGGGGGAGGTAATATAGCACACAGTGTGGGATATATTATATCTATGCTCTTTTCAATTTAGTTTTAAGGTCGTCATAGGGGGTAAGAGAGGGCAACTAGAATTATGCGATTCTGTGATCTTGACGATTTCCACTTAATTATAGATTTGCGGGACTCAACAAGCAATCCTTCCTTTTCTTCTTAATTTGCAGATTCTAACAATAAAATATGAGTTTCTAACTCAAACGGATCAAAAGTTACTAAATCAAAAAGCTATCAAGCATGTTGCTATGCAGTGGCAAGCCTTTGCCTATTATTCCTGCATAGTTTAGTCAAGGCTGTTGCATAATTTAACCCTCCCCTGATGCATATTCCAGTGGCCATGTGTATAGTGCATTTACAGTTGTGGGTGCAAAATATATAGGCCAAACAGAAGGAAGCGAGAGAGAAGAGAGGGGTGGATGGGGAGGGGGGAGGCGGAATAAAGACAGAGGGGACGGAGGATACAGAACAACAAAGGGCAGGTGAAAGAGGAGAGAACATTGCAGAGAGGGACATGACAGATTGAGAGAGAGAGAAGTGTGAGAGGAGATGGTTATAGACTTCAGAGAAACAGAAATTCATTCCAGATACAGCGACAAGTAAGAAAAGAGAGACAGACAGACATACAGACAGACATATAGACAGGCAGACAGGCAGACAGACAGACAGACAGATAGGCGAATGAGTGAAATATGAGAAGTACAAGTGGGAGCTGAGAGAATAGAACAGACTACTGAGAAGGGGTGTGGGAAACGAGGGGAGTGAGAAAATAGAAAAGCTAGACAAGAAAGAAAGGAGTGTAGAGAGATGAAGAGGTTGTTGATGAAAGTGAAAAGACAGGGATAGGGGAGAGAGAGGGGATGGAGGGTTGACAGAGCTAACGAGAAGGACAGACAGAAAGCTAGAGCATGGGGGTTGTGAGCGAGAGAGGACCACAGGGTAGCATCCTGAGAGGCACCAGGTGTTATCGCAAGAGAATAGCAGAGTGTGTTAACAGCTCACGCCTCTTCTCTGGTCTCTGTTGGCAGAAGTGTTTTATTTCATGCCTTGCTTTACTGTTTAAGTCTGGCTACTGAGCTCATAAAGTAGCGAAGCTGTGCTCTCCACAGACAGACAACCCACCTCAGACATCTAGAACTAGGTAGACTGTGGAGGTAACTTTCAGGGCAGAGCCGGGGTGGCGCCGAGCTGTCAGTGCGCCTCGGGCTCTTTAACGGCAGGCACCGGGTTTACGATAAGCCTGGGCGGCAAATTCCGTTCCGCTCGCGGAATTTGCGGAATTTCGGTAATTTCGCGTTCCGCGGAGAACGCGAAATTGGCCAAAATTCTGCTTTCCGCGATTTCGCGAAATTTTTTCTTGTTCGCGTTCTCAAAATGCGTTTTCGCGAGATATTTCTCCCCGAGCACGCAAACAGCAACTGTGAACAGGAAAAAAGCATCGCGAACAAGCAATTTCGCGTGTCGCGGAATTTCTGCACGTTCGCGGAGATTTTTACCGTTTTGCGGAGATTTGCGTAACGCGATTACGCAAATTCTGCCCACCCCTAGTTTATGAGCCCTTGTAAAGCGCGGCCATTAGCGTGAGCTGTAACCCTTAATACCTCCGTGAGGAGCCGCTGAGAGCGGGGTCCCGGGCACAGCGAGCCGCGAAGTGGCCGGGGCGTTACTCTTCTCGTGACCCATTGTGATATACTGTGAGGCATGTGCGCTGACCAGGTGAGGCCTGTCACAGCCTCCCCTCGATAGGTCTCACCACACCTGCAGTATTGGGTGAGGAGGGCATAGAAGGTGACTTACATGGGCGGGCAGAGACAGGGAGAAAAGACAAAAAGCAGTAGGAGGTGAGTGAAGAGGGGAGGAAGAAACCATGTGAGAAAGAATGAGATGGAGTCATGGAATGGAGAGAGTGGAGAGTAACACAGGGAGAAAACGAGGGGATGGGGCAGAGAAAAAGCTGCAGAGTAAGGGAGTAAGAGATGGGTAGTATATATAAGAAGTGTGGGGGAGATGGGGTGCAGAATAGAAGAAAATGGAAAGGGAAAGGAGGCATGAGCTAGGCACACAGGTAGGTAAGAGAAGACAAGAGGATGTAAGGCTGAACAGACGGATGGATTGATGGTTGGGTGTGAGTGGATGAATTGATGGATTAGCGATTTGGCAGGTGGATGGGTAGATTAGGGGCTAAGGAGCCGACGGGCGCAAAAGCGTTTCAGCTTCAAGGAGCGCAAATGAAAATATTTTCATACAATACACGTGCTTCTCTCATTCACTGTAGTTGGTGATCAGTAACAAATTCGAGAAGCAGGTACACCAGGTCACTACGGCTGGCACAGTCCAGAATGTAAGAGGCCAAAGTACTATAAAAAAAAGTCTAAATGCACCTGCAAGATCTAAGCTGCTATTTCCCACGCAAAATCGATGTTTTTCCATTTTTACTTTTTCCAATACGAATGTCGTTAACTTTGACTTTATGGAACATGTTAAGGTCAGTTTGGCGATATATATACAAGAAGTCTTGCAATAATCAAAGCTTGGCCGAGATCCCCAAGTTCTCGGCCTGTGGGTTGTGGTCTATGGTTGGTGGATATGGGGGGGGGGGTAGGATAGCTCAGTGGGTTAAGACATTCACACCAGGGGTCTGTCTAGTTTTTCAAAATTAGGAGGATTATAAAATGCATATGTTTACATACAACGCTTCACTCTGGACAGGGAACACCACATAAACTAGCTAAAAATATTCCTCAAATGTCCTGCATCGAAAATAATTTTTGCCACTAATTAACTGACAAACTCTTGTAGAACAGGTGCTTCCCTTAAGTGACTGTATAAGTGAGATAGTAGGTGTCTCAGTGAATGTATGGGTGAGTGACTAGGTTCTGTGAATGTCTGTATAAGTCTGTCAGTTGGTGTTATGTGCTTGTATAGGTTGGTAATTGGTTATGTGAGTGGCTGTATGGGTGACTTATTAGTTTTCTGAGCACCTGTATGGGTATATGAGTGTGTGTGCGTCAGTGTTTGAGGGGGCATGTGACTGCTTTCATGAGTGAATGGGTGAATCAGTGCCTGTATGGGTTAATGAGCATATCTCTGAGCTGTATGGGTGACTGAGTGTGTGTATGGCTGTGTCAGTAAGTGAATGGATGTCAGTAGTATATGGGTGAGTAAATGTGAAAGGCAGTATAAGTGAGCGTTGGAGTATATGAGTGACTTTATGTGTAAGTGAGTGATTTTATGGGTGAGTATGTGCTTGTGTCAGTGACTGTATATGTGATTTAGTATGTGTTAGTATCTGTATGAATAAGTGTGTGAGTGGCTATGTTGGTGTATGAGTGGATATATCAGAGGCTGTATTAGTGAGTGAGTTGGTGTATGAGTGGCTGTATGGTTGACTGAGTGGAAATGTGTGTAGACCTATGAATAAGTGAGTGGGTGTGTAAGTACTGGTATGGGTGTGTCAATGGTTTTAAGAATGGTAGTGTGGAAGTTGGAGTAGGGGTATGAAAGTTTATATTGGGGTGTGAGAGGGTTTGTCAGAGGATCTGTGGATAATGTCATCAGTGATGTCATCAGTGAAACATTTGAGATGTCATAACTGATGTCATCAGTGATGTCATCAGTGATGTCACTGAACATGTCATGATGCAATATGCGAGGTCTTACGCAGTGCATCGTGAGGGCTAGAGTTATGGTTAGCTCAGCTAATTATAACTGCTGAATTTCACTGGTTTTGTACGAGTGAAACCTGAGCCGAAATATAATGTCACTGTAACCTTTATTTTTTAGTCACTTTCTAAGATTTTTTACATGCTCATTTCTAACTATTAAGTCCCTGTAACCTTTGTTTTTTTCAGTGAATTTCTATGGTTATTTAAATTCCATTTATAAGTATAACTTCCCTGTAACCTTTGTTTTTTTCAGTGACTTCCTAAGATTTTTTAAATGCTAATTTTAACTATAACGTCCCTGCAACCTTTGTTTTTTTCAGTGAATTTCAATGGTTGTTTAAATGTTATTTCCTAACTGTAACTGCACTACAACCTTTGTTTTTTCAGTGCATTTCTAAGGTTTTTCAAATTCTATTTCCTAACTATAACATCCATTCAACTTATGATTTTAATAGAATTTTGAATGTTTTAAAATTTTATTTTCGATCTAGGATGGCTCTGTAACTAGGCCTGGGCAAAAATTTCGTTCCGTTCGCGGAAATTGCGATAATTTGACATTTTTGCGTTCCGCGGAGAGCGCGAAAATGTCAAAAATTCCGGTTTCCGCAGCTTGGCGATAATTTGTTTCTTGCTCGCGCTGTAAAATAATACATTCTCGCGCGCGCGCGATCGCCTTACCTGAATCCCTGCGTTCGTCGACAAGTTTTCTTGATCCGGTCGCGTTCTCCATGAGATGTTGTATTGTTTTTAGCCATTTGCGCTGTCTCGCGACAGTTTGCGCCCGCAGTGACGTCATGCGTCGCGCGATCACGTCTTTCTTCTCGCGATCATGCACCGCGAGAACAACTCAAAACAAGATGGCCGCGCCCGCAAGCAACCACATGGGTAAGTTGGCGACCCGCAACCATGCAGAAAATCTCGCGAACATGCCGGAAAAAAACTTCCGCATCTTCGCGATATTTCTGCTTGTTTGCGATAATTTTAAACATTCTCGCGATAATTTGCGAAGGTTAATTCCGCAAATTCCGCCCACCCCTATCTGTAACCTGTATTTTTATAACCTTGTATTTTCTTCAGTGGATTAATAAGCATAGTTTTTTTCTTCACATTTTTTATATTTGTGACGACATTGCAATACCCTTGGTGACATCGTGAAAGGTGCATGTTTTTGAGGAAGTCTTAAACATATATATAGACAGATTTTACTTAATAACGGACATTAGTTGCTTATTAAAATGTAGACTTCATCATTGAGTTTGGGTGATTGTTTTGCAAAGAAAATTCTTCAATGTGGTGTTTTATATATTGCAGTGACTCTGTAGGCCGTGGCGTCATCGGTAGTCGTGAGGTACACATGTTTTTTAAAACTTGGGAACACATACTTACACATATTTTAATTAATATGTGACACAAGTTGATTATTAATATACTCTTTAAACCTAACTTTTGTAAGAATTTTTCAATTAAAAGCCCTTTACTTGGTTCTTTTGCGTGATCGCGGCGATGCCGGAAGTCGCGATAATGTTGGTAACTGTGACAAATGCGTGCTTTTGGTAAAGTGAATAACGCATATTTATATATATTACATTGTATGATCTATATTTGGGGTTTAATATCAGTGGATTAACACTTATGTTTGATTCCTTATTTTCAAATAAAATATAATTCTGTTCACTTTCTGGTCTTCGTGAAGACTATGATCGCAGCGAAGATCATGTGACCGAGAAATATAGAAATATGATTGGATGATACACTTTTCAACTATAAGAACAGAAAGAACATGCTCATTTATCCATCTTGAACATTATTTAAGAGGACTTCATTGTGAGCAGCTCAATAGCATTTGTTGGAGTGTTTCTTTTGCATATTTTTGCAGAAATGGAAACTCAGCCAGAAGATGGCGATCAGGTGGAATAGGAGGTGGACCAGAAAGTTTAAGAGGTGGATTCTGGTGACTCTGAGATGAGGGGCCTCCCCAGAAGAAATCAAGTATTGCCTGGTATTTCTCCAAGATTCCGTCGGGAGAATCAAAAACAGTCGTCAAATTTGTGCAATACACACTATGTGACAAGACATTGTCTAGGGGTACAAACAAGAAATATTCTTGCAGGACTACATCCATGATTTAGAATCTAAAAACATACCATGGCATTTGTGTAAAAGCAGCAAGAAAGCAGCGTGAGGCTGAAGGACCATCAACTTCAATAGCATCTGCAGCAACACTAGGGCAAAGAGCCCGCTTCAGAGATCCAATCTCAATTTCAAGATTGGGCTCCAGAGTTTTCCCCATGGCATCATACTGAATGGATTGTGGAGTTGTAGTGAATGCTGGGGACCAGTCAATAACAGCCCTTCGCAATGCTGCAAAGAATCACAAATGTTGATTTTTTTGGGCCCTTCATAGTTTTTCTACATTCTTGGGTGCGTGTTGAAGTTTTTGCACTCCCCACTGCCATTGTTGTTTCCAGCAAGAAAAAAAATACCCCCCTCAAAATGTAGTTAAAAAAAGATTAGCTGAATAAATCAGTGTATGACCATGTATATGGTAATTGAATGTGTGCATGAGTAGTGCATGGATGATTGGATGAGTGTATAAATGGTGCATGTGTTATTTTAATGAGTGCATGAGTGGTGCATGGATTACTGAATGAGTGCATGAGTGGTGCATGAATGAAATGAAATGAAATATAATGAAATGAAATGAAAGCGGCTTTTCTATAGCGCATGGCTACCTGGGAGCATCCAAGCGCTGCGGAGTGTGTATCGAGGAGGGAAGCTGTTACGGGAATAGCCAAGTTTTCAAAAGCTTGCAAAAGGTGAGGTGATTGGGTTCCTTACGGATAGATAAAGGGAGGGTGTTCCAGAGCTTTGAAGCATTGTATGAGAAGAGTCGTCCGCCTGTCCGTGCCTTCTTAATTCTGGGTGTGTCAGTCAGGAAGAGATCGCCTGAGCGAAGATTTCTGGTGGCTTTGTAAGGTTGGATCAAGTTCTTGATGATCGGGGGACCCTTGCCCTGCATGTTTTTATGTGTGATGCATAGTGCTTTAAAGTGTATTCTCTCCTGTATTGGGAGCCAGTGGAGAGTTTTTAGGGCGGGCTTGGCAGAGCAGCGTTTGCTTGTGTTAGTGAGAAGTCTTGCAGCCGAGTTCTGGACCATTTGAAGCCTGGCGACCACTGATATGGGGGCACCCAAATACAAGGAATTACCATAGTCCAGCCGGGAGAGCACAAGCGACTGTATCAGGAGTTTTTTTGAATGGTCAGGAAGGAGGGGCAGTATTTTGCGTGTGGTGCGAAGGAAACCGTAGCAAGTGGCAACGGTTTTTCTGGCCTGGGTTCTGAAGGTAAGTTCGTGATTGAGCCAGATGCCTAGGCTTTTTATTTCTTTTCTTGCCGTGGGTGCTGGTCCCATGCAGGAAGGCCATAGCGTGTTGGGGTTGAAGGATCGTTGGTTCCCTAGCAACATGAGCTCCGTCTTTTCGCCGTTGAGTTTAAGGTGTGAGGAGCTCATCCAATTATTTACTCCTTTGAGGCAGGTACACAGCTTCATCGAGGAGTGCTCCGACTGATTGATTGCCACAATTAGTTGTGTGTCATCTGCGTAAGTAACTATTTTGACTCCGAAGGGGGATACTATCTCAGCCAGGGGGGACATATATACATTAAAGAGTGTGGGGCTTAGGGAAGAACCCTGGGGAACCCCGCATTGGAGCGGTACTGATTGAGATCGCGTGTTACCTTCGAATACTTGGAAGGTTCTTTCCTCCAGAAAAGACTTCAGCCATGCCAGGGCCGTGCCAGTTACTCCTGTTTTTTCGAGACGGTGAACCAGTGTACAGTGGTTCACCGTGTCGAAGGCTGCACTTAGGTCCAGCAGGATAATGGCTGTGGATCCTCCGGAGTCTAAGATCTTTCTGGCTTCTTCCACTACAGCTATTAGTGTGGTTTCTGTGCCCTGGCCGGGGCGGAAGCCAGTTTGAGAGGGGTGAAGCTTTCCTGTGGATTCGAGGTGAGCGGAGAGCAATTGATTGACATATTTCTCTGCAAACTTGCTAACTCTTGGGAGTAGGGAGATGGGGCGGTAGTTAGCCATCTCTGTGGGATCAAGATGGGTTTTTTTTAATAATGCTTTCACCATGGCTTTTTTCCAGTCTTGCGGGACCAGGCCCTGTGATAAGGAGGCATTGATTAGTTTTGTGATGGGAAGGATGATAGTTGGTGTTACTAACTTCAAGATGTTAAGTGGGGCGGCGTCGAGCGGGGAGCCGCTCTTTATGGAGTCTAGGATAGGGGGAAGTAGATCTTCTGTAAGTGGTTTGAAAAATTCCAGGTGATGGGGAGCCACCTGAGAAGTTGGTATGTGGGGTTTACATTGCGGTTCGTAGATGTTGAGTGGGAGATGCTTGAGAATTTTTTGAATTTTGGTGTGGAAACATTCTGTTAATTCATCGCAGCGCTGGCCAGATGGATCAGGGGGAGGAGGGGGCTCAGGCACTTTCAGCAGTTTTTGTACGATTTGGAAGGATTTTCTAGAGAAGTTAGATGAGGAGAGGATTTTTTCCTCATAATATGCGGCTTGGGATGATTTTATTGCTGTTTTATAAGAGGAGATGGAGGACCTGTATATGTTTTTTTTTTCGACGGCATAGTCTCTCCTCCACGCTCTTTCAAGTTTTTGCAGTGTTGTTTTAACTTCCGAAGTTCTGGGGTGTACCAAGGGAGTTTATTTGGTCCACTTTTCTTTTGAGTAGTTTTTTTGGTAAAACTAGGTCAAGCATACTCTCAATCCAAGAGGAGAATTTTTGATTTGCGACTAAGGGGTCGGGGTCCTTGTAGGGTTCGGATGCCTTAAGTGCACGCGTCCAGTCTTCTATATTTAGTTTTGTCCAGGGACGAGCTTGGATGTGAGGTAATGGTTGAGGTGTGCTTGTGATGGTTGGGTGCCAGAAGAGAGGAATTAGAAAATGGTCTGACCAAGGGAGGGGGGTGGGAGTCCTGCATTCTAGCTGAGTTACGTTGGAGAAAATTGGATCAAGAAGGTGGCCTTTGATGTATGTTGCCTGATGGGTTTTGAGATAAAGCTGGAATGCTGCTAGATCTTGTATGAGGTCGTCGGCTATAGTGGCTGACGGGTTCTCAAAATGGAGATTGAAATCTCCAAGAATGTTGAAATTAGGTGAGATACTAGCAAGGGAGAAGACAGATTCTAGTAGAGATGTGCGGAAAAGGCCTTGTGCTCCGGGGGGCGGTATATGAGAATGCCAGAAAAGGAGAGCAAGGGGGTAAATTCAATGATGAAATGGTTGTTTTCGCAGTCGAGGAGGGGGCTGTCCAGGAGACGGCAGAGAAAGTGATCTTTATAGATAATTGCAATCCCGCCGCCTTTGCTGCTGGTTCTATCTAGGTGCTGAATCAGATATCCCGGGGGAAGAGCCTGCACAATGTCGGGGTCTGAGCTTAGGGTGAGCCATGTTTCGGTAAGGAACAGGACATCGAGATCAGAATCCTGTAGTAGCAAATTTATTTCTGTGGTGTGTTTCGGTAGGGAGCGGAAGTTTAGTAGTGCCATTTTGAATGGATTCCTCATCAAGTGGGGAGTTATGCTTTCTGGGAGTTCAAACGGGCAGTGCACGCATTTGTGGTGTAGTTTTTCGAGTGAGATGGAGTGAGAGCATAACAGCTTAGGGGCTTTTGATAAGTGAAGAAGGTCTTCCCTGGAGTATCGGAGGAGGGGAGGGGGAGCGGAGGCATTGTGGCGGGCCCCTGGGCCCGGTGTGGCGCGGACGGGCGCAGACGGGCTTGCCTTTGGCGCGCCCGCTGCACGTGTCCGCTGCGCGTCGAGGCGTGCATGGGTTTTTATGCGCTTGGGATTGCAGCTAGAGCGCTACCTTCCCAATTCCGATTTGCAGCACTTCTGGTCTGCGTTATCCTTCCCTCCACTCAACCGGAACAATCCGTTGTGGACCGGGGAAGACGCTGACCTGTGCTGTTGTGCAAGTGAGGGTGGGGACGAGGTGAGTGCTGTTTAAAATTGACTTCTACAGAGGTACGGCGACAATTTAAAACATATAACTTTTGTTTATGCAAGTGCCAACAAAATTCAGAGTGTGAGCATCATAATATTTCCACAAGCAATGACGTTAAGGCAGTGATAGAGTAACAGACTTAGGAGTCCTTTCCCAGGCGCTCCGTTCACTTCCGTTACCTTCTAATGTCCTCTAGCGCGTCCGCATGACAGAATGATTGCATGAGTAGTTGAGTAACTGCATGTTGAGTTCCTGGGTGATTGGATGAGCGCATGTGTAATGCCTGGGTGATTGTATCAGTGTGTGTGTAGTGCCTGGGTGATTGGATCAGTACATGGGTAGTTTATATGTGATTGGATCAGAGCATAATAGTGCATAGGTGATTGAATGACTACATGGGTAGTGTGTGCATGATTCCATGAGTGTATGTGTTATGCCTGGGTGATTCAATGAGTGCATGAGAAGTGCCTAGGTGATTGATGAATATATGGTAGTGGCTGGATGATTGGATGCGTGCATGGGTAGTGCCTGGGTGATTCGATGAGCGCATAGGTTCTGTGTGACTGATTGTATGAGTGCAGTTGCACTGGCTGGATGATAGGATACGTGCAAGTGCAGTGCCTGAATCACTGGGTGATAAGTCTACATGTGGTGCCTGGGTGAAGGAGTCCAAATATATTGAATGTGTGTAAGTGCAGTGGCTGGTGAATGAATACGTACAAGTGCAGTGCCTTTGTGATTTCATGAGTACATGGGTAGTGCCTGAGAGTATGGATGACTCCATGCTACTGCCTGTGTGACTGGATAATTGCCTGAGTAGTGTCTGTGACACTGGATGAATGTAAGGGCATTGGCTGGATAACTGGATGAGTGCAAGTGCAGTGCCTGAGTGAATAGATAAGTACAAATGTAGCACTTGGGTGAATTCATGAGTGCAACTATAGTGCCTGGATGAGTGTATGGGTAGTACCCCGGATGATTAGATGAGTGCCTCGGTATTGCCTGTGTGACTTAATGAGTGGAAGTATAGTGCCTGGGTGAATGGATGACTACAACTGCAGTGCCTGGGTGAATGGTTGAGTTCATGGGTAGTGTCTGCATGATTGTATGAGTGCAGTGCCTAGATGAATGTATGACTGCATGGGTAGTGCTGGAGTGAATGGATAAGTGCAAATGTAGTGCACAGGTGAATAGTTGAGTGCAAGTGCAGTGCCTGAGTGGATGAATGAGTGCAAGTGCAGTGCCTGAGTGGATGAATGAGTGCAAGTGCAGTGCCTGGGTGAATGAATAAGTACAAGTGCAGTGCCTGGGTAATTTTATGACTGCATGGGTGGCGCCTGATTGATTGATGAGTGCAAGCGCTGTGTCTGGGTGAATTGAAGCAGAAGTGTAGTGCCCGGGTGAATGAATGAGTGCAAGTGTATTGCCTGTGTCATTGCATGACTACATGCATAGTGCCTGAGTGATTGGATAATGCCATGGGTTTTGTCTGAATGATTAGATGACTGTGTGTGTAGTGCATGGGTGAATGGATGAGTGCAAGTGCAATGCCTGGGTGAGTAGAGGAGTGCAAGTGCATTGCCTGGGTGAGTGGATGGGCGAACTGTAGTGCCTGAGTGAATGCATGAGTGCATGGGTAGTGCCTGGGTGATTATATGGATGCAAGTGCAGTGCCTGGATGATTAAATGAGAGCCAGTGCACTGCCTGGGTGAATGGATGACTCTATGGGTACTGCCTGGGTGATTGGAAATCTGAAAATTCTATTTTGAATAACTTTGGTGCCGGTTGACTTATCTTCGTGAAATTTTGAAAACTAATGGGGCGCTCCGCTCAGCTCCTACCCTGAAAGTCTCGGGGTGATTCGTCAAGCGGGGGCTGAGAAAAAAGGGGGGTCCCAAAACGCGTTTTCCTCATGCATTTTCCCATAGGACCTTTAGTCGAAGGTACGGCCCGAACGGCTCAACAGAATTACTTGAAATTTGGCAAAGAGGTAGTCCTCAGGTCAGGCATGTGCCTTTTGTTTAAATGGTGTAAATCCGTTCAGTAGTTCCTGAGAAAATCAAAAGTAAAATCACATATATATCTGGGCGGAGCCTAACCACACATCTCATCGTGAGATCTGATTGGCTGTCAGCACTTCATCCAAGAAGTGTTGGCAGCCATCTTGGGACCAATATACATGATAGCACCTCATTAAAAAGCATTGCAGTTAATAGAAGGTTTTAAGGCTTTAGTTACATTATAAATCATTTGTTGATGGTACCATACTAATTTTAGGAATTGTGGTCTGTTCTAAGGTGATTTTACCATGTGAAAAAGCCTTCTGCTGGGATATCATGAATCATCTTTGAGAGAAAACTATTTTCACATGCTTTTCCCACAGAGGTTTGGAAGGTGATCTATAAGCTAAACTGAGAGCATATTTTCTGTAAATTCACATTATCTTTCTCAGTCATGTGAGAATGAAGTCTGACATTCTCAGTAAAACATGTACATCCAACAAGGGCAGAGACTGTCAGTTGATTCCTTTGTGTTCTACTGCAGCTTCCCAGAGTGTTCCAAAGAACAGCTAGAGTGCTAACAGTCTTACTTATGACAAAGGTATGGCACACCTGAAGCCATCTTGATTGGAATAAAGTGGTAACATTTAAAACATTTAATTTAAAAAGGAACAAAATGAGAGGGTTCATTTTGCTATAGAATGTATGATTAGTGCTGCAGAAAGAAAAATTAGGGCACATTTTGAGTGACTTCTCAAATCCTCTTCTATTTCATAAAAAAATTCTGACATGCAGACTGAAACATGCACTTTCAATACCAGCAGCAGACTTCCATGGTGAGCAGTAGCTTTACTACAGTGATCTAATGAGCAACTAGAGTGCTACCATTCAGAATTTATGAAAAATGTGTGACACATCTGAATGCCTTCTTGATGGAATCAAAGTAAACAAGCATTGAAAATGCAATAGGTCTCGCCCTCGTTTAATTTAAAGCAATTCTGTTTGTAATTAGGTGGCTTTTTAGCTTTGCTTGTATTAGAGTTTTTCAAACTTTCATATACATACCATGCATATGTATGCATATATGTATATGTATATGTTTGCATGGATTTATATTTATATAGATATGCAGATTATATTTATATGTTTATATATGTATATATATATTCACTGAAAAAACCATAGGTTTCAGGGGTGTTATAGTTAGCTGGACTTTTCACTTGTACAAAACCATTGAAATTCCCCCGTTATAGTTAGTTCAGCTAACTATAACTCGCGCGCCCGCAATGCACTGCTGATGACGTCACATATTACATCACTCATGACATGGTCAGTGACATCACTCATGACATCACTGATGACATCTCAAATGACATCACTGATGACATCACTGATTACATCATCCAGTGAATGTGTGTTTTTCTGAAAATTAAATATGTTTTATATATGTATATCTCAAGGTCGATGGAAGAATAAATGGGTATATAAGTGTCTAAATGGATGATTTGTTTTTGAAAAATTGATTGTGTAACTGACTGATTAAGTGTATCATAGTGAATACATGGCTTAGTGAGTAATGTTTAAATATGTAAATATCTGTATCAGTCTCTCACTTTGTGTATAAGTGGCTGCATGGGTTGGTGAGTAGCTACATGGGTGTCTATATAGGTTATTAGTTGGTTTTTTGAGTATCAGTCTGAGTGTCTGCATGGTTCGGTGGGGGGTATTACGTAGTGCATAGGTGCATGAATGAGTGACTCACTGTTTGTATGTGTTGAACACAGCATGTGTGCAGGACTGTATGGGTGGATGAGTGTGTGTATGGGTGTGTTAGTGAGTCTCAATAGTGTCTTTATGAGAAACTACATATGTTTTAAACTAGTATATGTGACTATTGGTGTATATATGTGAGTATATGTGAGAGTGAGAGATTGAAAGAGTTCCTGTATGAATAAGTATGTGTTTCTATAAGTGATTGTTTAAAAGACTAAGTATGTGTAAGTTTCCGTAGAAGTAAGTATGGTGGTGTGTGTATAACTGTATATGCAAGTAAATGTATGTTTGATTCTTTATTAGCATGAGTGACTATGTGTGTGAGTAACTCTATGGATGAGTGGCATTGTGTAACAGGATGTATAGGTGTATGAGTACATATGATGAGTGAGTACATGTATGAGTGACTGTATAGGACTGTTGGTGAATGAGTGGATGTGTATGTGGATCTTAGAATTAGTGAAGAGGTTGTTGTAACTGGTATTGGTATGTCCATTGTTTTGAAAATTTTAGTCTCTATTTTTGAATGTGTGTATCAAAGGTTATATTAGGGTGAGAGGAGGTCTGCCACTCTATCACAAGGATGATGTCATCAGTGATGTCATCAGTGATGTCATTTGAGATGTCATCAGTGATGTCATGAGTGATGTCACTGACCATGTCATGAGTGATGTAATATGTGACGTCATCAGCAGTGCATTGCGGGCGCGCGAGTTATAGTTAGCTGAACTAACTATAACGGGGGAATTTCAATGGTTTTGTACAAGTGAAAAGTCCAGCTAACTATAACACCCCTGAAACCTATGGTTTTTTCAGTGAATTTCTGAGGTTTTTTAAATGCTAATTCCTAACTATAACGTGCCTGAAACCTATGGTTTTTTCTGTGAATTTCAAAGGTTTTTTAAATGCTAATTTCTAACTATGCCTACAGAGATAGGACATGTGAAGAAAGAAGAAAAAATGCACAGAAAGAAACAAAAGAAGTGCAGAAAGAAGCAACAGAAGTCCTCAAATACGAAGATAAGTGCAGGAAGAAGGATAACGTGCAGAAAGAACAAAAAGAAGAGCAGAAAGAAGCCTTGTTGCAAAATCATCCTGTACCCTCAACTTTTTCAGACGGATACTGGTGGTAACTGAGTCTGACTAACCAGTCCTAGAGCCAGTGCTATGTTAAAAGACACTTAGAATACAGTGAAAACACCTACATACACTAGGGAACATTATGCGTTGGGGTCCCCCTGTGATTAGCATGACCTCCTCTGTAAGCCCCTTGTGTATAATAGGGCATGGGGATTAAAACTACCTCTTAAAACAGGCCACAGGGCGTTTTTGCACACGTTAACTCAGGCCCCGTCCCCTCCCTTCACCACTGTGTAAACACGCCCTGTGTCCATTTTTAGTTGGGAGATTAAGTTCATTTGAATCCTGAGGGTCCCTAGGGTCCAACTAGCCCACTAGGCCTCCAGTAAGTGCCACAGAGCTGCGTTGCAGAGAGGTGTAAAAAGTGGCACGGCCTGGACCACCTCTCTGCAATGCAGCTCAGTGGCGCTTACTGGAAGCACTTGGTGGGCTAGTTAGCCCCCAGGGGCCCTCAGTATTGAAGGGAAATTATATCCCCAATTTAAAACGTGCCATAGTGCGTGTTTACACACGTCACCTCAGGCCCCGTCAACTCCCTTCACCACTGTGTAAACGCGCCCTGTGGCTGTTCTAAGTTGAGAGATTAAGTACCCCTGAATCCTAAGGGTCCCTAGGGTCAAACTAGACCACTAGGTACCTCCAGTAAGCGCCACAGAGCTGCGTTGCAGAGAGGTGTAAAAAGGGGCTTGGCCTCAGAACACCTGGCTGCAGCGCAGCTCCCTTGCGCATACTGGAGATGCCTGTTGGGGGCGCGTTTGCAGAGTGCTGCACGGAGGGGGCATGGCCTCCGGCACGATGCCAGTCTTTTATTTATTTTAGTTTTTTAAGAAGGGGGGCTATTTGGTTCCCCTTCTTATTCTAATTTATTGGCCCTGATGACCCCATCCCCCAGGGCCAGTCTCCTAATTATATTTTTTTTACCCCAATCCCCAGGGCCGGCCACTGTTTTTTATTATTTTTAAAAAATATATATTTATAGACACACCTAGGACATGCTGGACAAACCGTACGTACCTATCACCATGACGATTTGCGTGATATTCATTAAAAGGCGACTATGCATGCAATGAATCCACGTGGAATGTATTTACACCACTAGTGAAGCTCTGACATGTCTGATGCCCTACCGTGCCTAATCCTGGTAGACACCCTTGTCGTTTATTTATACAAACATGGGTAGCTATTGACGGGCACATTTAATACACATGCACACCAAGCCATTCAAAGGGGATTCGACAAAAATTCGACCAAAACTATGCAAGAAACCCCCCTCACGGTTAATAAAACACACATCCACTGCCGGATGTGTAATACTTTTTATTTTACTCTCTGGAAAGGGGACGAACATCACTTGAGAGTCACAGCGTGCTCCTGACAGAGCCCAATGCTGTGTTACACCCACCATTGCCTGCCGAGTGCCACACACCTCTGTGTTGTATTCCACTAGCTAGTGCATATGCTATGACACTCTCTAGCCCATGTGCACTGTAACACCACCCCGTGAATATGTCATGCCACACTTGTCTTCGCACGGGTTATATTGCCCCATCTAACGTGCCTTTCTCGATGCCTATGTTATAACGCACAGTGCTATGCCATACATATTACAATCTGGGATCCATATCTTTGTCACAGTGCATATGCATCGTTACACTCCCCAGCACATATTTTATATTACAACTTTAGAGACTAGTTAGGTTACACAACACTGCCCTGTGCATATTACACTCCAAGGCGCATATCGCATAGCACGCGCTAGTGCCTGTGCTATCTCGCGCTCTCCAATGAATCTGTCATTGCGCACAATGTATTGCATATTATATTTCACGCCCGGTTCATCTTATATCACACTTTTTGGTGCATAGTTTATACCATACACTATATCTAGTTTTCATTTTCAATCGTGCTCTCAGGACTATGTTCTATATAACACTGTGTTCACCTACCCTTTTCACGGGCATTACATTTTGCGATAGGGGGTGGAGGGTCAGGGGGTGTTCCTGCCAAGTGAGCCCGGAGTCACAGTCACAAACGTCCTCTTCTTCCTGAATAAAAGTGAGATTATGCTGCATACTTGTTCATATTTTAAGTAGTTCGCACAGACACAATGTTTTAAAAACAATAAAGTTCCTAATACCCGCCTTCTCTGAACAGTTAGCTTGCTGCCCCATCCCCTTCCTCCCTATCCTCTGTTGTGTGAATCCATGGACTAGCCTCCTCCCTCCTGCCATGCATGGTCTGATGTGCTGCCACTGCCCTCAATTTAGTATGATGTACCAGTCCACTCCTCCTGCCCTCCATTGCCCAATTCTATGCCCCATCATTGACCTCCTGCTTAAACTCTGTGCTTAGCTTGCTACCCCTATTCTCCTTCCCCCTGCCCTCCGATGTCTTTGTGCATGCCCCTGCTCCATCCTTTTTGCCCACCATGTCCCATGGACCTGCCACTCCTATCTACTCTGAGTGTTCTGTTGAGCTGCCACTCCCCTCCCACCTGCCTAGCATTGTCAGATGACTGTAACCTGTCCCTGTCACCTCCACCCTGCCTGTCCACATGCCATGCCCCTATCCTCTTCCTCCTGTCCTACATGGTCCATTGTACTGCCACACCCTTCTGCCCTCCCTGGTCTGTTGTGCTGCAACTGCTCCTCCTGCCTGCCCCGTGTGGTCTGTTGTGAGGTCCCTTCCCCTGAACTTTCTTGTCTGTGCACAGGTCCTGACCCTCCCTTCTATCCTCCATCGTCCTTTGTGCATGCCCCTCCACCCTCCTTCTTGCCCATCATAGCCATTGTGCTGCCACTAACCCTCCCACTTGCCATGGATGGTCTTCTGTGCTGCCATGGCCCCTCCCACCTTCCCTGTGTGGTCAGTTAGCTGCCCCTGACCCCCTCCCACCTTCCCTCCATGGTCTGTGTGTATGCCATCACAGTCTCACTGTTGCTCTTCATGGTGTGTCTTGCTTCTAGTGCCCATCCTGCCTGACCTCCATGGCTATCTTGCTGCTCCTGCCCTGCCCCCTTGCCCCCAGCCCTACTCCCTCCCTCCTGGCTTGTCTGTTCCATTGTAATGCCCCTGATCCGTCCCTCCTGCCCTTTATGGTCTGTTATGCTGCAGCTTTCTCTCCTGTCTGTCCATTATGGTCAGCTAGCTACCATTGCCTCTTGCCCCTCTGTTCTCTGTTGTCCATGTGCATGGTCCTGTCCCCTCCCTCTTGCTTTCTATGGATTGTTGTGCTGCACTCCCGTCCTGCATGCCCTGTGTGGTGTATTGTGCTGCTGCAAACCCTGATGCCTGCCCTGCAGGGTCAGTTTGGTGCACCTCTCCATGTCCCTCCTGTCCTCTGTTATCCAAGTCCATGTCCCTATCCCATTTCCTTCCATGATCCAATGTACCATACTTGCGAACATTTTGAACTTGGTAAGAGGGAGATTTTGAAAAAAAACTGGGGTATTGATTTTCCCCTTTGAGTTACATTGAAAAAGAGGATATTGTAGACAGGAGACAGATCAAATAAAGCCCATTTGAGCTTAAAAACATTGGACGTTTCCTGGCTGAATCGGGTCTGTTGGCATGTATGGTTGTACTACCATTGCCTCTTCCTTCTGCCCACAATGGTCTATTACATTGCCACAGCCTTGAAGGAGGGTAGATTTTGTATCACAGGGGGCCCCTGGCCCGTTCTGTCCACACCTGAAGTATGAGACCCTTGTCCTTGCCCTGCCAGCTGCATTTGTAGGCCGTATTAAATTGACCAGCGGGTCCTGTGTTGCTATATAATTATCCTGAGACATCCTTACCACTCAGCCAGCATAAAACCCCTGTGTAGGCCCTTCTGTTCAATATGTAGGCCTCTTTGTTAAATTGACCATAGCTCTGCAATTTTAGTGTATAGCAGTCTGAAGGCAGGTCTGCGAGGCCTTCTGATCCAAACTAGTAGCCCCCACCCTACCCGAGTGCTCCGTGCTCGGTATCAAAGTTCAACATCCCCCTGAAGCTGTCGACATACAGTAGGCTGCATCCTGGACTGGTACTTGCTTCCTGGGCAGGTTTCCCGCTTTTAAGGAAGTGGCAACCGCAGAGCGTCAAGTTAGGAGAACTGAGGAGATTTTATACATGAACATATTGAATTCCCGTACAATACCCATTATTTTCTGCTTGCTCTATGGAACTTACGATAAGCGATTGGCCTGAGAGACTGACCTTTTCACCCAGTCCATTGTCAGCATTAAGTGGGTAAATGACGAAATGTCTGGTAAAATCTGCAGACGAAGCTTTTGGGTAGCATACGTAGGTAGATGTAGCGTGCAAAGGAGCCCACAAAATGATATAAAAAGGGAGCACCCACAGATATCGACGGACTACCTCGCCGTCTGTATGTAGGTTAACAGGCAGTGCAGGTTTTCCCCAAGAGCTGGGAGCTCTTGTCTTCCTTTGCTTAAAATGTCTTGCTCTGCTTTGCTTGAAGTATCCTATTCTATTTTACCTATATGAAATGTCATGTTATGTTTAACCATTGTTCTCTTTACTTTTGCATTTAAAAGATTTTGTATTGTAATTGCAGGAATGCTTGCTCTAAGAGTAAACGTGAGTGTTCCTAGGTAACATTTTCCTTGGTGTAACCTGTTTCTCATGATGCATTTATAGATGTGTTTTCTCTCTCTCTCTGTCAGTACATTAATTGAGATACAGAGAATATTATGACAGCTGTATGGTTATCTGGATTCTGTATTTTGTACTTTATGTCTCTATTCTGTGGTTTCTTTGAAGTTGCATCTTCTCATTAAACTGCCATTGTATTCTGCCTCCAATTCCATGTCTCATATGTCTGTTTTCTTCATTTTTGGAGCAAGCGTTCCTAGGCACCCCGGCTCAAATTAAGGTGCCCCTTTTGTCCCTGACTCACTCTCCTGCTCAGTTCTGTGGTGGCTCCCGGGGATCTGGGGACCGCCCCTAGCTTCCTTGACCCGTAATAGATCTTCCCTCCAACAGCCTCTCTTGCAAGTCCTGTATTGTTGGTTTGTTGCCCCTGCCCCCCTTTCCACTGCCCTCCATAGTCTGTTGTGCTTCCACGGCCCTTCCTGCCTGCTCAGTGTGGTTAAATTGTTGCCTTTGCACCCTCCTACCTGCCTTCAATTTTCAGAGTCCGTGCCCCTGGCCTCTGCCTCTCAACAGTATCCTAATGAACAACTAGATTGCTAACATTCTATATTTATTACAAAAGTGTGGAACGCCTGACATCATCTTGATGTAATCAAAACTGTAATACCTAGAGCATTTCCTTTAGAAATTACATATATGAGAGGGTCTTATTGGCATCAAAATTATGGTTAGTGCTCTAAAAGACTAAAATAAGGACATATTTTCTGAGTTTTCAAATAGCGACAAAGCACTTTTAAATTATTTGTTATCTTTATGTTTTTTTATCCAGTTGACCACTTGATTAAATGTTGCACTTAGGGGAGAGGATGTGGTGTTACTTCCAGAACTGCAGACTTTGCAACTGGGGAACCAGGTTGAAGTTTCTGCTTCAGCTCGACATTCTGTGATTCTGGTCAAATCACTTAGTCTCCCCATGTCTACAACCAAAATGAATTTGTTCTTGTGTGATGTAACCAATGCTCATGTAAAGCACTCCAATACCTGACAAGTCTGCACTATATAACACTGCAAAAACACAAAATAATAAGTGTTTTGCACACTTCTGTCATTGGGCTATATTTGGGCTACATCTGGGTGATTTTGGGCTACATTTGGGCTCTTTTGTCTCCGGTGGCCATCTTGGGAGATTTATTTGTTATGAAGTTTCCTAATTTCCTCATGTACTGCAGTCTCCTCAGTAGGAAATGCTTTCAGTTTTTTACTTTGATTCCATCATGAAGGTATTCAGATATGTCACACATTTGCCATAAATTCTGAATGTTAGCACTCTAGTTGCTCATTAGATCACTGTAGTAAAACTACTGCACCATGGAAGTCTGCTCCTGGTATTAAAAGTGCATGTTTCAGTCTGCATGTCAGAATTTTTTAATGAAATAGAAGAGGATTTGAGAAGTCACTCAAAATGTGCCCTCATTTTCTTTCTTCAGCATTAATCATAATTTCTATGGCAAAATGAACCTCCTCATTGTGTTCCTTTTTAAATTAAATGTTTTAAGTGTTACCAGTTTATTCCAATCAAGATGGCTTCAGGTGTGCCATACTTTTGTCATAATGAAGACAGTAAGCGCTCTAGTTGTTTTTAAGAACATTCTGGGACATTCTGTCATTGGGCTATACTTGGGCTACATCTGGGTGATATTTGGGCTACATTTGGGCTCTTTTGTCTCTGGTGGCCATCTTGGGAGACTTATTTGTTATGAAGTTTCCTAATTTCCTCATTTACTGCAGTCTCCTCAGTAGGAAATACTTTCAGTTTTTTACTTTGATTCCATCAAGAAGGCATTCATATGTGTCACACATTTGCCATAAATTCAGAATGTTAGCACTCTTTTTGCTCATTAGATCACTGTAGTAAAGCTACTGCTCACCAGGGAAAACTGCTGCTGGTATTGAAAGTGCATGTTTCAGTCTGCATGTCAGAATTTTTTAATGAAATAGAAGAGGATTTGAGAAGTCACTCAAAATGTGCCCTAATTTTTCTTTCTGCAGCACTAATCATACTTTTTATGGAAAAATGAACCCCCTCATTTTGTTCCTTTTTAAATTAAATGTTTTAAGAGTTACCACTTTAATCCAAGCAAGATGGCTTCAGGTGTGCCATACGTTTATCATAAGTAGGACTGTTAGCGCTCTAGTAGTTCTTTGGAACACTCTGGGAAGCTGCAGTAGAACACAAAGAAATCAACTGACAGTCTCTGCCCTTGTTGGATGTACATGTTTTACTGAGAATGTCAGACTTCATTCTCACATGACTGAGTAAGATAATGTGAATTTACAGAAAATAAGCTCTCAGTTTAGCCTATAGATCACCTTCCAAACCTCTGTGGTAAAAGCATGAGAAAATATTTTTCTCTCAATCATGATATCCCAGCAGAAGGCTTTTTCACATGGTGAAATCACCTTAGAACATACCACAATTCCTAAAATGAGTATGGTACCATCAACAAATGATTTATAATGTAACTAAAGTCTTAAAACCTTCTATTAACTGCAATGCTTTTTAATGAGGTGCTATCATGTATATTGGTCCCAAGATGGCTGCCAACACTTCTTGGATGAAGTGCTGACAGCCAATCAGATCTCAGGATGAGATGTGTGGTTAGGCTCCGCCCACATATATATATGCTTTTAAATGCAATTTTCTCAGGAAATACTGAACAGATTTACACCAGACCTGCAAAAGGCACTTCCTTGACCTTATGGCTACCTCTCTGCCAAATTTCAAGTAATTCTGTTCAGCCGTTCGGGCTGTAGCTGTGTCTAAAGGTCCTATGGAAAAATGCATGGGAAAAATGCGTTTTGGGACCCCCCTTTTTTCTCGGCCCCTGCTTGACGAATCACCCCGAGACTTTCAGGGTAGGAGCGGAGCGTAGCGCCCCACCTATTTTGAAAATTTCGCGAGGATTCGTCGACCGGCGCCAAAGTTATTCCAAATAGAATGTTGCGGATTTCCTATGGAAACAGGGTCCTAACTATAACTACCTACTGGCGACCGCCAGTAGGTAATATATATATATATATATATATATATATATATATATATATATATATATATATATATATATATATATATGAAGCATTTTGTAAATGTAATTGATTAAATTAACCAGTCCCTGGTGCAGTGCCAGGTTATCTGGGCCCATTCTCTCTGAGGAGTTGCGTCCTCTAGGTACAACCTGTATGCATTATTTACATTTAAGGCTCTCAGTGCTGCATTCGGTCTTAAATATTCGTTTATTATGACACCGTGTTGTATACCTCTTATTTGTTGTCTTTTTTTTCTCTCAGTGTGTCCCAGTCCTGGGTTTCTGCAATAGTTTTGGTAACATTTACATCAGTCATAAATGAAAGGTCCTGCTAACATTTGATTTACGTCCTCATCAGTAAATGACAATCCATAGTTCTCTGCCATTTTAATCAGTAATTTTAAACCAAAAAAGTACTAGAATGTGCTGTGCGGGGTTTCAAAGTATGTGACTATTTCTAAAGTTTATGTTTTTATGCAAAGGACTAACTCGGCCGACTGGCTTTTTAGTCGATATCGAGTGATGTGGGCAACAAATTGTCCCTGAACTCCTACAGCTGTGTGCTGCTCATAATCTGCGAAAATCCTAAGGAGGAGTGAGAAGGCTTTTATTTGGGTGGACCCTCTTAGAGAGCTCCGCTTACATACACATAGAGCCCGCCCAGTCGCATTAGGCGATCTGAGTGTGGGTCTAATAATGAAGCAAGCCACAGGTGGTACCTGTGGCCAAGGACCCAATTTGGAGTGGGAATTAAGGGGCTGATTATGATGGGGAGGCTTGTCTGTGGTGGTCTCCCCGCCATTGGATTCATGTTTCCCGCCCGCCATATTACAATGGTGGACAGGCAGTCTAAAAGTCCGGCCACTATACATCCTGCAGGCTCCTTGAGCCTGCCGGTGTGGTGGAGGGGATTGTCCCTACCATGTTAGGGGTGCCCTCCAGGCACCACCATAGGGATTACAATGCCACTTTCCACCGGCCTTTTCATGGCGGTTAACACGCCATGAAAAGGCTGGCAGAGAGAGACCTTGGGAGCCCGTAGTGGGCCCTCTTTTCCCGTGTCCAAAGACATGGGTCCTGGGTGGCACCTACGGTGCCTGCCATGTAGTGCAATGATATTTAAATGGTCCCTTTTTGCATTACAGCAGGTGCTGCAGCCAGCAGCACCCGCCATGATGCAAAAAATAGGTATTGCAACCGCCGTGGTGGCGGTCGCATCAAAATACCCATTTCCCGACCGCTGACAGTATGTCGGCGGTACCAATCCCCAATAGGGTGGCGGGTGGACGTAAGTCCACCTGCCATCGTAATGGGGCCCTAATTTACCTGGGTGCCATTCGCACTCTCACTTGTGATATTTGAAACACACATGCTACAATAGGTGGTGTAGAGGATTAATTGGGTGCACCTCCCTTTTTTTGGTTAGAGTTTATAGTTTGGGAAGTTGAGGGCCCACCCAAATAAAAGCCTTCTCACTCCTCCTAAGGTTTTGAGGGATTTACATTTGGTGCCCTTTGTCTGTCTCTGGAATACACATCTGGGATGAGTGACAGCTGGCTTCCTGTATTCCCTCTAGACAGTCACATACATAGGAAAGGTAGGTGTTCCTGAGTGTTCCTCTGCATGCAGATAAGCCAACCTGAGCAGGATGGGAATGTGGCCACATGTGTCGGCACGCATTGGAAGGCCCTTAGCAAGTGTTAACTGGTCATCTTTCTGTTGATTATTTCTGCATTTGGTTGTTAAACTGGTAGTAATGAGGTGAAATCTGTTCAAAGACAGTTTTAGTGTGTGTAAAAATGACAAAACAATGAAGTCATACAATCAAAAACTGTTCCGCATTCTGCTACGTAATTTGCCTTTTCTTGCTGCATAATTCATTCAAACCTGCCACATAATTTAGTGCTCCCTTGCAGCACAATTCTACTGGCCCTGATCTTAGTATATCAGATTGTGTGCTGAAGGATTTAATAAAAGTTTGTTTTTAAACTAAACTGAGAAACATCCTGAAAGTTGCTTTTCTTTTTTTGCTGTTTTATGTAGCAAGCACAGCCAGTAGGTATTGGAGCACTTTACCAGAGCATCAGACTGGGACTTGTTTTCTCAGTCCTAACGTTAGCAGTTCTGGCAGTAATTCTACATACTCACCCTCTCTTTGCCATGTAAAATACAATCACACATTTTTATTTCACACTGCCTGCTGCCCACCTCATAAAACGCTCCAAACTTAATTGAAAGGAACAGCCCCTTTTGTCACTCATGCATTTGCTGGGCCTCCTAGTGTGTGCCTCGAAAAGAGAAAAGAAAAATTTTCACACCACCCTTTAATCTCTCTGGAGGGTGAGAATGATGAGCTCGCTCACTGAGAGAGTCTGAGCTCTCAAAGTAGAAAGGCTGCTCACAGCCTACAGGAAAAATAACCTGTGACTACTCTGCTAGGAATAAGAGGTGCTGTACTGCTACAAAGACTGCCACAATTCTGGACTGCTGCTGTGCTGGACTTCTGCCTTGCTGTGCTTTTGCCTTGCTGAGCTGCCCAGCTGCCTACTGTTCTCCTGCCTGGGTGAGAAGGACTTGACCTGCATCACTTGAACCAAGAGTGACTCCAAGGTCTTTCTGGCATGCCTCCTGTTCTAAGTCTCAGGGATATCAAATACTTCAACTATCTGGACTCTACATGCTGTGAGTCTGCCCTGCCAAGTGGTACCCCCCCAGTTCTGGACCCTTGGAAGTGAGGCCTAAGGTGCTTCTACAACCGGAGCACACGCATCCTAATCATAACCTAAGCATCTTTGCCTTAGCATGGGTCAGAACTGGGTGCATCTTCACCTTTGCATGGATGAGAACCAGCATATCCTCATTGAAGTGCGGAACAGAGCTGGCGGATCGCACTCAAAACCAGCTCATCACCTTCAGAATTGAAGCATCGCCTGCTGTGGGAGCAGTAGTCATGCATCGTCTTCAGAACTGGTGCCTCACATTTGGAACCAACACACTGCGTGGAGAATCTCAATGCATCTAGCCTACTGGGTAGCTCAACACTGACGCATACCTTCAGATGCACATCGCACCTTCTTCAACGCCAGTCCGGATGAAGGAACTTTGGTTCAGCGGGCCCAAATGGGTCCCTGGATTCAGTCCACGCTCCATTGTGGCAGCCTGAACTTTTGACTTTGCCCTGGTCCTGAGCGAGCAGATAACCCATTTAAGTGATTCTAGCATCTAAGCGCTGTTTTGACATCTATTTATTTAAAATTCATATCTAAACTTCTACTTGATAGATAATTATCATTTTGGTCTTGTTTTATTTGTAGAATCATAATCTATTTTTCTAGCGTGCTGTAGAGTCTCGTTGTTGTGTTTTTACTGTGCTATTATATGAAGTGTTGAACACATGTTTTACACATTGCCTCTTGAGTTAAGCCTGACTGCTCTCTGCAAAGCTACCAGACGGTGAGCACAAGATAAGTTAGGGTGTGTTGTGACTTACCCTGAGTAGGACTGCGTTTCCTGTTTGGACAGCCAACCAGAAACCCAATTTCTAGAAAACACTCATGGTGAGTACCTCCTCTCCCAGAGGACTGACCCTATCAAAGACATTCTCCACATGCGATCCTTTTTTGCTTCACTAAGGGAGAGAGGAGGCACATCAGGTACTATCAGGGAGTTGCTGGCTCTCCTTGGGTATGGGCATGGTCAAAGAAAAATCCAGTAAGAAGTATTCTGATTTTAGGATGGAGACTAGCAAGGAAGGCTAGCAGAGACAGCCCAGCTAGAGAGATAGGCAGAGCACAAGAGTATAGGTTACCAATAGTATAAAAATGCAACTGTTATAACGTGGTATCAAAGCAGCAATGGGAGTGAAGCCATATGTCGGTGACATAGATGCAAGAACTACTACAAATGCAAGTAACTAAACAGGAACCAGTAGTGTAGCAGTGGTGAATGGCTGGAATTATCACAAAACACCAAAATGCAATCATGCACCATCCTGCTTCACCAAGTACTGAACAACTATTATGGTGAAACCATCCCCTTACCTTTTGTGCTTTGGAGTTTGGTCAGCAGGTAATGATGCAGTACCATGTCCCATGGTGTTATGGATAGGCATTCTGTTTGTCTCACCAAAAAAGACAATTTTACCGCCCAACGCGTCAGCGTCTCACTAGAGTCCAGTAGGGGTGATCCTCAGCACCTTGAAGCGCTGGAGTCTGACACTTCCATTTTGGAGCTCAGCACGTGCGTTGACTGCACAGATGCTGCAGCTGCCGTATCCGTACAGCAATGCAGGCTCCTGCATGCTCCTGCAATAACATCCTGTGCTTCCTTTCTGTTTTCAAGATGCTAATTCCTGCAAGGAGTGTGGGTTTGTGCTCAGGTTTTTGCTTGCAAAGCTCAACATAGTATAGATGGATTTATCTGCCAATGCAAGGTAAGCAGATCTACACCTAAAGTACTACTGCAATGCTTCTAGTAGTAACGTTTTGATTGTATGTTGTTGCGTATGTCTCCAAATCCCCTCATTTACGTGACTGAGACAGTGTGGGGGCACGTACACCCGCTGCTAGGTGTATATTTAAGTTTGTATGTTGTAAATTTCATCATTGCGTGGGTTCTTCGTTCAAAAATGTACATATGTGAATGGGTTCAGTAAGTATATTCTGGCAATGTTTGCTGGTGACTACATATTAGTTATGGAAAGTATTAAAAGTATAGTGTTCTCTATAGTTGTGGATTTCTTTTCTCGGACCTTATGTAAGAAGGAATATGTGTGCAACAGCAAGGTAAAAAACTATAGAAAGAGTCACATCTATGATTGAGGCCTTGATTTTTTGTAAACTAGAGGGTAGCGATGGGCAGATAAAAAACTTAAATAAAAACAGTTTTTCAAATATCTCGGATACCATTCAAAACCCGAGTGATCATCAGAAGAAAATAAAAACCCTTTTATAAACTGCATGCATGCTGACAAAAGTAAAAGGCTATACGGGTTCATGGAAAATACATTTTTCTAGTTTCAAAATGTATATGTGGTGGAAAACAGAACTAAGGGCGACGTGTATGCACTGGTTGATTTCCAGCATAAAGCTGGGTTAGCGAAGCTTTGTGCTGCGACACAGCCAATCTTTGCTTTTGCCTAAATTTTCTAAACCCCTGAGTGCAATGGACCCCTGAGGCATTATTCATAAAAGTCATGAATGAATATTACAGTTGTAAGCAAGCAGGGAGTGAATGCTGAAAGGAAGACGGGTTTTGCAAGACAAACTCCCTGTAACAGCTACTTTTTCTGCAGGGAAAAAAACCCTCAAATATCGAATTCACCTATGTTACAAAGCTAGAGTGAAAAGCCAAAGAAAAATATGCGTATATCACACAACCCCCGCAAAAGCTACTTTTATTTCAGAGACGAACTCCTACTAAATACTTTTGCAGGAATTTCCACCCCTCTAACGTTTAGGGAAGTTAACAAACTTTACAACCTGATGAATATGAAAGTGTGTTACATTTCTAAAACGTTGCTGCAAAATTATAATTTTAAACACACCCCTGATCAATATTAATGAGGTGAGGGATTTATGAGGGTAACTCATGGCAAATGTGTTCTGTGCCATGAATTCCGGGCTGGACGCCTTAATGGGACAACAAATTTCATTCTTACATTTGTTATCGCTGAGGACGCCCCTGATGGGGGCCTCACGGGTCGGCTCCATAATGATCACCGGGGGCATTGAAAAATCTGGGTTGGACAACAGCGGCGTCCAGAACAAAGGAGTGGGTTCATCCCCACACCCACCCCGAGAGACAGGGCAAAAAATGGCACGAGGATTACCTTGACAATGGCAGGGCCAGGTGACTTTTTTAACCCTCCAATGGGAGAGCCATCCCCACACAAGGGGGAGCAATGGGATGGTTATAAGGGCACCGCTCCCCCAGCGTAGCACCTTTCCTTTTACTGCATGCAGCTAGGGAGCCGGGCGCACAGCGAATTTTGGAGAGGATTTTGGAAAAGATTCAGAGGATTTGCCTGGCGACGACAAAGCGGTCCTCACCTTCCAATACTGCGTGCGCCCCAAACACCATTGGCCGTGTCTGCAGATCCCGTTGTGCCAGCTGTCCACCAGGAACACCGCCGCAGGCCCGGCACCTAGATCTCCCCAGATGCGGCGTAGGTGGCCAGGAGAGGTTGTGGGTGACGGTCGGAGCTGCCGACTTCTCTGTTGGGGCAAACAGTTGCGGGTCTTGGCGTGGATTCACTATCCAGTGATTGTGGAAAGGATCACAGAGGTCCCCGTACCTACCAAAAGCAAGTGACTAGCCCACAGGGAAAGCGGTTCAGATCGTCAAGCAGCTGCAGAGACAAGGCTTGCAGTGGGAGTTTCTCGGCCATGAGACCCGAGTCCTCCCAGCTTTGGGGACGCGCTTCGAGTTTGAAGCCCCACCCTCTCTGCCTGCCTCCGCTGGAGCACCGATCTGGTGAGCCCGAAGAGGAAAAACTAAGCTGCAGGGGCCTCGTCGAGCCTCGTCAGACCAGAATCCTCACAGGATCGGGCCGCTAGGCAAAGAAGTTTGCGGCCTCATTACCCCATCTGCCAACCTTCTCTAGTGGGCTGATCGGAGTGGCCAGGAGAGGGAAAAAGCAAGAAGGCATCTGCGGGCCATCAGGGACAGGGAAGAGAAGGGGGCAAAACGTCTGTTGTGTGCCTTTGGCAGGGAGGGCTGTCAGGGGTCCACGGCTTTATTGCCCTCAAGGCGCCCGAGCTAGTCCAGCAGGTTTGGGCCTGGTTAGTAGTTGGAGGGTAGACCGCCTAAGAGGACCAGCGGCTGTGGGCATTTCAGGCACAATCACTACAAAAGGCAAAGACACAAAAAAAATGAAAACAGGACAGAGGTTCGAATCCTGCCAACGTTTCCAAGTTCCCTAACGGGGTAAGTTGCAGAAGTGCTTGTTGGTGCATAAGGAGAGTGGCAGCACCCCACTGACCCCTGCTACAGGGTCCAAGGGCTTCAAGGAGCCACACAAGGGGCTGGGGACAGCCCGATTTGAGGGTGACTCAACCCAGCCTCGCTGGAACAAATTGCATTCAGGCAATCCAAAACTCCAAAGGAACATGGAGAGCCAGAGCTCAGGTGGCCAGCTAGGGGAACTGGGAGAGCTCTTGTGACAGATCAGGGCGGCATCCGAGGTACACAGGATGAGTTGGTTGCTGCCGCACCTTAACAAGGACACAGGCAAAGGGCTGAGCAGTGAGAAAACCAACAGGATGCCAGCCACCAGGAAGCAGCAGAGACCGCCAGGAATAGGACCAAAGCGGGCAGAGGTGAAGACGGGACGCAAAAAGTCCAACCCGCTGCCTGTAGCCACCCCAGCGATGGCGGGTTCTGGTGACAAAAAGCAGCAGCACAGCGACGAGTGGTGAGCATATTGGCGCAATTGTGCAAGAATGTTTCAAATAAATAACCCCCTTGTTGTTTAATCACTTAAGCGCTTCTTCTTGTTTTAGGTCGATGTTGGGCCCAGGTCCGAAGTTCCAGCAGGAGAAGTTAAGGAGCGTACCGGAATGGGTGGGAGCAGAGTGCTGAGAGTCTTGGAAACTGGTGCGCAAAGTCCAATGGGGCCACTTGAAAATGCACTGCACAGGTAGACTTACAGGTAAATCAGAGGGAGTCTCCTTCAAGGGAGGAGGCTGCAAGGGTTTGGAGACCATGGGACCGCAGCACGTTATTCGATGCTGGGACCGGGTGCAGAGACAACAGGTCAGCCGAGCGTCGTGCATTTTTAGGTCCTCGCGGTCAGGATCAGACAACTTTGAGAGGCGATCTCAGAACAGCTAGGCCACTCAGAAAGTGGATCTTGGGTGTCTTAACATCCCTCAATGGGTGTTTGCTTCTGGAGCTTTGGGAGTCAGGAGTGGACTCTTTTTCTTTGTGTTTGCTGATGGGTGTCCGGTACCTCAGGTATTAGTATGCTGCGGTTCCTGTAGGTCCTGGTGTCTCCAAACTTGGTGAGAAGACAGATTTGACCCTCTAGAGTTGTTGTACCATCGTGGTTTGGTGCCTGTTGTGTGCTGGGGAGTGATACTTTCACTCCAAGGGAGATTCTTGGTGATTTCTTGAAGGCTGGAGGTACTTTGGGGTTCTTAGAGTCCTCCTAGGTTTCAGGACAACACAGTAGCAATGATTGTCGAGTCCTGACAGCAGCATGCAGGGTTTAGAGCCTTTTTCTCTTCTGCAGCAGGGCTTCAGTTCTCATGTAGTGAGCCTTCTTTGTCCTGGTGTTCTCTTGCCCATCAAATCTGATGTTCAGGTCTCAGGGTGCAACCTAAATACTAAATTTGGGGTGTTACAAGGGGAGACAAGTATTAACCAATCCGCTGCCTACCTTTAGGGTGTCTGCACCATCCAGTGACCCCTTCCTGTGGGAACAAGCACTATCCTAGCCCTGAGAGGTTGTTTTCCCACCATCCCAAGATGCTGGAATTTCAGGAGAGGGGTTCACATCGCCTGCCCACCCCCCCCCCCGGGATCACGTAGCATAAGTGGGGAGCCTCCTGCTTTTCAAACTAATTTTTTTTGCCTTTGCTCCTTCCAAACGTGGAGCAGAAAAGGGGCTTTGACTTCCTCCACTATCTGGAGGTTCCTGGGTTGGATTTCAAAGGAGGCATTGCCTTTAAGGTTTCCAGCCCGGGAAGGCCACCCTGCCCTGGAGGAGGTATGAAGCACCACCGTCCAGAGTAGGCTTTGTTTCTGTCCTTTGAGAGCGCTGGCTCTCACCTCATGAGATCAGAAACATGTCTGGTAGTGGCAGGCTAGAGAAAACAAGCCAGGAATCACACCAGTGCTTGGTAGGATATCAGGAGACCCTCTTAAAGGTCCATCTGTGTGAATGTATTAATAAATCCAGCACTGGCATTAGTTTTATTAAGACAAGATGTGTGGAACGAAACAATTTAGGAATCAGTGAATCAACCATGGAGCTAGGAGACTCGTGTTGGCAAGCATTCAGCACATGCACTCTTTATGGCCTCCCTGTGCACTTCCAACATCTCAGAATAGACTGGACATTGTAGGGGCGTATCTGTCCCTGCTGATATGCACTCACATAGGATATAGTGTACCTTCCCTTAGGGCTAAGGGCCTGCAGTAGGGGTGACTTACCTTTACCTTTTTTCAGTGTTTGGGGGGCATGGCACACAGGGCTGTGTGCCATGTTGACACTTCAGTTGTCTCTGCACCAAGACACGCGTCCTGCAATAGCAGAGTGCATAACCTTGGTTAGGGGTCCCTGGGGTGGCACAGCCAGTGCTGCAGCCCCAGAGAACCCTTTTCAGTACCCATGCACTAGGTATCAGAGGTACCATTTACAGGGGACTTACAGGGGTAGCTGAAGTTGGGCCAATCATGGTACATGTTTGGGGAATGTGATTTGGCACTCTGAACCTGGTTGACAGGGACCCAGTGCATTTATAGTTTGAAATCACATCAGGCAAAAAGTGGGGGCTAGCTATGCAAAAAGAGGAACTTTACTATACCCCTTAACTGGCACTATACAGTACTTTGTGAATGAAACACGCGTCTTTAAATGTGACTTGCTTCTGTATTGTGTTCCAGTGAAGTTTACACAATCCTTTTGAGACTGACAATATATTTCGGAAAATCTAATGTCAACCTTGCAGCTGCATTTTGCACCAATTGAAGTTTGGCTGGTGTGTTCTTAATAATGTCTAAGTAAAGTGCATTACAGTAGTCAGTTCTAGATGAGATTAATGCGAGGGTCACCTGTTTCCGAACAATTAAGGAGATACAAGGAAAGATCTTCCGCAGGGTTCTAATGATCCAGAAACAGGTTGCCACCCTGTGATTGACCTGAAGATCAAAATATAGGTCACTGTCCATTATGACTCTTGTTTTGTTTTCTGCTGAGTTAGAAGGAGTGGGTAATGTTCTCAACCCATCTGGCCACCAATTTTGGCTCCATACTAGTGATTGGCTTTCAAAGATCAGCACCTCAGTTGTCTCGCCATTCAACTTAAGGCAGTTATTGCTCATCCATGAGGCCACCGCCTTCAAGCAGTTACTGAAGTTGACTGCTGTGGCATCTGAGTCCTTTGAGATGAACATGATGATCTGTGTGTCGTGGGCATACGACACTGTCTGCAGCCCAAAAGATTGGATAAATCTTGCCAACGGAGAGATATATATTTTGAAAAGTGCAGGGCTCAGGGAAGACCCCTGAAGGATTCCTCAGGGCAAGGATTCAAATTCATTCATGGTCACCATCTGGGATCTGTCCATCAAAAATTATGTGACCAAATTTAAGGCCAAGTTTCCTTTACCCAAGGCCTGCAAACGCTCAGTACCTAAGGTGGTGGAAATGGAGTCAAAGGCTGCAGACAAATCCAGAAGGATCAGAGCCATGGACTGGCCTGCATCCACACGATGCCTGATGCTGCCTGTAGAGATAATAAGGGCTGTTTCCTTACCATGGTGGCTTCTGAACCCGAACTACAAGATGTCCAGAAGTCCCAGGCATAGTCAAGTCTGCTGATAATCAGGGCCTGCGTAACTGCTTACTTGTGTTCTTTGGTAGCCATTTGAAAATCTTTTGAAGCATCCTCAGGTTGGGGAAACAAGTGGAGGTTGTTCATTTACTGTGGCTGTCATGTTGAGGTTGTTGTCCAGGATGATTCTAAGATTTCTAGCAAGGTTGGGGCTGGAGCTGTGGTCAGTTGGCCACCAAGAGGAGTCCCAACCTTAAGCTCTTCTTCCGAAGATCACCACTTGAGTTTTGTCTGTGTTGAGTTTGAGGTAATTGGATTTGTTACTGTCATGGAGGTGGCGAAGTTGTTTTTTATTGTGGGGGTCTTGTCCGATAGGAGGAGTATCAATGGGTGGGGTCTGCGTAGTAGAGTATGTTGATGTTGTGTGATCTGATGACATTTGCAGTCATGGTCATGCAGATGTTCTATAGCGTTAGACTAAGATAAGATCCTTGGGGGACTCCACATATGATAATCTTGGCCTCGGAAGTTTAGGGTGGCAGGCTGACTCTTTGGGGCATAGTCACAAGGGCATTGCACCACCGGCGTGTAACCTTTTCCGATGCTCTGGTGGTGCAATGCCCTCCTACATATTTTCAAAATGGTGCTAAGCCAAGGGTGTTTGCGTTGGCACTAGGCAACTTTTTTAGCACCGGTGCAAGGGAAAGCACAGGGGGGTACCATGTTTGCATTTTTTAAATGATGCGGCAATGCGCTGGTAAATTGCTTGCAGCGCTGCATCATTTCTTTGTTTTCTTCCTGTGAGGAAGGAGCGGATTCAGTTCAGGGCAAGTCCTTGGATGCAAGTTAGATGTAGTGTTCTGATCAGGGTGAAGTGGGAATCCATGTTGACGACTACTAAGAGTTCAAGCAGGATGAGGGCCAATGTATCTCAACGGTTGAGGATCCAGCGGATCCCAATATCATCTGTGGCTGTGATGATGGTGGTCTCAGTGCTGTGGGGGAGCCGGAAACCTGATTGTGAGGTTTCTAGAAGCGTGTGTTGGTCGAGGTAGTGTGTGAGTTAGTTGTTGAAGGCTTTCTCTATGGCCTTGGCTGGGTATGGCAGAAGGGAGATTGGACAGTAGTATGCTAGTTGATTGCGATCTGATGAAGGGTTCTTTAGCAGTGCATTGTCCCTAGTGTATTTCCAGGCATCTGGGAACGCTTTGGAGACAATAGAGTTTTCAGCATACGAGTAAAGATTTCACTGTTAGGGAAGTCGAACATAATGTAGATGTGGTGGGGACAGGAAGTCATTGGAGCACTGGAGTGGATAGTCACAGCTGTAGGCACCGTCCACAACTTTAACATTTTCACAACTCTCTTCAAAATATGCATGCCCCCAAGTCTTTGTAGAGTTTGTGCATGCTCATGAGCACGCTCTATAGATCCTAGTTTGTGGCACTGTTCAAAAATAGTTAGGAGACGCAAGTGGATTTCCAAACACACAAATTCTCACAAAGAATCAATACTTTCCTTAGAAGTTGTAGAAAACACCAATTAAGGGATTCCTTTTCCTTGCATCTTGCAGGATATTGAAAGGTGGAAATTGTAACTCAATAAACCATATACGAATAGCGATTTCACTTTATCAGATTAGGAAATTGTACATTTTAATGCTGTCAATATGCAAACTTTCTACATGAAAATTCTCATCACAGTCCGGTCCCGTGGTCTTTCAAGCTGGGAAAATATGCCGCCATGATGTTTTCCTTAGAACACATTATGATTTTTGAATTCGTAACTTTCGTTTATATTAATGTAATTTCCATTGCATATTCAGAAAAAAAGAGCTGCATTTGGCTAGTAGTGAGCTCTTATAAAAGAAGAAGTAGAAACATTTCATCTCTCTTGTTGCTTCACGTGATTAAGTTGAGGACACATTAGTAGCAGTACATATTGCAATGACGGGGTGTCACAGGATTAGATATTGTGCTGGAGTAAGGACTACGACCAGTAAAAAAAAAAATTGAATTTCCCTTAATAAGTAGAAGAGCATACTCCTAAAATCAGTTCAGGTGTTTAAAGCTCGCAAAATACCTCTTTACTTTAAACCTGACACCTCATTATGAGGCTCAGAGAAATCTCGATGACGCATTAGAAATCTTTAACCTAAATACTTTGGAAAGCTGCGTGTTTTGGTCTCATATATAAAGAGCTGGGAAAAGTCCTCCAAAGCACCCACATGAATGAAATACCGAAACAGCTTGACGGATTGCAAGCAATAACATATTTTTTACTAACTGCTGCCATTGCACATTAATAAAGGGTTTGTTAATCGCCTGACAGGGATTATGGCGCTCTGTTAATGAAACTCTAGGTGGCTCAGAGCAGATGTCACCATTAATATGCCGCTGGATACTCGCACATTTGGAGCTAGGCTCCTTGCTTCTCCCCTGGCAAAAGTCCAATTTTTTTAAATGAAAAAATGTCCCTCTTTAAATATTGGTTCTTGTCATTTTTTGCATTAGACGATTTTTTTCAATGAAAATCAGGTTCTTGAAGGGGTTTCTACTATTCAGCTTCTTTCTGTGAACACGCAAATATTTTAGAAGAATGCTTGCAAAAAACAATCATGCATGTTTAAAAACAGATGAAGAATACAACAGAAAATATGTGTGAAAAAGATGGAAATGGTACGCAGAAAATTAGACTACACCTTGCCTGGATGTATTTCTGTGCAAAGGAGTGCAGAAGATCTGGAGAAGAAAAGAAAACACAACAGTGACGTGGCTCTGTAAAAATTGTGGTGTGTATTCTAGTTCAGTGGTTCCCAAACTGGGGTCCGTGGACCCCCAGGGGTCCATGACACGTTCCCAGGGGTCCGCAGGCAGCAGTTCTAATAGCACTGCAAAGTTACTTGTATAATCAGCAGTTTTTGGACAGCAATAAAAGTGTCAAGATAGCTCCGGTGATGAATGTATCTGCTGGAGAGAGATGGGGTTTTTGTCCAGTGGCAGCTTTGACTCACCTAAGGAAGTGCAGATGGTTAATATGCCTGCTGCGAAGAATGTCTATCATGCATTTCTTAAAAAGCAGTATTTTGTTTTGTGCATAGCTCTGTGGGTCCCTGTCTTTGCCATAGTGATTCTTTTGTTATTATGCAGTTCACAAGTTCCAATCGTAATCTAACAGAGTGAGCTATGAAATGCCATCAAAGAGCTGCATGCAAATTGCATGGTACAAGTTAGTGAGTTATGCTTTTTCCCAGTCTTTCCCAGGCTTACATTATTCCGATGCTGCTAAAAAGGTTTGTTTGGGTAGAAATAAATCATTATTATTAAAGTCAACGCTAATCCCTATGTTATGTTCTGAATCCTGAGTTGGTGCTTCTCTAGACCAAGCACTCTTAAAAAATGCCTACCAGTATGGATGACAAGTGAATTGTAGTCCCCTTTGCCTTATGTAACATTTTCTATTCACTGATTTACACATGTATGATTTTTATGTCTCTGTATGTGTGTGATGTAAAGTGCTCTGGCACCCTACAGTGGTATGAGAGGTGCTATAAAATAAATTAAATACATGTGACATTGGGGCTATGGAGAGATGAGAGGCACCGTTGGAGGGTAGTAGTGAGGGAATCATTGAAGATTGTCCATCATTGAAGATTGCCAAAAGATTGTTATATCCTGGTGCATATAGTAAATTCATCATTTACTAGGCTTTGAAAACTAATACAATTCAATATATAATGACAAATGTGTTGTAAAATGCACTATTTCCCCCCATATTTTCTTGGGGAGAGCCCCCCAAAACCCACTTTGTAGTGGTCAGGCTCACTCGCTGCACTTGGTGCGCACTATATGGGGACTGGTGTGACAACATTTACCAGAGCAGCTTTAAGTGTCCAGCCTTGGCAGGAGTAGGAGCCTCAGGCCGCGAAATAAAACCAAATTATCAAAAGTTGGTTGCGAGATTCAGCACCAACCTTCCCATCAAGATTTTTCGATTTTTGCAAATATTTTTAAAATAAAAATACTAGAATATTTTGTAATTCAAGTCTAGCCTTTATGTGCACACTTGTGTGTTTATTTTTTTCTAATTACAGTTTTAATGTTTGACATTTACATTTCACAAATTTCTTGAGGGCCCCCAGCTTCCAGTAGTGACTCAATGGGGTCCTCAGGAGTGAAAAGATTGGGAACCACTGTTCTAGTTCATTCTATGCTGCTACCACACTGTGGCCGCAGCCTATTGGAAAACTGCACTATATTAAATTGTAGAGTTTTGACTTTCAAAGGTAAAACAAGCTCCTGCCATCCACAATAATGATGACGTCACTTTAAGGTAGAATGATACAGTTATGATCCACACCACTTAAATTCAATTTGAACTTTATGACTAAAAATCCTAACTCACGGATCTTTGAGTATTAGGTAAGGAAGTGTTAGCTAGGCCTACTGACAGCTTCTGTGATCTTGGGGTTGACTACCACAGTCCCTTTTATATTCTCTAAACTCGACACCGAAACTGGGTGCAAGCTTCTTGTCAAAATCAAATACGTGCAGAGCAGCAGCTAAGAAGGCAGCAAGGAAGCAGTATCTACTGTCAGCAGCTTCAGCAATTCTGAGAGTTGGGGGTGAAGGATGATCAGGTGGATAGAGTCCCTCCTTGCTGGGCGTTCGTTCCAGGTATGGGATGGCAATCACCACTCGACCATCCTCCCCCTCACGAGCGGGGTTCCCCAGGGGTCGTCTTTAAGCCTAACGCTTTTTAATGCCTATATGGCCCCTCTCGAAGATGTGGTGACCCCCTTCGGGATTAAAATAGTGAGTTATGCTGATGACACACAGCTGGTCGTCTCTCTATCCCAACTGGACGACCACCCGGACAATCTGGCAAATTGCATCACGGAAATTCACCGTTGGATGTGTGAATCATCACTTAAATTAAACGGGTCAAAGACCGAAGTTATGCTCATGGGAAAGCAATGGGCGACTATCCCCCCATCGGTCTGGCCAGACGTGTTCGGGGAAATTCCCACCCCGAAACAAGAAATCAAGACCCTTGGAGTCTTGCTGGAACCCGAGCTTTCAATGAAAACGCAAGCGTCCAAAACAGCAGGTACCTGCTTCGGGCTTATGCGCACCACCCGCAAGATTCTCCCCTTACTCCCGCCCACATCTAGAAAACTCCTAGTCCAAGGTTTAATACTGGCACGGTTGGACTACAGCAACATGGTTTATCTGGGAGCCCCAGAGGCCACCATGGCTAAACTTCAACGCACACAGAATGCAGCAGCCCGACTACTTATGAACCTTCCCTCCAGAGTATCAGCCAGACCAGCAATCAGGGCCCTGCACTGGCTGCCAGTGCGCCAAAGGGTGGAATTTAAGGCCATGTGCACTGCACACAAACTGATTAATGGAGTTGGCCCTATGATCCTCAGCGACCTGGTGACTCCTTATAAGGCCCCCAGATCCCTTCGGTCTGAGTATGAGCGACTGGCCAACATCCCCAAATACAGAAAGACACGGACTGGAGGCCGACGCTTCTCCGTGAAGGCATCTGCCGGGTGGAACTCCCTCCCCCGCACCCTTAGACTGGAGCCCAGTTATCTGATCTTCAGAAAAAAACTGAAAACGCTTTTATTCCCAAAATAAAGTCCCTTCTCTTTCTTCCCCTCTCCTCTGGATAATACAATCAATATAGCGCGGGGATGCCTTCGGGTCACCAGGCGCTCTACAAATCGTTAAATAAATAAATAAATAAATAATGCTGGGAAATTTGGAGGGTGTGTTCTTTGACAGTGCTGCATCTTCAAAGGATTTTCGCATGACAGTTGATTCAATGTGTAAAATGAATACAGATATTTGATAAACTTGAGGGATTGAATCAAAAAACTATTTTCCTGACTGCATAAAACAAGACTGACTTACCCATTGTTTCGTTTTTTTTGTGAAAAATGGGGTACACTAAAATTTAGTGGTATCAAAGCTTTATTCTAAACAATTGTCCCATTAGTTACAGAAATACCTGCAGTAAAGGTTGGAGTCCAAAAACATGATTTTATCTCTGCAGTATTGATGCTTTAGAAAAAAGCTGACATCATCATGATCATTAAAGTTTTTTCTGTAAGGAAAGCCTTGGGAAAGCAAACATAAGGAACGCACAACACAAAGATTATAAATACATGATCAATTTTAATAAAAAGGGTTCAGCATGTTTAAAAAAAAAAAAAAATGTAATTGTTTAATTCTGATGGCTCCACAACCTAAAGTGCAACCAAGATCAAACCAAACAGTTGATTATACCATCGGGCGGTTAGGTACACCTAAAGAAAATGACCTCTACAAACTTGAAATTATTTGTATACATAAAGAGCCTGATTCACAAAGGTAAACTGAGATGAAAGTCTAACTCTATGACTTTTGGTATTCACAAAGGACATTTACAACTTGTTATGCCATTTGTGAATATCAAAAGTGGAACTTTACGACTTTCGGTCTTCACAAAGTGCATTTACGAGTAGTAAATGCACTTTGTGAATACCGAAAGCCGTGAAGTTAGACTTTCGTGCCATTTTACCTTTGTGAATCGGGCCCAAAGTTTTTTCCATCATGAATGATGTAAGTCTGCCCTGCTCCCAAAACAATTGCTGAACAATTCCAATGCAGCTTTATCTGAGATATTTTTTTAAGGAGAGCTCTGACCATTTTCCTTTTCGTCCAGAATATCTGTTTTCATTTCAGGGGACAGCAGGATCTATGTCCCATCTAGAATGTGATGCTTTGAGGATGCCTATCTGAATGTTGACTCCAGGAGCACTAGTAGAACCATACTCTATCAAGTGTTTTAGCTTCCCCCTCTTGTTGTGTGTCCTATGTCCCTCCTTCCTTTTGCCTTGTTGGAGCCTTCCTCTGGATACATAAAGCTGGCGATAAGGTCCTCCAGGCATTTCTGTCCCACACATTTGCACCTTCTAGCCCAAGGTGGTCAATATATATACATCTCTATGATGTACAGCTGTAGTGTTAAGAATAGAAGATCTATACGTTCCTATGTACAAATGCCTCGGAATGTTGTTGTAGTAAACATTCTGGACATATTAGTGCATAACGATATTTTATCACTAAATTATATGACATATATCTGAGTAAAGCAGGATCTGGGTAGGTGTGAAGGGCCACTAATAATAGTGCTATTGAAAGAGCTGGTTCACAGAGGTGGATTTAAATAGTTAGGCACCCCTGGGGTTGGGGTGTGAGATTTTGTAGGTTCACTGGGAGGGAAGGAGTTAAGAAAGGAATGTACAGTTCACCTCGTCACATCTTCACTGTTCACATATTGGCCATAATAATCTGGAAATTGTGTATCTCCTGTTGATATTTTCCCCAGTTTGTAGATTGCAGCTTTCCAAGCATTCGCCCATTTTCCTAAGTCACTGGCACTTTTGTTTTACATCTCACTTGTAAATACATCTCAAGAATTTTGCTATTGACTAATTAACTGGAGGGTAGGGATGGCCTTCCAATCCTCATTGTTGCAAGCTCAACCTCCATATGGACTCAAATCTAGTTCTGACCACAGGTGATAAAGATCTGTTTCATCCAACTGCTAATATTTGACCCTTGATATGTCTTTTATTGAAAGTTCCTTTCTAGATCTTATAGGGTTTCAGCTGCAACTAAATCAAATCATTTTGTTGACTTTTTATCATTATGTTACATTATATTTGGGAATGTGTACACTTGTTGTGGGGTCTGCTTGTTGCAGACATTATACTTCTTGTGCTACAGATTGGAGTAGCTGGGGAATCATCGATAGGTTTTATGCACAGATAAGAGGCTTCCTTATGTAGCCTTATCTCGTAAGGTTAATCTATACAGTCACTTTCTCCCTTGCCTAATTTTCGCATCTATTGCTTATACGCTAGATGACTAGTAGACTGGATTTGATCCAGTATGCACATATGTTCTGCCTCCTGTGAAGACCAGGGAGCTGGTAACACTAATTCTCATACCCCCTTAGAATTTTGGTTTGAAGTATGGTGTCAATAGTTAGCCCCAAATCCTTTAATAAATTGACACCCTCAACGGTTTTCCCCAACCAGGGAAAACCTTTCATGTTTCAGTTAAAATGACGATGCCAAAAAGCTATTCTCAGTTAGAGCACCTACCACGTTACAATTGTTATATGCAGATCTGCAGATACAGCAACAAAAGAAACTTGGAGGCATATTTACAAGGGCATTGTGCCACCAGAGCATGAATGTTTATGACACAAAATGCCCTGCTCCATATTTACAATGCGGCGTTAAGGCACTTTTATGGCTTAACGCCTTTAACGCAGTTTTCTGTATGAAAGGGGTGTGCAACAGATGTTGCTGTGGGTGTTCTGCCACAACATCCATTGCTTTTTGATGCCTCCCCAGATTTACAAGGATCTGTAAATCTGAGACAGCTCCAAAAACAAACACCATTGAAAAGCAGGCATTAGAGTGTCACAACGAGGAGAAATGCTTTTATTTCGCCTCATTTTTTGCCCTTTCTATGTGTGCTGCATTCTGCACCACACACAGAAGGAGCAAATTGTGTTTCATGATTGTTTATGTGCAGGAAGGTTTCCCTTCCTTCACAGAAACAATCATCCCTGCAACGTAGGCACCCTTGCATCATAGCGCAAGGGTGTCCGCGTTTGGCGCTAGGCAGCATATTTAGCACCAGCTCAAGGAAAAACACAGGGTTGCTCCATATTCTTGTGAATACGACGCATCTCTGCTTTTTTTTAAATGACGCAGCATGGCACTGCTAAATTGCTTGCAGCACCATGCTGCACCATTTCGTTGTAAATATGCCCCAAGATTTCTTATCAATGTTGACAGTTTCAATGCTTTACCATCAACTTTAACTGCACTCATGAACATGAGAATTTAATTATGGTACGATTGCTGATGTTTTCATCTTGGGAATGACAACCGAGAACAGACACATTGAGGCAAATCAGCAAGCTAGCGATAAAAAATGATCGCCGCTTTCGCGTCCGTTTTCGGACGAAAAGCGGCGATAATTTTATCTCTTAATCAGCAAGGTCACGCTAACGTGTAATTCCTTGCTTTAGCTCCCTTTCCCGTAACGCCCACCTTTGCATCTCTAATGAGATGCAAAGTGGGCGTTCCGTCCCAAAATAACTGGAGAAATGTCGCTGAATGACATTTCTCCAATTATCAAGGGAATCGCTAACAGGCATAGCGATAAGAAAAGTAGCGCTAACCACAGTTAACGCTACTTTCCTTATGCCTGCTTTCACCCTGACTTAGCCATTATATCCAATGTAAAGAGGATATAATGGCTTAGTATGCCCTGCCTTATCAGCAAGCTAACGCCAAAATATGTGAGATTATCGCTGGATTTCCAGCGATAATCTCACTTTTGGCTGTTAGCGCGAGGAATTTTATCGCTTTTGAGATAAGCGTTCCTGATAGCACGCTATCTCAGCGATAAAATTCCACGATATCCGGCGAAAATTATCCTAGCGCTAAGTGCGCTTAGCAATAATTATCGCTGGCCTTTGCTGATATGCCCCTAAAACAGTTTTCAAACGGAGAGTTAATCAGTCACATAATCTCAGCTGAATTAGATTTTAGTCCCAATTAGGAGTTTTAGTTCGCACTTCACTTACACCTATTAATATGTAAGCAATCCGGGTAGAGCACCTAGCGATGCATGGACACATATGCATTAGAAACCACAGAGGAAAGCTCATATTCATTCATAGAGTCGTTTTAAAGTTCCTTTTACAGCGCAATTCTTTCGCACTATCAGAAGCAGTATACTTGTGTTTATGTACACTTTAGCGACTTGATAGGAGTGTACAGGTTATTCACTGAGTTACAAATTTGTCAAATTAACAAATAAACGCAATATTCAGCTTGTTAATCAATTATTATTGAAACAGAGAACAGTGGGTGCTTGAACAATCTTTCCTAAAATGTTCTTTGGCCCATTGTCTATGAGAGGTACCCTTTGAAGAAGTGGTATTTGGGCCCGAAATGCATTGTGGTTTGGGGAGTTATGTGAGTAGCATTATGATACATATGAGCTGATTAAAATTTGATCTGAGGAATTTGAAGATCATGTAAAAGACAAATAAATAAACCGACAAATCAAGAAGAAATGAATGGAGTATTTTGAATTTAAAAAAAGAGCAAGCAAGCATGATGTCAAACAAGGATCAGAGGACACTGGTTCAGTAGTGCATCCAGGGAAAAAAATTACATTACCCGCCGGGAAGGTGCATGCCATAATTTAAAGAACTTTAAACTTATACTTGTTATAAATATTCTCGAAGGGAAGAAGCACTGGAGAGTCAAAACTCCCCGTCTCCAAGCTGTGCTTATAAAATACCTAGATTTCCCAGAAATCCAGCTGGGAAGTCAATAAGAGAAAAGGGAAAGTAAAACAAAAACATTAAACAAAATAAATACATAAAGATATCATAGCATAAAACATTGTTTATTTCAAACTTCTTTAAAAGCACAATCCATTATGATACACGTTACACACTAACTTCAATTACACACTTTTCATTTAATAAGTTTATCAGAATATTTGAAAAAAGGAGTTGCCTTCAAACAGATATTATTTTATATCTCACTCATGCAATATTTATACACCTTTTTTTATAGCCCAGTCTACGATCTCCGTTCACATCGTTTTCAAATGCCATTTAGAAAGAGAGAGCAAATACAGGCAACTCGTGGTCACGTGTTCCAACAAAGCAATGCACACGACCCAAAAAGGTCAAACCCTAATAAATATTACCTGGCAAGACAAGCACTCTCATTCCCAAGAATATCAACAGGATTTAAAAAGAGCTCCATTTTTGTGTTGTGCTGTGCTGTCTAGCATGGGTGTGACAAAGGTCACTTCGGTTGGAGAATGTCATAGAAAGACTCAACTCTGCCAATCAGTTTAGGGTTTAAGTGATTCAGCAACACTTTGAGAAGAATGCAATCAGGCCTGGGGTTAAAGCTACCCTCACTCTAAACTTAGAGACTAAAGGGTCACGCAACAGAAGTGACAGGACATGTTTCACAATTTAGTCAGCAATGGAAGGATTTCCAATTTTCCTGCACCGTTTTTAGGATCTGTAATTTCTTTATATGAAACCCCCAGGAGGTCGGAGCAGGAGCACTTTTATATCAAATTCATGAATAAGAAAGACTCATACTGTAAGACTTCTGTAAGGACTCGATGCCTGTACCATGCTCTTCCATTGCTGCTATCCGTGAGGTAAAGAACACTCTTAGATTCATGCACTGTCACAGTGTTGCCGTACAACCACCATTGATCGGGTTGGAACTGCGCACAAGAATAATGTTTTTGTCTGCTATAGATTCAAATTCATTTGGTCTATCTCATAGCATCAGCCATGCATAGTGTTCAATCTCTGCACAATAGATTCTTCGCATATAGTAAAAGATGTGGAGTAACGGTCTGAACTGCTGCACTTGAAACTGATAGCTATGAGACCCTGTGTCGATCACCATTCTATGATCCTAGGCACATCTCTCAATTTCCCACTACCTATTAAAATAACAATAATAATAAATACCTGGCCCTTTGTAATTTAATTTAGTGCTCATGTAAAGTTCTCTAATGCCCTTAAGCACCTTAGTCCGAGTTCGTGCCACACAAAACCTACCATCACTAAACACACGTGAGAAGTAAAGATTAGTAAATTGTTCAAATGTTTGCCTTCATAAAATACATAACGGTTAAATAATTTGATAAGCAAGACAGCCTTTGAGCTTTACGTTTTCAAAATATTGTCCAAACTTATCTATAATCAAGTGCCTCCATACAATTGACCACACATGAAATTAAGTCAGAACATTGCGAACAGTAACAAAGAAAAAACAAAATATGTAAAAAAAAAACGTATAAAATATATATTTTTAAAAAAAATTAGATTATAAAAAAATATAGCTGTATAAAAAATATAGCTAAAGCATTACAACAAGCATAAAAGCATAACATGATTTGGAAATAGTCACAAATACTAATGTGAATAGTATTGAACAAACGTTACAAAAAATATAAGCAACATAGACACGAGCGAGACAATAGCTACAATTCTTATCAAAACCTGACTAACAGCATATAAATACATATAAAACCATATAATAATAACTCTAAAAAAAGCACATTTTTATTAAAAATCAAATGTACTACTGCCTCTCAAATCTGACCAATAATTGGGTAAGGGTTGGACCTTTGATGCTTCATATTTACTAATCCTATTCCAACTGGAGAAAGAGTAGGGGAAATGTTGTGCTTTGCAGGGATCACAATAACTAATCCTGTTCAAACCTCAGCAACATAGGGAAAGTGCTGGACTTTGGAGGGGTCATATTTACTATTCCCACTCCAACCTGAGTAACAGTTGGGAAAGTGCTCCTTTGGAGGGGTCACTCTTAATATTCTCATTCCAACCTCAGCAACAGCACTGCTGCAGGCAGGGAAGGCTTGTTTGCTCCCGCCTAGTGGGAAATCTAAAAAAAATTCCCCCCAGGCAGGATCAAACATATGTTTCGAAAACTACTCGGTCCCACCGCTGAGAAATTGACACAGGTCATTAAGAGGCTTAGGAAGGGGAATGCAGCCCCACTCTATTTTAAATATCACATGCCCCCATTTACATGAGGTCCATGGGCCTTTTAAGGCTTAGGGAGGGGAGACTCCTCCCATTTTTAATTAATTGGAACACAGGGATAGAGGCTGTGTGGACCCTTCCCCTTTTATTATACATTTTGGCCCTGGGGGCTTAGAGTCCTCTGGCCTTTTTTAGGCTCTCAGGGGAGGGCTATGTGCCCCCTCCCTTCACCCTATACCTCACAGAATTCATAATCAGCGCATTGCGAGGGAGTAAGTTATAGTTAGCTTAGGTAACTATAACTGCTGAATTTCTATGGTTTTGTGTGTGAAAAATCTGAACCTACCTACAACGCCACTGTAACCTTTGTTTTTTTCAGTGAATTTCTAACGTTTTTAAAAATTCTATTTCCTAACTACAACATCCCTGTAACCTTTGGTCTATTCGGTGAATTTCTATTTTTTTTAATGCTATTTATGAACTATAACTTCCCTGTAACCTTTGTTTTTTAGTGAATTTCATCTTTGTTTTAATACAAATTGTACTACAATTTCACCTAAAAGTTCAAATTAGTAATATATATCTTTACAATGTTATAGATATATTTTATTAACACATTTATAATTATACAACTTAAAACAAATAACTATCAAATTAACAGAACATAACATAAAACCTTTTACAAATGCATAACGCAAAGTCTATCTAAGTTTTCAATTCGATTTATGGATCCGCGGATCGGCTGCGATGCCACCACAAATCTGGCCACCCATCCACATTGAAAACTATACCCTAAATCAGTTATTTCAGTTTTGCATTTCTCTGGAGCTAGTCTGTGTAGCATAGCTCCATCACGTTTCCCTTTCCATCAAAAGAAGAGAGTTCCAAAGTTAAGATCTCTTCTGCTGAAGGTAGAAGAGAAAGGAACAAGCAGGATGAAGAAGAAGAAGACTTACCACCTTCAAAGAATTTCTCCGATGTTTGGAAATATTTCTCCATCCCATCAAGAGAAAAGAAAGTTCTTGCTAAATTTTTCCGATGTAATCTATGCAAAAATAAACTGTCAAGAGTTAAGTGTTTACATGGCACATCGTTGGTTTCGAAAAACACCCGAAAACCATATATACAAGGATGTATCAGAGGATGAGAGAGGAAATGTGGTACACAATCTTCAGCAGCTGGACCATCTGTGGGACCCTTACCACCTGACCAGATACTTTCCATCTCATCTGCTTCACCAAAATTGCAGGACATGGTCACTCATTGTGCCAAACGTCATATGCCAGTTGAAATAAATGTATCCTCTGCTGCCCAGTTTATAGATGCTGTCAAGAAGCATAGTTCTTAATATTTGTTCACCTAATCCTTCCACCTTTCATTACTCTTTAAATTCAAGTAAATATCTGAAAAGCAACTATAGAATACATTTAATTTGAGATCACAAACTATTAGATTACATACTATAAGCAGGTGAGTATCTGTATAAGTGGTTAGGTCAGGTGATCCCAGGGGCGGCTCCAGGCTCTGCCTAAAAAGAAGCATTATGCTCTGTAATGGGCCATCACTGACATCTTTTGTCATTTATATCCTAGCTGGGAGTATGTGTCAGAAGGGAAGGGACTCCAAATATTCTTCCAACCCCCCAGCCACACACTATGGATACTTTTAATAGATACAATGAAAAAATGAATGTGTGTCCTCCTGTAATGTAACTGATGCTATGTAAGGAGCTCTATATAAAACTCTGCAAAAAAATAGATTAATTGTGAACAATTCAGAGGGGGTCAGATGATTTGTTTCCAACTGTGCGGGTGTGCTACATTAAAAAGCTTGAAGACCACTGGTTCATGTCAACGTGTAAGAGGCTGTGTAAGTTTCTGAGTATGGGTATATCAATGGGTAGAAGAGTGGCTGTACAGGTAAGTGACTAGGTGTGTAAGTGATTGAGTGGATATGTGAGTGAGCGTATCAGTGACTGTGGGTGTGTCACTTGATATGCAAGTAATGGTGCTGGTATGTGACTATGTGTATTAGTGATTGTAACAGTATCTAAATGGGTATAGTAAGTGGCTGTATGGGTTGGCAAGTGGCTTTTTTAGTGGGTGTGTGGGTGTGTAACTGTGTGTGCAAGCAGATCAATTGGTGGTGGATAACCCTTTCCATCTTTCCTGAATAAAAGTCCAGTTTGGTAGTTTTTTGCGGATCCGCAGATCCACCACAGCGCTCTGCGCAGCTTACTGTGTAAATCCGCAGTGGATCTGCTGTCAATTTTTTTCATTTATGTTTAATTTTGTAAAATATTGTCAATTACAGCCATATACTCCCTACTGAGGAATTTATGTACACCTGTCTGCTTTTTCACCAAAATAACTACAACCATGCAAATATGGCATTACAATATGATGTGTCAATCAAAACTTTCTGCAGCTACATCTATCATGGCCTGCCCCTTCTTGTTCTCAAGCAGAAGTACGGCGACTTCTGCATCACAGGGCACGTGCATCGTTAGCAGAGATGCTCATAACACTTGAGATGTCCTTACTATCCTGAGGGGCATCTCCAGTACCACCTGCTATCTGTGTGTTGGAACATGCTAGTATTGTTGCTCCACATATGGGTCCTGGATAGGACTGGTTTGCAGAGGGACTTCATCATCCTACATTGATTCTGCGTGTGGTGACAGTGAGGCAGTGCTACATTGGACTGGTGTTGTGCTTGGTGTCAACAGTATGTACCTCAGGGAGATCTGTGGGACTAATGATAATCTGTTTACTCACCTATATAAATAGTTGTCAATGTGTATGTTTTGGTAGCAGTACCCCAGTAAATGTGTAGATGTGACTCCAGGGCTGACTTTTTGACTACATGTCCCATAATGCACTATAATCGTACTTTTTGCCTAACTTGGGCAACAACTCTGTGAAACGCATCGGTACATCCCCAGCCACGCAATCGGTGTTTTGTAAATTTTTTTGCACACAGTGTAGCTTACCCCAATTAGGGAGAGGATAAACCCCATGTGGGACCTCTATACGTAGGGTAGCCCTGTAGTCACACTCTGTGGATCCGCAAAGTACAAAGATTCAAATCGGATGTACCGATTTGAATCTTTGTAATTTGCGGATCCACAGAGTGTGACTACAGGGCTACCCTACGTATAGAGGTCCCACATGGGGTTTATCCTCTCCCTAATTGGGGTAAGCTACACTGTGTGCAAAAATGTTTAAATGTAGATGCGTTTCTACTATGTTGAAAATGAATGAGGGATGGATTTGTTTTTAATTCGTGTCTCCATGTTGTAAGTCCGACTGGTAAGACTGATGTTTAAAATCACGCACAGAAGAATATATGAAAATAGTATGCGGTAAATCACCGCCACCCATGTATTCACACGCTACAATAATGTGTGTCACATATATGATGGGTTATGCCCTAATCACGCGCACATTCTATTTTTTGTTTCACGTATGATCATGTGAAGGATATAAAGGTATACACATATACTGATTGTGTTTTAAGGCAAAACAGGATTTGATGCGCTATATATGTTGTTTGTCTTTTTTCCTGTCTTTCACAGATGGAGTGAATTTTTCAACAAATTAATTGATTCATAATAAGGAGCAGCTAACTGCCCTTATTGCTTAATAGTATAGGGAACATCCCTTGTACTCTCTTAATCTTCAAAGGGGGCACACGCCCTGAAGAAAGTCTGTGCACTCTTTATGGGGCAATCAGGACAGAAACATGTTGGCAATAGGGTCCTAGGACCATAATATCCCTGGAAACCCTCTAATTTTTGTTTTTACTATCAGTGCCAGACCCAAGAATAAAGGGAAACTGGGGTCTGACATCGATTCTTAATCTTTAACCCCCTGGCCAAATATCATTTCAATTAGTGCTCCCTTAAATATTGGTTGAGTCCACCATGACTTTTAGGCGTCAGGGTGTCCCGATGATGAAGCATAACACCACTAGGGTGTGTGAGGGAATATAATAACAAAAGGACTTGCCTCCTTCCCCACACTTAGGTGATGTTAGACACTTCAGATAGGGCATACCATCACTCTGTTTTGTTTTAGTTAGCTACAGATATTGTTTGCTAACTGGTCAACCGCGGGAGTACTTATAGTGACTTTGCGTTTACCCACGGGAGGGTGTACTCCCTCATTGAGTTCCTCTCGGCCCCTTGCCTAACTAGGAATCTTCCCTTGTAAGGTATGTGAATCATGTTTTGAGCAGCGCACAGCTGTGGGGCATCCCCCAAATACACAGGTAGCACATAAGAAAACCCTGAGGCAATTCCTACAGGTTTCACTTCTTATAGAAGTGCACCAACAATCTTAAGTCAGACTACCTCACTTGTACACTGAAAACTACGAATTTACCCCACTCGTTCCTCAAACACCGCTCTTCGTCCCCCCACCCCCTTCTCCCACCTGTCTCAGTTTTTCAAAAGAACTCGTGGAATATGGATGGGACAGACCAACTTTCAATATCTGAGACCCTGGGACTAGGGTACTCTGATGACATGGCAGCCTCAATTTTGGCAGGACCGTCTCTACTACCTGATACAAATATAAACCAAAGTCTAAATCAAGCCCAGAATTGGGACGAACTTAAAGAACTCAAACGAGCACAAATGAAGATCCTCTTACATGGAGCAATCCTCACTGAATACTTGAGGGGAAATGCAGCACCAAGGGGACTTCTGGTAACCAATGCCCCAAGAATCTTCCTTGATGACCAACTGTTTAAAAAGGAGTGGTCCCTGATCGCGTGGCGATGTACCCGCGACTGGCTTATATTAATCATCAATACCACGAAACGGCTATCAGAAGCGATCCTAGTCAAAATATAAACAAGCAAGGACGCGTTGATGACAGAAATAAAAATCACTCTGTACCGGAAAAAACTAGAAGAAGTGAACAAAGAAATTTAACAAACACAAAGACTTTCTTATGCAAAGTAAGGTCAATAAACGACAGAAGGATTTGAAAAAATTTGCGCACGAAAAGGTATACCCCTATATTAGGGAAAATTATGTGAACCAGGAGAAGACAGACTCCGGATCATCTTGCCAAGGTGATACCAGCTGGTCCAGTGACGGGTCAGACAAGAGTTGGAGAGGAAAATCAAGAAGAAGAGGAAACTTCAACCAGGGCTACCAACACGCACAGATGTATCCTTGGCCAGGACCCTTTGGACCGATGCCCTTTCATGGACCTCCACCTCCATTCCAAGGACAACAAATGTTTCAGTCAGGACCTTTCTTCCAGCCAAATTTTAATCAGAATCGTTTTTTAGGACATGGCGGAAGGAGAGGGAGACGCGTCAGGAGAAACAACACAAACAAACAAGTCCAATGGGAAGACAGCAATACACCAATGAACAAATGGAGCACGTCGAAGGGACCCAATGCAGGGACAAGCAACCAGCGGGATTAGTGGTAAACCTTACGGATACCCCACTGACAAAAGAGGAAACAGATGTTCTTAACAAGGGACTTGGTTTTGTTCCCACTACCCCTCTGGACAAGCTCCAGATGAGATGCGAACTAAGCGAGTTCTTTCGTGAGATTCGAGTTAAAACATTCTTCATGGATAAAGAAAAACCCAGTGAAGATCACACACATACGCCGCTAAGATTAAAATCCAGTTTCTTCCCACCGACATCTATGATGCCACCCGAAGTATTGGCCTTCGAGGAGAGTGTTACGAAAGAGGTCGAAGAATTAGCCATCAAACGAGACACATATAACAACTTGAGTAGAAAGGAAAGAGAAGCTGTGAAGAATCTCAGTTCAAGAACTGACATTATAATCAAACCAGCAGACAAGGGTGGGGCAACGGTAATACAGAGTACCACGGCCTACCGCACAACATGTTTAAACCTCCTGGCTGATACTAAATCTTATCAACCCCTCACCAGAGACCCTACTATGCGTCTAAATAAGAACAGAAGTTCCATAACCACTGAAGCACTTAAAGAAGAATGGATAAACAAAAAAGAACATGCATTTCTTAACTTTGAAGACCCTAGAACACCGGTCTTTTATACCATACCTAAAATACACAAGGGAAAACTCCCCCCTCCTGGAAGACCTATTGTGTCTGGCATTGGGTCTCTTTTAGAACCCCTATCTAAATACACTGACTGGTTTCTTCGACCACTAGTTACACGTATAAAATCCTATAAACAGGACACTAAACATCTCCTTAACATTCTCCAAGACGTGACATACAACCCTGAGAACAACATACTAGTGTGTCTAGATGTAGAAGCTCTGTATACGAGCATCCCACAAGAGGAAAGTATTCAGACGATTGAAACCATTCTAAATAAGGAAGACTGGACCTGGGATGCCCCGGTAAGCTGGGTTGTTACCTTATTACGCTTGGCGCTGAAAGAGAATTTCTTCAGATTTGATGATCAGCTGTATTTACAAGTCCACGGAACTTCAATGGGCAGCACATTCGCGCCGAGCATAGCATGTTTGTATATGGGACAATTTGAAGACGAATGTATATGGACCCCTAATCCATTCTCAAATAACATTAAGAAATGGTGGCGTTATATAGATGACATTCTAGTCATATGGGAAGGGGACGTGACTACACTGGGACGGTTTCACACATGGCTCAATAGTCGGAACCCACATCTCAAATTCACGATGACCCATAATCAAGACCACGTATCATTTCTAGATGTCACTATCATTGCAAAGGATGAGGGCATCGTCAGTTCCCTGTACACAAAGCCCACAGATAAAAATAGCTTGCTACATTTTAACAGCGCCCACCCACGTGCATTGAGAGAGAATCTACCCGTGGGTCAGTTCCTACGTATACGTAGAAACTGTGCAGACATAACTGAATATAAAGCTGAGGCAAAAGTCTTGACAAAGAAATTGGAAGAAAGATCCTATCCTAAAAAAATCATAGAGAAAGCGCAAAAACGATCCCGAAATACTCCCCGGGAAGTTTTACTTGAAACCCATCAAAAAGCAGAACTTAATACCCTGATCTGCGTACGACTTTCAATGCGTCATCTAATGAATTTAAGAAAATCATAAACAAGAAATGGCCAATACTAACATCAAACAATTTGAGCTTTGAGAAACCCATGTTTTCCTTCAGAAGGAACAGGAGTTTAAGAGATGCCCTGATTCACACTGATCTTCAAAAAATGAAAACCCCATACCAAAGTACTCTTTGGAATCAACCACAGGTTATGGGTCACTATCCGTGTGGTTCCTGCGTGGCATGTGCATTTACGGAACACACCAAGGAAACAGATCTGGGTATGCACCATAAATGGGAACAGAGGTCCCACACCAATTGTAACTCGGATAGAGTTATTTATGTAATCAAATGCCCGTGCCAGTTGATGTACATAGTGATGACAGGGAGGAAAATAAAAGTACATATAAACGAACATAGGAGCACAATCAGAAGGTCCATATCAGCAACCAGGCTTACTGCACATTATGTAGTAAAAAAAACACTCAGACAGTGACCTGTGGTGGTCCGTGATTGAAAAAGTCAGAGGAGATGGCAACGTTTCAAAAAACCTCTTAGAACGAGAACAGAGGTGAGTCTATAGATTAAAAACACATATGACCGGTCTGAACGACCACATTCCATGGAATCAACTGAATAAAAACAAGTAATCTCTACAGTGACCCATGTATTAAATCAAGGTGAGGATACTAGCAATAATAGTCTATTTCCAGACCACACAATCAATAATAAGCATCTGAGTAAATAGTGTAATAATCTTGTTAAAAACCTCAGCGGGTGGTACAGAGAAATCCATCCACATCAACTGTAATGACCCTGGGATATGAGCGTACTCCTAGTTTTATCTTTAGGTGGCCACGGTATTATAATCGTTTGGGAGTAAGGAGTATATATTATGTCTTTATCAACAATACACATATGCCCTGAGCAGGAATTGTGGAGATATATATTCACATATGTATTTTCATTTATATGAGGATCAACAGACAAACGAATAACATTAAGGAGTCTATTCCCACCTAAGCATAGGAATACCTAACTTCAATACTACAACTACCAGATATCCACGAACGACACACGTGCAGTACGCACTTCCATGTGGGGGCGTGTCCAATGACTTCCGGAAACAGACGGGATCGTCTACCGAGGCTCGCAAACAAGTTAAAAACCATGTCCCCGAACACAGGAGTGATTCCAAGCTGTGGGAATCACTACCAAATAGGTGTCTCTACGGGGCAGGACCCTTGGTGGCGTGAGTAATTCGAATGTGTGGCATGAGTAGAAGAGGTATGCTTTTGGGACACAGATAGATAACAACTGAGTTTTTGCCTACTTTTCCCTTCCCTTTCATATTTCTTCCACAATTTGTTGGGCTCAACATCCTTGATGCAAACGCTATTTACAAAACACGGATTACGTGGCTGGGGATGTACCGATTTGAATCTTTGTACTTTGCGGATCCACAGAGTGTGACTACAGGGCTACCCTACGTATAGAGGTCCCACATGGGGTTTATCCTCTCCCTAATTGGGGTAAGCTACACTGTGTGCAAAAATGTTTAAATGTAGATGCGTTTCTACTATGTTGAAAATGAATGAGGGATGGATTTGTTTTTAATTTGTGTCTCCATGTTGTAAGTCCGACTGGTAAGACTGATGTTTAAAATCACGCACAGAAGAATATATGAAAATAGTATGCGGTAAATCACCGCCACCCATGTATTCACACGCTACAATAATGTGTGTCACATATATGATGGGTTATGCCCTAATCACGCGCACATTCTATTTTTTGTTTCACGTATGATGATGTGAAGGATATAAAGGTATACACATATACTGGTTGTGTTTTAAGGCAAAACAGGATTTGATGCGCTATATATGTTGTTTGTCTTTTTTCCTGTCTTTCACAGATGGAGTGAATTTTTCAACAAATCGATTCATTCATAATAAGGAGCAGCTAACTGCCCTTACTGCTTAATAGTATAGGGAACATCCCTTGTACTCTCTTAATCTTCCAGGGGGCACACGCCCTGAAGAAAGTCCGTGCACCCTTTATGGGGCAATCAGGACAGAAACATGTTGGCAATAGGGTCCTAGGACCATAATATCACTGGAAACCCTCTAATTTTTGTTTTTACTATCAGTGCCAGACCCAAGAATAAAGGGAAACTGGGGTCTGACACCGATTCTTAATCTTTAACCCCCTGGCCAAATATCATTTCAATAAGTGCTCCCTGAAATATTGGTTGAGCCCACCCTGGCTTTTAGGCGTCGGGGTGTCCCGATGATGAAGCATGACACCACTAGGGAGTGTGAGGGAATGTAATAACAAAAGGACTTGCCTCCTTCCCCACACTTAGGTGATGTTAGACACTTCAGATAGGGCATACCATCACTCTGTTTCGTTTTAGTTAGCTACAGATATTGTTTACTAACTGGTCAACCGCAGGAGTATTTATAGTGACTTACTGATCTCCGTACTTCATGCTAGTTTCGTCCTCCATTTTTTTCTGATTTTGACTAGAAAGACTACTGTTTTCCCTGTAACCTATTATACCAGAGCCCTGCATTTAGAAGGTTTTGCTTTGGGGGATATAATTAGTTCACTAGTCCTGTGATGTGATCAATATCGTCCCCTAGTAACTTTAAACATCTGTCATAATTGCAAATAAGATTAGTGAAACCAGCCAGCATCGTTCTTTTTGGCTAACTAAAACTTGCAGAATCTTTGATTGTGGCACCAGTGTAAAAATCTGTAAGTTTTTCAGATTGCAGACCAGCTAAAAGCCCCTGGTGTCCATTGATTTCTGTGCTGGTGAACTAGATGGAAAGTAGCACCAGACACACAAAATGGGGAGAAACATGGAAGGGAGTGATAGAGAAAATATCCAGGGGAGACCACTATCCAATGTTTATTTTGTTTTAAGGAATGGCACCACTCTGATTGGATGTTAAAATAGGTATGAGATCTGATGAGCTAGAAGACAGAGGCAAACGGTAAGTATAAAATACCAGCTTGAAGGCAAGAAGAATTATGCAATAAAAAATTTAAGTGGGTCAGATTTAATCATCATTAGGTGAATATAAAATAAACAAGTCCAAAACAGAGGTTTCATTGTTCAATATTTTTTACATCCTCAATGTTGGTCTTGTCCGGCATTGGCTTGAAGCAAGATGGCAAACCTAAATGGTAGGCCAAGTTTTGGCCCCTCTCCCTCTTCGCTCTTCGAGCCGACAGACGGACGAGAAAAGGAGAGACAAAGAAAGCCGTCCCCTCCCCAGAAATGTGGGATGGGATGCGATTGGAGGCTGCATGGCAGGCTAGAGGAGGTGAGCAAGTTCATTATGGCCAGTCAGTCTGCTGTAGTGAGTTGGTGCTTCTGGCCAGCAGCGCATAGTGGCAGTTTGGGGACCATGGCATCCGGAAGAGGAATGGAAGAGAGGGAAACTGCCACAGAATAGTCCCCAAGAGCTGCAGGGTGGCAAAGAGTAATGGCAACGCAGGAATTAGTGCCGCAGAGCCTACTTGCATGGAACAAAGGATGCTGTTGGGTGTCTCCCTAAATGAGATAGTAGTGAAATCCAAGCTGGAAACCCAAATTCTTTTGGTAAAAGCAGTACAGTGAAGGCAGCAAGATGGTTCGGGTAAAATAGGAGTGCTATCATGGGCACTGCAGGGGCCGGACTATCGATCACAAATGTCCTGAAGACCAAGCTGGCTGAGAATCATCTGGGCAACAGCTCTAACTCAAAATCATTTGTGATGCCTGTGGAATCAGGAGAATAGCAATCCCTAGCATTGGCATCGCCATCAAAGGCCTTCCCCTCAAGGCACAATAGACTTGTAGCAGTGCACGTTAGTGAAGTCAGTAATGTTATGAATGTGGTCACAAGAAAGGGTGGATGTGTGGTGGAACCTCAGCTTTTAAGAGAAATTATGTTGAATGTCTCTAATCATGAGGGGAGTGATTTGGGTGAGTGTGATGGAGTTGAAGCCTTCATGGGGGCCACCCCTTTGGGAGTGAATTGGCATGCCTTACCTTTGCCCTCAACTCTGGCAGAAGCCAGCAGACCCCCAGGGACAATGAATTGGGACATGGTCAGAATAGTAAGCTCAGGGAGTGAGAATAATTGAATGCAGGATGTGCTAAGTATAGCTCTAGAATCAGCATACAAAGAGCCTAAAGAATTAGGGTCTTCCTGGACTGGATACCCCAGGACATAGTTTTAAGTGACAATGGTCCCTTTAAAAAGAAAATGGATGCGAATGTAGCCAAATTATCTCTATCAAGATTGTCTATGTTGGTGTCTTAATCGACAGTATCAAGACATTTATTAAAAAATAATGAAAAAAACAACGGATTATACAAAATGAGTGAGCCAGCCGATTTCCTTACCACAGGCAAGTGTCTTAAAAGTGACGTTTTAGAAGAAAATATGTAAATATGCAAAGGTCACAATGAACATAACATCTTGTAATCCACATGTATGAAAGATTAAAGTATAGAGTTACGATGTACATCATATCATCGAAATGTAGCTGGGATCTATTATGCCCTACTGACCTCCACTATGAAATTGCCGCCACAAGGCGTGGCACTGATGAATGCTGCTGCTCCCACACGATCCACATCCCTGCCCCCTGGTGTGTCAGTGCCTCCCAGTGCGGCAGCCGGATACACTCAGGCCCCTGATGTATCAGTGGCGCACAGTGTGGCAGCCGAACCCACTCAGGCCCCTGATGTGTCAGTGGCACACTGTGCGGCAGCCGGGCCTGCACCACCCACAGGTGGGGCAGGGCACACACCGAGGGAAGAGGACGTGGATGGGACTGTGGTCAGAACGACCAGGCACTAGCATTTATCACCGCCACCTGGCCTGTGTCTGCTTGGTCCCGCACAAGGCCTCATGACCATCCACTGACCCACAATACACTCCGATGCACTCACCTTGGACAGCGACATGGACTGCCACTTCAGGATTGATGCCCAATGACACGGCGACTAGGCTGCGGACTGTACCCTTCCCTTCAGCAGGACTTGTCATCCCCGGATGGACTCTGGCTGGCCCTCCACGGGCCCATATTGTGTAGTGTGCTGGCCATTGCCCTGAACCGCTCGAGCTGCATAACTACACTGGATGTGCAATAAATATCCATTGACGCACTGCTGTGTCATGTCTATCATCAGTCATGTATGTATGTGTGGATGAATGTAGGGACAGTGATTTCCCTTGCCTCAATGATGCGCATCCTGTGGGATGCCAGTCCGAGGTTGCTACATTGCATTTTGTGTACCGGTCCTGTGGACACTGCAACTGGGACACACACATCACTCACTTCCTTGTCCAGACATGGACTGAACCATGCCCAGAGTCCATGTGTCATGCACTGGTCCGGCGTACGGCAGGCCAGACCACTCCGCCTACGTTCCGAGGTGGGGCCCTTATTGCTACCTGTTGCAGGCGTACTCGCTGGTGGTGTGCCGGTCAATGGTCTCTTTGTCAGCATGTCACAGCCACTCCCTGAGGGCAGGTTTGCATGCACACCACACCCATCCGGCACAGGCATCACAGGCCATGTGACTCCACCAACATAAGGGGCTGACGATGTCACATTCTCCTCTGCCCGTGGTGACTGGATGATGGACACCACAGTTCTCAATCATAAAGGGCAGAAGAGTTTTGTTGTGCACAGGGTTGGTGGGATCCCAGGCCTCCGTACGGCACGCGCCGACCACCCGATGGCGCTCGCTGGGGTTGCACAGGGTTAGTGGCAATCCAGGCCTGCCTACGGCATGGGCCGACCACCACTTAGCACTGGCTGGGGTTGCACAGGGTTAGTGGCAATCCAGGCCTTCCTACGGCACGGGCTGACCACCACGTGGCGCTGACTGGGGTTGCACAGGGTTAGGCAGGCACAGGCACCCTGCCACAGGATGGTGACTTTGGGTACACTGAGTCAGTGGCACCTTAAGCTGCTGAGCGGGTGGGCACCCTGCGATAATGCCCCATCCCGGCAGTCGGGCAACTCAGGTTTCGTGTGCCCTGCTGGACCTCAGTGTAGGCCAGAGCCAGGTGGCAACGTGGGCCTACCACCAAGTGGCCTCGCTTCTGGGTCACAGATTTAGTGGCACCCATTGGGCTGATCGGGTGTGCAAAAGACAGACAATTGATGTACATAATGCTGAACAAAGCAAAACTGAGCGGGTGTGCAGCCTGTGATGTTGCCGGGTGCACTGGTATGTCCTCAGCCATGGAGTATTCAAGACCCAGCAACACACGTGAGACCTGGTGGCCTGCGGAGCATGGCTGCATGGTGTGGAGGGTGCCATGTCCATGAGCCCTGGGCTTGTGGCTTGCAGCGGCACGTGGTGGGACATCCAGTCTACACGCCAGTGGCGGAAGGTCAGCAGTGAGGCCTGGGTGTGCATGGGCAGGCATGCACCATGGGCGGCTGGGGCATTTGTGATGCCTCTGCCTGGGTGTGCATGGGCGGGCAGGCGCTGTTGTCTTGCACTGTGCCAGTCATGTCTCTGGACTCTTTCAGATGACGGCTCTGACTCAGATGTGTGACCTAATGGACTGCACTACATGCCGGCAAGTGGTTGGAAACACACTGGTGTCAGCAGGTGAGCTGTGTGGCCTGGGTGCCCTGGGGCGGCTCTCTCTCTTCTTCTCTCTCTCTCTCTCTCTCTCTCCCTCCCCCTCTCTTCTTCTCTCTCCCCCTCTCTTCTTCTCTCTCTCTCCCTCTTCTTCTCTCTCTCTCTCCCCCTCTCTTCTTCTCTCTCTCTCTCTCTCTCTCTCTCTCTCTCCCTCTTCTCTCTTTCTCTCCCCCTCTCTTCTTCGCGCTCTCTCTCCTTCTCTTCTTCTCTCTCTCCCCATCTCTTCTTCTCTCTCTCTCTCCCTCCCTCCCTTCTTCTCTCTCTCCCCCTCTCTTCTTCTCACTCTCTCTCCCCCTCTCTTCTTCCTTCTCTCTCTCTCCCCTCTCTTCTTCTCTCTCTCTTTCTCTCTCTCCTTCACTCTCTCTCTGTCCTTTGGTGTGCGCAGGACACACCTTCTCATCATGTTTTTTGTCTTGCAGGCTGTGACCTACGGACTGTCCGGGGGGGAGCCGCCATGTGTCTTCATTTGATTTAGGTGTTCATTTTAATGAAGTTTTTTTGTTGCTTCAGAAGTGAATGTGTGATGCTCATTTCTGTGTCGACACATGCATTTCAACTGTTGTGGTTGTGCGACATCATGCAGAATAATTTGTACATGTTCTTGTGTAGCTGATGTGGCATGTCTTTGTTGGGGGGGTGCCAGGGAGGGGTGGTCCGGGGGGTGGTGTGGCCATCTTGGGTGTCCGGACCGCATGATGTGTGGCTCCATGGCTTCTGTTGCACTTCCGATGTGACCCTGGTCTGGTCTCCTTTTTGTTGTGCTGGCCGCCGTCCGACTTAAGACCATGTCAGAGCAGGTGTAGATTTGCTGGTGGTAATGTGCCTTATCGCCGGTTTTGTGTTCTTATCGCTGATGTGTCTGGTCGTTGAGAATGTAGAGGTGTGGTATTGTCGCGGCTTTTGGTATGGGAACGCTATTCTGCATCTCATTAGCGATAGTTGCTTGGATCCTCTGTGGCAATGTTTTTTGCGGCCGCTATCGCGGGTAAACTGGTGCTGTTGGCTATTAGCACCAGCTTGTGAATGGGGAGGTAAATTTATTGTGACTTTGGCTGCAATAAAGTGCCGTTAATTCGGCGATAGCTCCTTGTGAATATGGCCCTAAGTGTCTCTAGCTGAATGCCGTAAAAACTGAAATCTTGCTTTTCCGAAAAGTTCTGCTTCTCTGGACCCCCGATTGGGTGGCTGTAGGGCTGGGAACATCTACTTCTCCTAATTATGCCATAAAGTACCTGGTCATTAAACCAGACTTTCCATGAAGAATAACATTGTTGCAGTTCACGGTTCTTGTTTTTGCGACTATGAGTATTCTGAGGAGGGTTTTTTCCCTGGATACCATCTTCTGCCAATAAAACGCTAGTCCAGGCCTTGGTTACAAGCTACCTTGATTACAGTAATGCACTGTTGATGGCAGCTTATGTCTAGTCCAGGCCTTGGTTACAAGCTACCTTGATTACAGTAATGCACTGTTGATGGCAGCTTATGTCATTTTACTGTCTAAGCTCCAGGCGGTGCTAAATACTGCTGTTCACCAGGGCCATATTATGCAAGAGTTGTAGCTGCCCCGGGGCAGTGCATTCAATTTTATATGGCGCACTCTCCTTGTTACCGCCAAGCACACCTTTTGAAAGGTGCACCCGGCGTTAACATGGAAAATGCGCTTCATTGTATAATACGGCCCCTGATAGGTAATCTCCAGGCAGGCTCCTCCTCGGTTCCGGTTCTCAGAGATATTCATTGGCTTCCTTTCAGAAAGAATATTTTTTTAAAGACATGCTGCCTTACCCACAGTCCTTGAGAGCCCCTTCATACCTAAAGGATAAACTGCATCGCTATCGGCCTTCCCGCACTTTAAAATCTAGCAAAAAGGGGATACTGATTGTACCCCATTTTCCCACTTATAGATATGGGGCAGGGCCTTCTACTTTAATGCCCCTACTGCTTGGAATCAATTTCCTGTCCATCTTCTTTGCTGCACATATTTCACAAAAAAACAACTGTTGATAACATGGCTGTTTGAGTCTCTGATGTGGGTTATGTGCTGGCTGAGTGCAGAGATATAATTTTGGGTATGATTTGTTGTGCTTTATCAAGTTATATTGACATAACATAACAAGGCTAAAGAATATCTGGAATTCCTCCAATCTGTGATGGAATTGTGAGGCACTACAGAAGAATGGGGCAGATAGGGTGGCTGATCAGAAGTAAGGATCTATAATATTGGGAGGGTGGGGCCTCTCTAAGGATTTATATCAATCATTTTCTTTCTATTTTTTTAAAGAGGGGTTTCTGCTCTGATGCTAAATGAAGGGCTTATTTGGTTTATTCACTAGAGATTTGCCTGGTTTGCTCTGGGAGGCTGGGAGGCACACAAACATCATGCAAACCACCACAGGTCTGATTGCTTCACATGGGTGGGATAGGGAGGGGGGTTGGTAGAGGGAGGTAAAGGGGGAGGGTGAGGGCAGGGGCAATATGGCAAAGGGGAGCAACTTGGAATATTCAAAGTTCTCTAAAGGAGATGATTGTTGGTCCATGGCATCTGCCAAATCAAGGATATTATTAGAAATGGCAGGGTGTGGGTTGAGTGAAGCAAGTATGATGTTATCATATATATGAATGGCATGATTATGGAAATTGCATATATGTACTTATTAGACCTAACATCCTTGGTGTGGTTTCACCTGACTTTTTGGAATTCTGCCCCCCTGTTTTGTTGACTTAATTTTTGCTGGCCTTAGTATTCTGGGCACTTTACAACTGCTAACCAGTGCTAAAGTGCATGTGCTCCTTCCCTAAAACATGATAACATTGGCATACCTACAATTGGCATATTTAATTTACCTATAAGACCCTAGTAAAGTGAACTACATGTGCCCAGAGCCAGTTAATTAAATGCAACTAGTGGGTTTTATCACAGATTTTAAATTTCAAGTCTGAAAATGACACTTTTAGAAACTTGGAATTTTCTCACTTGAGCCATTCTGTGCCTTTACCTGTCTCTGAATACATGCCTGGATGGGTGACAACGGGGCTTTGTGAATTTCCTTTAGACAGCCACACACAAAGAGAGCTTAGGTGTGCCCAATGGGCCATTTACATAATGATGGGCCATCACCAGGCTAATGGGCCATCCTAGGCAGAATGGAAGGGAGGAGCTGACACTTGCACCTGAAAAGGGCTGTGCCTGTCACCACACAAAGAGATGCATACCCCCCTGTAGTGAGTCTGGAGCCAAGACAGGAAGGGCAGGGACCTTGTACACCTGAAGACCCTCTCATTAAAGTCTCCCTCACTTCAAAGGCACACTGGGTATAAGTACTACACCCGTGGCACCAACAAATCAGTTCAATTCTGGGCCTGAGCACACTGTCAAGAAGAACTGCTTTGCTGCTAAAAGGACTGTCACATTTTTGGACTAAGCTGAACTCCTGCTCTGCTGTGCTTGCCCTGCTGCCCTCCTTGCCTGGTAGTGAGAAGGACTGGACCTGTATCTCTACATCCCCAGAACCAAGTGACTCCAAGAGCTTGCTGGCTTCACTCCTGTTCTGAAGCTCAGAAACATCAAGGACATCATTCAGCTCTGATACAGGCTCTGGACTCTGCCAACTGTGAGCTCTGCCCTGCCAAGTAGCACCAATCCAGTCCGAGGCTCTGGGAGAGGGTTTTCTGGCTGTCCTCTTCACAATCTATGCATCGCCAGTGTTGCACCAGTCGGAACCAATGCTTTTCGCCTCAACACCAATGCATCTCTGCTGCCGCTGAAGACAAGGTCATCGCATCACCACTTGCATGTCTCAATGGCAGCGCATTGTCTTCAAGGAGAGGGGTTTGACAACAAATCATCTCCGACTGCACGTAGTGGAGCCGATGCATCGCCTACATCCAGCCAGATTGATGACCATGCATCGCCTCCTCCTCTCCCTGCATCAGTTCTCTGACTTCGACACATTTCCTCCATTCAAGGTATTCTTGCAGCTTGCCCTGCATGGCTCCTGTATCTGACCCGTGATCCATCGCAGTCGCACTGAACTTTGAGATTTGACCCTGACTAGCGCGACTAGATAGCCCAGGTTGATGCTTTAAGTTTCTAGGCATTAAATTTCAATATATTCATCAAAAATTCAGAACAATGGTTCTACTTATTAGATTTGTGTGATCTGGTCTTGTTTTGTTCATTAAATCAAGCTCAATTGTTCTTACATGGTGTGGATTATTTGTATGTGGAATTTTCACTGTTTTACTGAATTAAGTGTTACACAAATACTTTACACATTGCCTCTTAAGTTAAGCCTGACTGCATTGTGCCAAGCTACCAGAGTGTGAGCACAGGTTAATGTATTTTGGGTGTGTATCTGACTTACCCTGACTGGGATTGGGATGCCTTCTTTGACAGGATGCAGATCTCTGCCAACTAGAGATCCAATTTCTAACAGTACTATTAAAGTTTGTGGCTTGAATGATCAGACCAAAAGGCTCAGGGCAGCAGCTGGGCTGAGAAGCTTGGGTCCAGATATTGTGTGAATGCAAGAAACATATATGGAGGGTCCATAATGGTTCTGCTTGAAACATTGGGCTACGTGCTCCCAGTCTATACTACAAATGCAACTACTACAAGGGGGTGCCAATCCTAGCATGAAGGGTCCTCTTTGCTGTCAAACATAAACTTGTGGACAAATTGGGGACACATGTATTGATGGACTGTCAGGTGGCTGGGTCAGGCTTTACTATCTGTTCAGTTTATGGTTCTAATCATGACGAGTGGGGGTGCTTGAGCAGCTGAATGTATGGCTGGCATCATGGCCTAACCCACTCAATGTGTGCGGGGATCTGAATATACATTGCACACGCAACAGAAGTAGGGTGCATAGTAGCATTCATAAAATAAACGATAAGGGAGGGCAGGCAGTTAGCAACCTCAAAGCCATTCTAAATGCTTTCAAGAAGTTCTATGGAGACCTGTATTGGGCAGATGACCCTGCCTCCCCGGTGGACATCAAGTAGTATAAAGACCTAGTCAAGGGAGGAGCACTTAGTGCTCCAGAGAAGGCTGCTCTGCTTGTCCCTATCATGGTGGAGGAAATTGAATTTGCACTTAACTCTTTACCACTGGGAAAGGACATGGAACTGGATACAATACAATTAGAATTTCATAAAGTTGTTTCATGATATTGGAGAGGGATAGGTTTGATGCTTTTCTAGAGGCCAAGAAAAGACACCTAGCCCCATCTTCCTGGACAACAACTAATATAGTGGTGTTCAAGAAGAAGGGGAAATCCCCACTGATCCAGGGCTCTTATGGGCCATTATATTTAATTAATTGTGACGCAAATATATATTCTAAGTTCTTTCCTGCACGGTTAGGCAGGGTTATCTCTAATATGGTGTCTTTTTGGCAGAATGGTTTTATCCCATGGAGGGATCACATTAGGCAAGCAATTGCTTTATTTGATGTGGCTGGGGTTTTAGGTCATCCTATGGCCATGATCCTTCTCCATGCCAAGAAGGCATTTGATCAGGTCTCATGGGACTGTCTATTGGTGGTGCTCAAAAAGAAAGGGATTGTCCCCGGCTTCATCTCAGCTATACAGGCACCATATTATAACTCAACTGCAAGACTCCAGATAATGGGATGGGAGTCAAGCAAAATCATGATTTCCAGAGGGAAAACGCAGGGTGGCCCATGTTTACCGTTGTTATTGTCCTTGTATATTGACTCCGTGATTAAAAGGTTAGAGGAGAATGATTTAATTAGTTCAGTGGTGGTAAAGGAAACTAAGAACTAAGACTAAGATATCGGCTTTCCCTGATGATATAGCGTTGGTACCATCTCATCCAGGAAGGGCTCTGAAGGAGGCAAAAAAGATACTGCAATATTTGGGAGAGTATCAGGATATCACCTAAATAGGAGCAAGACCCAAATAATAGTTAACAAGGAAATAATGATGGCCGATGAGCGGAAAGTAGATAAAGCGATATATTTGGGTGTGTTGATCACATCTAGAGTAAAAGAAATTGTGGACCTCAACCTATCCCCTTTGATGACAAAAAGCAGGAAAGATCTCATGCAGATCAGCAATCTGCATATAACCTTGTTAGGACGGAGCAATGTTATCCAAATGTTGATTTTACAATCAATTTAATATATTTTTAGGGCAATCCTCTGGAATTTGAGCAGCACTGGTTTAAAAAAATTAGACGCAATGTGTTGCAGCTTTAATCAGGAGTATATAAGAGCAAGGACAGCATTAAAATATTTGATGCTGGGGGGCGTGCCTAGCGCCCTACGATGATGGCGGTTCATCTGTAGCTCTCCCGTGTCGGTGGGAACGGATACGGCCTGAATGCGTCACCTTTATCATTTCCCGACTTAAAAGCGGAGGCGCGTCTGTCGGAAGACATGGGGTGTCGGAGGCTTTCCTTTCTACGCTGATACAAGACTCGTAGGCACTTTTATCTGCATTTTATTTTCCTCACAGGCTGTGACACGGCTTCGGCCGACATTTTGTATGCTCGCGCTGACGGAGCTCTCTGACTGAAGCGTTTTGCTACCTGTAACCTGCACTTTTCAAACGGAGGCAGGGATGGGAAACTGACATATTTTATGACATGTGTTCCCATTTCTTGGACTATTTAGCTGTTATGGCGCCTGAATGTCATTCTCAGCGGCTTTATCAGCAGAATTTTCCTTAGTGCTGGATACAATGAATATAACACTCATCTCATCCATACTTGAGCTGCCCTGCATTATTATTGGGAACTTTATTTTTTTAACAGTATTCATGCCTTATTTCCTTCAGCGGGGAAAGTGTGCTTTACTGCCAGTGAGAGGCTACCTTAATAACTGCAATCTCTAACCACAACAGATTAAATATAATTATTTTTTCTCAACCTGACCTACACCTGAGGCTGTATGAGGAGTGATATGAGGAGTAATTAATTTGTTATGTATAATGTTGATAACCTCAGGTGATATAAGAGAGCGCCAATTGTCACTTCATACATGAATATTGCAGCGACTACATAGCTTGAAGCTTCACATCCACCTTCGGAACCTATGATATGATGTTGATTTGGGCACTCAAATAAACACAGTTTTTTACCTCACATATTGAGCCTATATATTATGTGGCGCATTAAAAGAAAATATTACTTTGGCGCACTACCTCCTCCATTATTCTCTGCTTAACATATTACTCCTCATTTCTGCAGAGCATTTTTAAAAATCCAATTCCAGCTCATCCTCTAAATAAATACTGGTATTTGAAGCAACCAACCTCACAAACTTACTTCAAGCGTCAGTCTGCTTAATAAAAAATAAATGTTCTGAACATCTATTTAGTGGCATATCGCAAAAGAGGAGAAGGAACAACAACGAAAATTCCTGATAACTTCAACAGAAGATACTCTTCATGGGAAAACTCCGGAATTTAAAGCTGGCTACTTCTTCTCAATTATCTGTGGACTCAGATTCGGATTCTCCTCCTCAAGACATTTTAGACGCCACGGCACCAAAATCAGATTCAATACGAGGAGCCATTCCAAAAGTGCACAACAAGGGAAAGCTGCCATCCTCTCTTGCTTCCTCTAAACGCCTGAAGAAGGATCCACCATCCCCAGGGAGTAACTCCTCATCCGCTTCCATGGATTTCCACAGACTCTCTGCAATCCTCTTGTTCCCATATTCCGTCAATGGAGACGGAGATACTTCTACTTAAGCGTCAGACAGAGGATTTGGAAAATAGAAATCGTAGGAACAATCTACGCCTTTATGGTCTTCCAGAACTTACAGAGGGGTCAAACCCCACCGTCTTCTTCCAATCCTTTCTTGCCAAGATCTTAGATGCTCCGGCCTTAAATTCCGTTAACATCCAACGGGCTCCTCGCCTTGGCCCGAAGGTCGCTAGTAAGCCTAGAGGAGTCATTATGTTATTCCTGCAATTCACTGACCTCCTTCAGGTCCTTTCAGCTGCCAAGCTCAAGAAGCATATTATGTGGGAAGGTCACGCCTCTATCTTTCACAAGATGTCTCCAAGGCCACTGCAGACCAAAGGAAAAAGTTCTTGGACATGCGACCTCAACTACGGGCCCTGAATGCTAGATATGGACTTCTACATCCTTGTCTCTTCAAGGTCACATATAAAGACAGAACAACCACGTATGAAGATCCTGCAGCCTTGCAGGCGTTTCTCCAACGGCAAGGTCCAGATGTTGTGGATGTATCCAGACCTGGTTGACAAGACCTGCTACTTTTTCTTGGAACTCGTTGTGTTATGATTCTGTTGTCTCTCCATTATCGCTGATGTTGTGAATCCCTTACTGTCTCTTCTTCCGACAGCCGTTTCACTCTCATGTGTCCCTTCTGTGGTTCAATTGTAGTTTGTTTTTTCCTGTTTCCCTGTGACACGTCTTTCCCTTCAATTGTATATTTCTGTTGTTTCTACAGACATCTCCTTCCTCCCTCCTACCCTGATGCGCCATGCTACTTTCTATACGCTGCGTTTTTGGATCCATGGTATTTGAGGTTTGTTGTCCGCTCTGGATGTTGTCGTCGCTGTCTCCCGGCGTCATCGCCCCATCCTCGTTCTTGAGTTTTTCGTTCCGTAAGTATGTTTTTCAGTCGTTCGTTTCGAACGTGTACTGTCTTCTTGTTGGTTTTTGTTTCTGTCCTTTTTTCTACACTTGATCTCTTACCATTTGCTCTTTCCTCTCTTTCTTCACTTTCTTTCACCTCCCATTTCCCCTTCTTGTTCTTTCCTTTCCTTGGATTCAGTATTATTTTCATAGTGGTTCCTTCCTTCTTTCCTTTCCTTTTCTTCCTCTTTGCTTTCTCTCCTTCTGCCCTCTCTCTTTCATCAATTTGTTACAATTCTCTCAGTTTTTCTCAAGTTATTTTTTCTGCAATAATAAGCATGTTGTTGTTAGTTATTTTGCTTTGCTCTTCCATTCCGTGTTACATCGTGGAACGTTAAGGGTTTAAACAATCCCATTAAAAGGCAAAGGGTGTTATCACATTTAGCGAGACTTAAGTCTCATGTTGCCCTCCTTCAGGAGACACATCTCTCTGAAACGGAGGCTCTGAAACTCAAGCGTTGTTGGGTGGGTCATGTTTTTTGCTCTCCCACAGTTTCCAAGAAAAATGGTGTTGTGATTTTATTACATAAAAAGTTAAATGTTTCCTCAATTTCTCACGAATGTGATGTTGATGGTAGATGGGTTATTGTTACACTGCTTATAGATAATATTCCTATCACTCTTTTTAATGTGTATGCCCCAACTGGGATTGACAGATTATTTTGGCCCTCTATTTCAACCAAGCTGTCCTCCCTTTCTGGAGATTACAAACTTCTCGGGGGAGACTGTACCAAGTTGTTGATCCCTTCCTCGATCGTCACTCCAATGTTAAATTTGTCCCCTCTAGGATGCACTCTCAATTTGTTAACACCTTTCAAAATAATGCTTTGGTGGATATCTGGAGATTGTGTAATCCTGACCTTAGAGAATAAAGCTTTTACTCTCCTCCACATCAATCACAATCCCGCATTGATCATATCTTCCTTAGTAAATCCCTATCCCAGCACGCTATACGCTCTGACATTGGTTCCATCCTAATCTCAGACCATGCTCCGATTCATGTGGACCTCGACCTACTTCCTTTTTCCCCTCACTCTGGCAGATGGCGTTTCAACAATGCTTTGCTTTTGGAACCCACTTTTTGTTCTGAATTTACTGCCTTTGCCACTGAATTTTTCCTTCTCAATCATACCCCTGACTCCTCTTTTGTTACTGTTTGGGATTCTTTTAAAGCAGCCTCTAGGGGTTTTATTATTAATTTTGTAGCCCGACGAAAGAAACTTCGAGAAGCCAAGTCCGAACGAATTTTAGCTAATATTAAGACTTTAGAGCTTGATTATCATGCTTCTAAATCTGAGATTAGATGCGAAAATTTCCTTCAATAAGTTTACAACTGATGCTGCCTCTAACTTTTTGCTAAAATGTAATTCCAGGTATTATGGGGGTAAGAACAAAATGGGAAAACTTTTGGCCAATTACTTAAAGATAAGAAAGGAGTGTACAAAGATTGAGGCCATTAGGACTTCCACTTTTGCTTTAAAGATAAAGACATTCTTTCTGAGTTTGTTAAATTCTACGACAATCTTTATACCCCTGAACACATCCCGGAGACTACGGATCTTCTTTCATATTTTCATTCGCTTCCCTCCCCCCCGGCTTCTCACGTTGATTTTATTGCCCTAGAACGGGACATTTCGCTTTCTGAAATCTCCCATGCTGTTTCTAAATTGCGGCACGGTAAATCTCCAGGCCCAGATGGTTTCACTATTGAATTTTACAACCACTTCGCCTCTCTACTTCTCCCTAAACTGTTACTTTTATTCCAATCCTTGCTTGCAGTGGGTTCTTCCAGCGGTTCCTTCCAACAGGCTTTAATCTGTTTAATTCCCAAAGAAGATAAGGACCACTCTTTATGCAAAAATTACAGACCAATTTCCCTGGTCAATACGGATTATAAAATTCTGGCTAAAATTTTGGCATTGCACATGGACCCCCTTTTACCCGATCTCGTTAGCCCTGAACAATCAGGCTTTGTCAAGGGTCATCTCTCATCTGACAATTCCCGTGTTTTTCTTAATATACTTAGCAAGGCTTCCTCTCTATCGCTTCCCTTTGCGGCTATTTCTTTAGACGCGGAGAAAGCCTTTGACAGGATTGGGTGGGATTTTATGTTTCAGGCCTTACGCTGGATCGGCTTTTCTTCCAAATTCATCTCTATTATTTCTTTACTCTATTCTAATCCCCAGGCTTCCATTTTCGTCAACGGGATGACCTCGGATTATTTCTCGTTACACAGGGGAGTGCGACAAGGCTGTCCTCTATCTCCCCTACTTTTTGTTTTAGCCTTAGAACCCTTTCTTACCAAAATTTATCTGGACAACAGTATTTCTGGGTTTAAATTTGGTTCACGTCAGGTTAAACTCTCGGTCTATGCTGACGATATTCTTTTTTACTGCTCTGATCCTGTTTCCTCTATTCCCTCTTTTCTCCAGCAGGTGTCTTCCTTCTCCGCGGTCTCTGCTTATCGCCTAAATAAGATAAGTGTGAGATTCTACCTTTAAACCCTATTTGTCAAAAGCATCTTTTTTCCCAAACGGGTTTCTCATGACAACCATCTAAAATCAAATATCTGGGTGTTTGGTTCGCTCCTCGCTTGTCTGACACGCTCAAATTTAATTTTGATCATGTCTTCAAGAAAATGGACACGGCTATTCAACGTTGGAACCCGCTCTTTCTATCCTGGTGGGGTCGGCTCAATGCTATAAAAATGATGTTATCCCCTCTTCTTCTTTATACCATTTCCATGCTTCCAGTACACATTCCAGTTTCCTTCTTTAAACGGATTGATTCCTTGTTGCTGAAATTCTTATGGAATGGCAAGCGGTCTCGGATAGCTCTGGCTTCATTGCGCAAGGATAAGGCCCAGTCTGGTGTGCGTTTTCCGGATTTCAGAGAATATCATCGAGCATTCTCTTTGAAACAATCTACCCGTTGGTTCTCTTCTGATCTTCCGCACTATCCGCCCGTCTGGTTAAGTATGGAAACTTCCTTTCTATCCTTCTTTACCTTTCGCGAGTTCTTATCCTTCACGTCTTCTTTAGTTCACTTTCGCACGCCTGTTATTTCTCATTCCCGTACTCTCCTTCTCCCTTACATACTATCATCTTATCCCTCCCTTCTTTCCATTCACGTACAACCGATATGGCACAACTCTCTTTTTAAAATTCGTAATCGCACCATATTTTGGAAAACATGGCACTCTCGAGGATTGTGCTGGATCTCTCAATTAATTTCCCAAGATACTCCTCTCTCTTTCCAGGAACTTCAATCCTCTTTTTCACTGCCCTCTTCTGCTTGATCGCAATACCATGCCCTTCTCCCAGTCTTGATCTTATATCTTCGCTCCTTGGCATCATCTACCGATATTCATTTGGATCGCAAAGCTAATTCTTTATTATTGGAGACGTCTCCCTCAGCCTCTGCTATTTATAACTCTCTCCGATACTCCACTGACAGACTAAAATCTAAAATCGAGAATGCATGGGAATTGGATCTTTCTCAGGATTGGCCAATACCTTTTTGGGACAAAATATTGGGTAAGATTCATAAAGCCTCTAGAGCTGCTAATACTACCCAAACCTTATATTTTATTTATAACAGAACTTTATGTACTCCACATGCTTTGTCCCGTTTTTCACCTGACACATCCCCTATTTGTTGGTCTTGTTCCTGTCCCGTCGCAGATCTCAAACACATGTTGTTTGATTGCCCTCCTATCTCCAAGTTCTGGCACCTAGTTTGGACGCAAATACAAAAGATATTCCAACTTCAAATTCCCTTTTCCCCTTCGCAAGTTTTTCTAGGTTCCCTATAACCGAGTCTCCCGCAATCTCCCTCCCATTATCTATTACTTGACCTTCTAGTTGCTGTGGCTTTCCATACCATTACTTCTAATTGGAAACAGGCTGCAAATGTCTCTTACCATGCTTGGTGGAATGCAGTTTGCTTCCATCATCGCCTAGATACTAATTACGTATCTCCAGTTTCCCGAGCAATTAAACGCGACCTGATCTGGCTCCCTTTGGTATCCTATCTCTCCTCCTTTGCTCCAGCACACGCTTCTCCAAACCCTGATACAGTTGAGGTGCGTAAGCCACCATGATTTTCTTGTTTCTTTAATGCCTTTTTGCTATGAAATTACGTTCTACTATATTATATGATATTTTTCATTCCTGTACGTAGGTTCTGTTCAAGTAAACTTCATGCTTGTTTTATTTGCTTTTATTGAGAGTTTCTATTGAACTGCTTATTTTTTGTATATGCTTATCATAATGATTATATCCCGTTCCCCTCCCTTCTCCTTCCCTCTTTATTTCTTCAATAAACTCAAACTTAAAAAAAAAATATTTGATGCTTCTTGGGTTAAAGGAAGATGGGCGGTTTCTGATTGCAGACATTATTTTTGGGCAGCAATTCTTCAACATATAGAGATCTTAATCACCGGCACTCAAACTAAGGCTCTAGGGCTTGATGAATTGCTTTCCATTCATGAGATATCTGTGTGTGCTGAAGTTAAACCATGTTTTCTTAGGAATATTGAGTCAGCTACTTTAAGAAGCTTAACTCAAGGTGTTCAAGGTGGCACATAAGATCTGTGGAAAGGTACAGAAGTAGCTGAGAATAAAGAGGTATACTTATTATACATCCCTCTGGTATTTATCAATATTTCTAGAGGTATTCCATGATAAAAGTGGGATGGCATTGGGAAAAGCTGGGGTGGTGAAGTTAGGGTATCTTTTTGGATGGTGTCAATTATATTAATTCAAGGAATTACAATCTAGGTATGGGCTGGAAAACAGATAAGGAATTTCTGATGAAAGTAGACAAGGATGATATTTCAATTGAGCTTATTTTGTTACTGGAACAGCTGGGCCACCCTGGAAGGCGGAAGAGAAGGTAAATTTATAAAGCCTTCAGTGTATTTAGTCTGGATGATATGAGCCAACAAGACGTAGAATGGGAGAGAAGATTGGACATAAAAAGGACAAGCTTTAGGGAATCATGGGGGATTGGTAAAGAATTGATGATATCAGTGGGCTTGAAGGTACAACATTATAAGACACTGTTCAATCTTTATTACATGCTGAAACAAATCGTGAGATGGGGAAAGGTCAGATGTCAGCTGTCCACGGTGTGGTAGTCTTAGGGCAGATTTAGTACATATGATATGTAATTGTGGAAAGCGTAACGACTACAAGAAGGGTATTAGTCAGTGTCTGGGGTCGGTTCTTAACAGGGTGGGGACACAATGCAGCTAATGTTATATGGCATTGATAATAGTGTGGCGAAAGACAAAAGGGCACAACATTTTAGCTTTGTGGCTATGACGGTCACCCATATTTGTACTGCAGCAGCTTGGCTTAACTTGGATTCCTAAACATTCCAGTGGCTTGCAAGGTTACTCTCTATGTATAATTTTTAATGCAATTTGTATCGATGTAGGAGAAAAGGAGTAAGAATGCCGGGCACCCAGATTTGGGCACCAGTTGCTAAATGGATTGACAGGATGAACATAAATGGGTTAATGGCCTCTAATGAGGTCTTTAGCAGAGAAGGTACAAATGAAGAAACTGTTTTGTACTGCAGAGTGTATATGCAATGACATAAGTAAGTGTACGAGTAAATGGAGTGTAGTTTCAGATAGGTTTGGTAGTACTGCATGTTTACAATGAAGTGAGACACATTGGAGGCATATTTATAAGCTGTATCAATGAATGTATAATTCATTTAATATCTTCATTATACTAAATATTTGTAGATTAACACTCCCCACAATTTTCTTTTTTTTTTATGTTGTGCTTACCTTTGATCCTCTTTTTATAATTTCAGTTTGTGAGAAAAATAAAATGGCCCTTTTCCAATTTTTATTTGCGGTAGTAGACATCCTATAATTAAAATAGAGATACTGAAGCTCCCCCATGAAAATGGAGGGTTCATCCTTCTGTAGTGAGGACTGCTATTTATATACGTACATTGCTAAGTTAGCACAACCGTGTTAGATGTTAGAAAACCATCTTGCCACTTTTGCTGCTTTTGCACACGACACTGTAGTTACATGTTAATATTTGAGAAATGCTTGCTCGCCTTTCTTTCACATGAGAACTGTCTGTTGTTCACATCCCTAACAGTGAGCTGCGACCTTGGTCTGAACATTGTGTAAAGAAACAGTCTGTGCATGTTGTTGGGTTCAGGTTGATCGGCTCACTATTTAGCCATAACACGCACGCAGCTGCAAATACCTGAAAGTCGAGTGCTTTTAATATTGCAGGCTGCATGCTTTATACACATTCGGAAGAAGAGCTTTCCTAGGAGCAGAGTATACCTGATCCTGTGATGTGATTCCACTAAGCTGATCTTTACGGTATGAGGTTCCCCATTCAAGCCTAGAGACTTTCTATTAGTCTAATAATAATAATAATATTAGTTTACTAGCGAAAGGAAGGTGGCTGTAATCCACTGTCATTTTAGCATGATTTCTCCTTTCATTTTCTATGGTATTGTAACCATGCTGATGGTTTTGATCTTAATCATTTGTCTGCTTATGTTAGCCAAAGTACTGCATCTTAGGACACGAGGTTTATAAAATAAACTCTTTAAACTTTACCGCGTCTCTGTGTACTCTTGTTGTGGACTGATATGAGAATAATTACGAACAGGTATTTCTGATTCCCACCATTCCTGAGAATACACTAAGTCGCTTGTTCTGGGTTGTCTATACATTGGGACCGCCGAGATAAAACTCGGATAACGAATGGGACACTGATGCTGGTCGGATAAGGGGTTCTGGGTTCTGAGGTGAGTTTTTGGCACACCACAATTCACTGAGGTCCTGGTTTCCTGTGCATAGTTCTGTGCATAAGCAGAATCCCTGCAACATGGCGCACCTAACGTTTGGTCGATTGATTTGAAATGCCTTAGTAGTGCTTATAGTAGTCCACGACTCCCTCACTCTTGTTTCCGGATAACGGGAGTGCCGGGTTTTAACTTACCTGTTTCTCGACTAATAGGTTCTTTCAAGCTTGATCATTAAAGAGGTTTCTACTGAACGCTAGTGCTACTGTTCAAATTGTTGTTAATCTTTTGTGTGTCCTTATGGCGGTTGACATTGCTGCACATAGCCGTGCGCCTCTGCGCCGTCATTTGACGATGTATGGGGTGCCGGATGATGGGATGGCTGTTATTTTTGTGGTGAGCGCTGATGCGTCTTACCCTTATGAGTTGTTTTACTCTTGGGTGACTTTTCCGGCGGTGAATGCAGACGATGATACGTTTCATTCCTTTACTCCCACGCAGCTACCTGCAGTCTATCTGCCGTATAGGACACAAGAAATTCCTATTTCTGCCTGGCAGCATACCATTTGGTTTAATGGCGCCCTTCCCCATGCGGTTGCACTGGCTAGAATGGGCCCGTTGTCGATTGCAGGGGCCACATGGCCGGTGCTGGCCGGATTTACGCCTCATCCCCGCTATCTCACGGTAGCGGTGGCTGAGTTGCGGGTACTACACACTGCCCTGATTACAGTGCATAGGGCTTTAGTGCAGTACGTGTCACGCAACGGGCAGGTGGGGGCACCTGCTGTTGCGGGACAACCAACAGACCACCACGCGGTGGTTTTTAGTCCTGTTATGGTTAATTCAGTAATGGGCAAACGCCCCCAATATAAGGATGATTTACCTTATTGGCTTGCTGAGAAATTTGACCAACTGGAGGCGGTTTTTCCGCATACTACTCCTGTGGAGAAACACAGGATTCTCACCATTAGTTTGCTGATATGGCCGATTGTGACAACTGGGGCAAGGTCTTTGCCGCGACCTACTCGAAGTGCTTCGGCACTCCGTCTATGTCTGTACTTCCCTCCGTCATTAAACGTGTTCAAGAAAATCACGGTGAGGAGGCTGCTGTTGAATTAGGAATGCGGCTTGTCGGGGTGTTCGATGTGGTTGCTTCCATGGTAATGGGCAACCTCAAGGGCGATGCCATGCAGTTCCAAGTGGCTAATAAGCTGGACCGCGTGGACGAACTCGACAGACCTAAGGAGTTCGCTAAAATAATTGCGGAAGCCTATAGGACCATTGGCTGCAGTGCCTTAGGTGTTAAACCAACTGTAATAATTCCTGATATAGTACAGCAAACTAAGGTGAGCTCGTCTGGTAAAGACGAACACCCAAATTTTCCTAAACAAAATTGAAACAGAAACTGGGGTCTCGTCCTGCCTCACCCGTACAATCGTCTAGTGAACGCACATATGATCTGCGCGATCGATCTAGTATTAAGTCACCTGATAGATTTCAGGTTTCTGAACAACGTTCTCCTCGTTCTTCACAGGAAACATCGGCTTCACAGTCCGGTGGCGGAAAACGTGGGAAAGGACGGGGTGCCCAAGGTCGTGAGCAACCCCGTCAGACTGACGGCAAAGGAAAGCAGGAAGAGTCTGCACGTCAACGACCCCTGTTTCAGAAGAAGAAAGTTGCTGCGCTAACAGCGAGGTATGCCACAGATAGTGCGGACGCAGCTTCAGAATCTGACATGGGCAACAATGCTGCTCGACAGCGCGGCGGAAGTTACAGTAGTGCGACAAGCACTGCGTCCATATCTGGTGGCGACAGCAACTGATACGTTCATTACTGTTGAAACTGCTGACACTAGAGTGGCTCCCCCTGACAGACTGTATAATATAGTCCTTTTAATTGAAGGTGACATACAACGCACGATTCAAGGGATTTTTTGGGATAATCTGACCTCTTCGTACGATATTTTATTGGCGGAGGCAGACTGGCCCCGGCTTTCATTTTAGATGCTCCTAGAGGGGAGGAAGTGATCCTCCCGTCCTTTGTGCACACAGTGCCGAAGGACCAAGCTAAGAAGTTCGCCGAGGAGTGGGCTCTGGTGCTTGCACCTGCTTTGTATCGTAATCAGGTAGGCTGGATAAATTGTCCCTGTTAAAAAGGGTAGACGGACCGGGAGGGTCGGCCGGGGTCAGGAGGAGAGGTCTCCGGGGAGAGCCGTCTCCAGCGATCGTACAGACAAGTAACTTCCCCCCCCCCACAGACAGATACCACACGGATAAGGTTCAGTGTTCTTTATAAGCACTTCTTAAGGTACGGTTGAATGGTACAAGGAGGTCTGGACTCAGGGGTCCCCTCGATTCAAGTCTCTCAATGCAGGGTAAGGGGGAGCGGGACAGTCTGTTTTCCAGTAAGGTAGTTCGGATGAGATGATGACTAGCTCACAATCCTCGAGCTTGGTGGTTTAGTTGGTACGGGCCGCGGCAGCGCCAGCAGGTCCCGGTCGAGATGGTCGGGACACGGTCCGCGGCAGCGCCAGCAGGTCCCGGAAAGATGGTCGGTACACGGTCCGCGGCAGCGCCAGCAGGTCCCGGAAAGATGGTCGATGTACGGTTCGCGGCAGCGCCAGCAGGTCCCGGTGAGGATGGTCGTTACAACGGGCCGCGGCAGCACCAGCAGGTCCCGACGAGGATGGATGTTGCAGAAGGCCGCGGCAGCGCCAGCAGGCAGGACGATGGTTCACAAGAGCGGGCTACGGCAGCGCCAGTAGTCCGTCAAGGCTGAGTTCTCTCGGTGTCTCTCGACTCCAGGATACAACTGCCTTCCTGCTCCGGAGTTGCCCCAGTTATAGGGCAGGCGCCCTTTGATGTCCGGACCCTCGCACTTGGAGGTCGGAGGGCCCGGGATGAAGGTGTCCAGACACCCAGCAGGGGGTGGAGCCAGCGCCTGGGGGAGCTGGAGGCGATCGGCACCTGGCGGGGGAAGAGCTCTTGACACTTCGTCCTCCCATTGACCTGCCAAGTGGTCCGCTCACCTCCTGGGTGGATGGTGGTGCCGGGATGTCGGGCCGGCCAGGCCCGGGGTTAGGGTCGGGGCGAGGCCACGCGGCCTCGTGGTGCAGGGCCCAAGATGGCGGCTTGAACCGACCGGGGGGGCCGGTGGGGCTGGGCCCCGTGATGAGTAGAGGTCCGAGGGCAGAAGATCCGTCGGGAGACGGGGTACAGGTGCTTTTCGTGGGTTATGCCTGGTGGGCCGGAGCTCGGGCCCTGTCGTGCGGGGAGGGAGCAAGCCCTTCGTGTGGCCTGTCCAACATGCGTCCCCCCCAGCTGAAGGCGGGGAGAGTCACCCATCTCCTTGGGGACTCTCTTCGCCGAGGCGGAAAAAGCGGGACAGGCCATCCGCGTTGGCGTGGTCTTGGCCTGGTCGGTGCTCCACAGTGAAGTCCATTCCCTGCAGGGAAATGGACCAGCGCAAGAGTTTTGGGTTCTCCCCCCGCATCTGCATCAGCCACTGCAGGGGTCGATGGTCGGTTTGTACCCGGAAGTGGGTACCGAAGAGATAGGGCCGGAGCTTTTTGAGGGCCCACACCACTGCGAAGGCCTCCCTCTCGATGGTGCTCCAGCGCTGTTCTCGGGCCAGGAGACGTCGACTGATGAAGGCCACCGGCTGGTCATGACCTTCGGGGTTTAACTGAGAAAGGACGGCTCCGATGCCGTGGTCGGAGGCGTCGGTCTGTACCACGAATTCCCGACTGTAATCGGGGGCCTGGAGCACAGGGGCGGTGCACAGGGCGGCCTTCAGCTTCTCGAAGGCCGCTTGACAATCGGGGGTCCAGTTAATCCGCTTCGGTTGGTTCTTGGACGTGAGACCCGTGAGGGGCCCCACGATGCTGCCGTAGTCCTTCACGAACCGCCGGTAGTAGCCGGTGAGCCCCAAGAAGGCTCGGACCTCGGTCTGGGTGACGGGGGGCTGCCAGGACTGGATGGCAGCAATCTTAAGTTGTAGCGGGGCCACCAGCCCGCTTCCCACTTGGTGCCCAAGGTAGGTCACAGACCCTTGGCCAATTTGGCACTTGCCGGCCTTAATTGTGAGGCCGGCCCGCTGGAGGGCCTGTAGGACCTCTTGGAGGTGACGGAGGTGGTCGGGCCAGTGGCGGCTGTATACAGCGATATCGTCCAGGTAGGCAGCGCTGAACTCTTCGAGCCCCGCCAAGACCTGGTTCACGAGGCGTTGAAACGTGGCGGGGGCATTCTTCATGCCGAAGGGCATGACCTTGAATTGGTAGTGGCCATCGGGGGTAGAGAAGGCTGACCGTTCCTGAGCCCTGGGTGTGAGGCCGATCTGCCAGTAGCCCGCTGTTAGGTCGAAGATACTGAGGTAGCGGGCGGCCCCCAGCCGGTCGATCAGCTCGTCTGCTCGGGGGATCGGATGAGCGTCGGTCCGGGTGACAGCGTTCAAGCCCCGGTAGTCGACGCAGAATCTCAGTTCAGGTGCGGTGCCGGGGGCAGCGGCTTTGGGAACCAATACAACCGGACTGGCCCAGGGACTGTCCGAGGGCTCGATGACCCCGATTGTGAGCATCTTGGCCACTTCCTCCTGTATGCAGGCCCGTACCCGATCTGGTACGCGGTAGGCCCGGTGGCGGACAGGGGGACTGTCCCCGGTGTCCACGTCGTGCAAACACCAAGGGGTGACCCTGGGGGTGAGGGAGAACAGGGTAGCGAACTGCAGCAGGAGGTTCCGGCAGCCCTGGCGTTGCTCCGAAGTGAGGGCGTCAGAGAGCCGGACCCCGTCCACGGAGCCGTCATTCTCCTGAGTCTTCAGAAGATCCGGGAGGGGTTCGGAGTCTTCCTCTGCCCCATTGTCCGTAGCCATCAGGAGGCTGAGTTCTGAGCGCACAAAGTGTGGTTTGAGTCGGTTGGTGTGGAGGACCCGAAGGGGGTTCCGGGAGGTCCCCAGGTCGATGAGGTAAGTGACGGGGCTTTTGCGCTCGACCACTTTGAAGGGCCCCGTCCACTTATCTTGCAAGGCACATGGTTCGGTGGGGGACATCACCCATACTTGTTGTCCAGGCTCGAACTCAACGGAGGAGGCATTGTGATCATACCACCTCTTCATGTCCTCCTGGCTGGCCTCGAGGTTCGCCTTGGCCATCTCTCTGAAGCGCCGGGTCTGATTGCGTAGGGCCAGGAGGTATTTGAAGACGTCTGGAGGGGTCTTTAGGGGGGCCATCTCCCAACCTTCTTTTACTAGGCTGAGGGGCCCTCGCACAGGGTGCCCGTACAGGAGTTCGAAAGGGCTAAAACCGAGGGACTTCTGGGGAACTTCTCGGTAGGCGAAGAGGAGGCACGGGAGTAGTACATCCCACTGGCGACGGAGGGGCTCTTCCAATCCCCCAATCATCCCCTTGAGAGTGCGGTTAAAACGCTCCACTAGTCCGTTCCCTTGGGGGTGATAGGGGGTCGTGAATCTGTAGGTGACCCCGCATTGTTGCCAGAGGGACTTCATGTATTTGGATATAAAGTTCGTGCCTCGGTCGCTGACGACTTCTCGGGGGAAGCCTACCCGGGAGAAGATCCCCATTAGGGCCCGGCCAACCACCGGAGCTGTCACGGTCCGTAGGGGCACCGCCTCGGGGTAGCGGGTGGCATGGTCCACCAGTACTAAGATGAACCTGTGTCCTTGTGCCGTGCGGGGGTCCAGAGGCCCCACAATGTCTATCCCCACCCTCTCGAACGGGGTGGTGACCACAGGGAAGGGTTGCAGAGGGGCTTTCAGCTTCCGACCACTCTTCCCGCTGGCTTGGCATGTGGGGCAAGATCGGCAGTGGTTCAGGACGTCGTTCCTCATTTTCGGCCAGAAAAAGTGGGTCACTAGGCGGCTGTACGTTTTGTCCTGGCCCAGGTGTCCAGCCAGGGGGACATCGTGGGCCAGGTTGAGCAGAAAGTCTCTGAAGCGGAGAGGTACCACCAGTACTCGACCGGCCCCCAGCTCGGCGATTCTTTGCTCGCTGTATAGCAGGTCGTTATCCCAGTAGACCCAGTGAGTTCCGGTGGAGTCCCCTGCGTTCTGGGCGCTGGCTTGTTGGCGGAGTCCCTCGAGGGAGGGACAGCTCTTTTGTTCCTGGCGGAACTGCTCTTGGGTGGGCCCCCCTTCTTGACGCCACTGAGCCAGGTCAGGAAGGTCCTGGGGTTGCGCGTCCCCTTCGGTCGTCGGGTCTGGGAGGCTGGCCTCGTCGTTGTCTTCTACTGGGGCGACCGGGGGCGGAGGTGCTGGCCATTCCGGTTCTTCTGATCGGGGGACGGCACGGGCGGCCATGGACCGGGTGGTTATGCAGGCCCAGTCCGGGAGGCCCAGCATCCCCAGGTGCTCTCTTCTCTCAACGGTGGCCCACGGGGAACTCTCGAGGTCATTCCCCAGGAGGCAGTCCACGGGGGCATCGTCCCGGACCGTCACCTTCAACAGGCCGGAGACCCCTCCCCATTCGAATGGGACGCAGGCCATTTGACACATACTCTCAGAGTTGTCTGCCGAGCGGACGGGGCAGAGAATGTTCGGCAGGATCTGCTCGGGCTTCACCAGGTGACAGCGGACGGCCGTCACACTGGCGCCTGTGTCACGCAAGGCCTCGGCTCGCTGTCCATTAATGGTCACCCACTGACCGTATTTCCTGGTGTTAGCGGGTAGGGGAGCCCGTGGGACCATGTCTCTTCCCCCTAAGCACGCCAGGACCATGGCGGCCGGTTCCCACTCTTGCTGGGCCGGCTCATACTCTTCTGGTTCCTCCGATAATCGCTCTTCCCCCAGGGCGGCGGCAGCTACCTGGCGGGGCTTGGGTGTTTGGTTCTGCGGGCAGCTCGGGTCATTGGCGTAGTGGGCGACTCGCTGGCATCGGTGGCACGTGACGTTGGCTCGGAACCCAGGACGCCACGGGGGGTTGCCCCGGCCGGCCGGAGGCGGGGTGCTGGCCACGGGTGTTGCTGGCAAGGCGTCTCTCCCTCGCCCCTGGCCCCCTCCTCCTCCCCGAGGACGGTGCTGGCCTTGGTTGCTTCTGTTCTGTTCGTGTGGCCCCCTCCGGCCCACTCGGGTGCTTTCCCATCGGTCAGCTTCAGCGGCGAGCTGCCGGGGGTCAGTCAGCTTGCTGTCGAGGAGGTGCTGCCTGAGCTCGACGAAACAGTTGTTCGACAGGTGCTCCCATACCATAAGGTTAAAGAGTTGTTCGTAGGTGGTGACATGGCTCCCCTTGATCCAACCCTCGAAGGCACGGCTGAAATAGTTCACGTATTCTACCCAAGTTGTACCTGGGATCCGGGTGCAATCTCTGAACCTCTGGCGGTACATCTCGGGTGTGAGGCCGTAGCGGGTGAGGAGGGCAGCCTTCATGTGGTCGTAGGACGACATTTGGTGATCTGGGAGCTGCAGTAGGGCATCGCGACCCTCGTTGACAAACCTCCCCCAAAGTCCGGCTCCCCAATCACTCCGGTCGATCCGGTGGGAGGTCATGGCGATCTCGTAGGCTTTAAACCACTGTTGTATGTCGTCTTCTCGGACATACTCGCGGACAACATCCTTGGGGATGTGGACTTTTTTCTCGATTGGCCCCGGGGTGGGTGGTCGCTCAGGCACCCCCAGTTCTTTATTCTGTTTCCGAAGTTCTATCTCCGCTAGTTGGCGCTCGTGCTCGAGCGTTATTTTTTTCTCCTCCAGCTCTCTCTGTCTCTGCTTCTCTTCTCGTTCTTCTCGGAGCCGCATATGCTCGAGGTTGAGTTTCTGTTCAGCTAACTTGAGTTCCCCATCCATCTTGAGTCGTGCCATTTCCAACTCGTGCAATCTGGTTCTTTCTCTTTCTCGGATCTCCTCCTGCGAGAGGCCCGTTCCCCGCTCCTCGGGAGCCGTGGCGTTCCCCTCTGGTGTGATGCTGCTTTGGTCGGAGGGTCCGGCGACCCCAGTTTCTGTCCACGACTCTAGGGCGTGCTTTAGATCATCCTTGGTACTCAGGCCGGTGGTAGCAATGCCAAGTTCTATGCAGAATTGTCTCAGTTCGCGGTGGTTGTATTCTTCTAACTTATCCATTTGGAATTTCTCGGTGGAGCTGCTATCTTTGGCTGACATCGTGTTTTTGTCGTGGGGTGAGCTACTCTCTGTACGATTACGCGTTGATTCGGATCCCGCCGCTGGCCACCAATGTTAGAAAGGGTAGACGGACCGGGAGGGTCGGCCGGGGTCAGGAGGAGAGGTCTCCGGGGAGAGCCGTCTCCAGCGATCGTACAGACAAGTAACTTCCCCCCCCCCCACAGACAGATACCACACACGGATAAGGTTCAGTGTTCTTTATAAGCACTTCTTAAGGTACGGTTGAATGGTACAAGGAGGTCTGGACTCAGGGGTCCCCTCGATTCAAGTCTCTCAATGCAGGGTAAGGGGGAGCGGGACAGTCTGTTTACCAGTCAGGTAGTTCGGATGAGATGATGACTAGCTCACAATCCTCGAGCTTGGTGGTTTAGTTGGTACGGGCCGCGGCAGCGCCAGCAGGTCCCCGTCGAGATGGTCGGGACACGGTCCGCGGCAGCGCCAGCAGGTCCCGGAAAGATGGTCGGTACACGGTCCGCGGCAGCGCCAGCAGGTCCCGGAAAGATGGTCGATGTACGGTCCGCGGCAGCGCCAGCAGGTCCCGGTGAGGATGGTCGTTACAACGGGCCGCGGCAGCACCAGCAGGTCCCGACGAGGATGGATGTTGCAGAAGGCCGCGGCAGCGCCAGCAGGCAGGACGATGGTTCACAAGAGCGGGCTACGGCAGCGCCAGTAGTCCGTCAAGGCTGAGTTCTCTCGGTGTCTCTCGACTCCAGGATACAACTGCCTTCCTGCTCCGGAGTTGCCCCAGTTATAGGGCAGGCGCCCTTTGATGTCCGGACCCTCGCACTTGGAGGTCGGAGGGCCCGGGATGAAGGTGTCCAGACACCCAGCAGGGGGTGGAGCCAGCGCCTGGGGGAGCTGGAGGCGATCGGCACCTGGCGGGGGAAGAGCTCTTGACACTACGTCCTCCCATTGACCTGCCAAGTGGTCCGCTCACCTCCTGGGTGGATGGTGGTGCCGGGATGTCGGGGCCGGCCAGGCCCGGGGTTAGGGTCGGGGCGAGGCCACGCGGCCTCGTGGTGCAGGGCCCAAGATGGCGGCTTGAACCGACCGGGGGGGCCGGTGGGGCTGGGCCCCGTGATGAGTAGAGGTCCGAGGGCAGAAGATCCGTCGGGAGACGGGGTACAGGTGCTTTTCGTGGGTTATGCCTGGTGGGCCGGAGCTCGGGCCCTGTCGTGCGGGGAGGGAGCAAGCCCTTTGTGTGGCCTGTCCAACAGTCCCCCAGCCATGAGATTCCGTTGCGGTCCACGCCCCAGCCACAACCCCAATAACCCATGCGTCGAAAAGCAAGACCTCACGTCGCGGCTATCCTTGAACAATTGGAATATCAAGGTGTTATTGAAACATGTGTGTCACCGATGAATAATCCTTTATTCACTGTGACACAGCCTGATGGGTCGTACCGCCTGGTTTTGGATTACCGGCATTTAAATTCCAATTGCCGGACATGCGCAGTACAGAATACCCACAGTTCGGCCCTCGTCGATAGTCTCTTGAGAAAACGGTTTAAAACCACACTTGACATTTCCAATGGCTTTTACAGCCATAACCTCTCCTCTCTTAGTAGTCAATGGACAGCATTTACCTCGGGCGGCAAACAAAAAGATTTCAAAAGATTACCGATGGGCTATAAAAACAGCCCTGGGGTCTTTGCCGCTCGTGTGGTCTCTCTGTTAGAGAGCATTGACCCTGATGCGTACTCGTATGTGGATGATATTTATCTCACAGATGACGAGTTATGGCCGCATCTGAGTCGCGTTGATCGCATTATTGTTTTGTTTGCAGACTTCGGTTACAAATTCAACTTTGCGAAGTCTCAAATTGCAGAATATACAGTGTTGTTTTTGGGATACGAACTCAACAATGAAGGTCGAGGGTTGGCTCCGCACTTCTTAGAGAAATGCGCGTGCCTACGTGCTCCTACGACACTGAAGAAATTACAATCTTTGCTGGGCTTTCTGAATTTCGGTCGCACGTACATTCCTGATTATGCCCAGCGTATCAAGCTGCTTTATGCCTTGGTACAACCTACTTTTTCCAAATCATGCTGGCTGCCGGAGCATTCAGCTATATTGCAGTGTTTGCAGGCTGACCTTCTTGCTTCAAAATACTTACTGACGCGTGATAACCACACTAACCTGGTCATTAGAATTGTGCCAGGCGCAGTGGGTTTCACGTACTTAACGTTCAATGAGGGCGACACCGACCCCATTGCCAACATATGGCACCTGTACACTTCGGCTGAACTGCTATTTTCCGCTGTCGAGAAAGTTTTGACAGCTGTGCAGCTGGCGATTCTTAAAGAACGAGCGCTATCGCAAGGGAAACGCATGTTGGTGGTCACACCATATCCTGCCCTTGAGGCGGTGACCAAAGCGAGTGTACCAAATTCTAAAGCTTTGCATCCACGCTGGATACAATGGGCCACTTCCTTGACATCGCCCGACGTCACATATATCTTTGACGCAGCACTAGAGACTCAGGAGTTCTTACAGTATGAATTTGTTTATCCAGCTCCTCTGTCCTTGCGCCCGCTCGAGGATTAACGATTGTGTCATTTACACTGACAGTTCTGCGCAACCGGCGACTGGATCGAAGCATGCCTATTCAGCAGCCTGCGCAATTGTGGTTGGTACTTTCGTGAATGGTGATTTCCAATCTGATGTCGTGCATACGCAGTCATTGGGTGATTGTACCGCACAGTTGGCGGAGCTTCGTGCTCTGTTGCTTGCACTGGAGTTAGCTGATTCCCGGTTCACCACTCTTATAGTGAGTGACTCGTTCTATTGTTTTCAATCTTACAACGACAATCTACGTTTTTGGTCTCAAAATGACTACTGTGATTCCAAAGGTAGCACAATTAAGCATAAAATGCTTTGGGTTCGAGTGGCAGAACTTAAAGAACATCTGCCTCTCGTGAATGTTATTCACACTCTTGGTCACCAACGAGTTGGTGTCCATGCTGTCGGCAACAGCCTAGCTGACGAGGCAGCAAAAACAGCAGTGGCGACATATTTAGTAGCAGCAGTTACAAGATCACAAAGTAAGATCGATGATGACATCTTGGCAGCTATTGCTGCTACAGAGAAGGGAACAAATTACCCGAGAGGTTTCCCTTCTAGTTACCATTATCGCTTGAGTCCTGATAAAGTCCCGTTAGTGAGGATTAACGACGTTGGTGACAGATTGATTCCCAACGCGGACTGCAGACCATCTTTGATATTAGCGGCTCATGAGGGCATGGCGTCTGCCCATGCCGGCGTTGCAGCTACTGTATCTCTGTTACAATAACGTTACTGGTGGTGTGGTTTATATAAACAAGCTCGAGCTTATGTTCTTAATTGTGACATTTGCCAGCAGATAAAACCTTCAACTGCGGCGCGCCCACCACAGACTCAGTTGTACAAATCTAATAAACCGCTAGGATGGGTTTATTTAGATCATTGCGGTCCATTCACCTCTGATACTGCGTACAAGTACATCTTGGTTGCAGTGGATTTGTGCACACGTTTTCTGTGGGCATGGCCACAAAGGAGTGCTGATGCCCGTACTGTAATGAGAGATTTGCGTGTCTTTGTTGGAAGTTTTGCATGTGGTACCTTTCATTCTGATCAGGGCCCTGCGTTCGCCTCTAAGGCGTACAAAGAAGCCATGAGAAATTTGGGGGTCCAAGTCAAATTTTCGTCTCCCTACCGACCTGAGGGTAATAGTGTGGTGGAGCGAATGAAACGTGACTTAGAGCAATCTTTGACAGCTAGGGTTTTAGGTACTGGCCGGAACTGGCTAGCCCACTTGTATAACGTACAATGTGCACTTAAGAATCTCCCTAGAAGGTCCCTGGGCAGGCGGACCCCATACAAGATGCTCTTTGGCAAACGAATGTTTGTCCCGGACCTTGATGGTCTAGACATGGCGGCGTCAGCCGCACCCTTTGACGTAGATGATCACTGTGCTGTATTGCAGAATCTACAAGAAGCCAGAGACAGTCTAGCGAAGGAACACGTGCCCTCCACATCTGATGCTGCGCTTCAGATTCCGGTAGTCGGTTGGCTACCTCGAGTTGGTGATCTGGTCCGTGAGAAGGTGGAGAACAAGAAGGAGTTCGGCCCCTCCTATCGTGCACCAGTTCCGGTGCTTGGAGTACAGGGTACACGTACAGTCATTTTAACTCCACTTCTTGGTTGCAAGGATAACAAGTACATCTCTATTGACAATGTCAAGCTACAGCGAGTGGCCGATTCTTCTTAGTATGACTCCAGCGGTTTCTTGCCCTGCGATGCTGAGAAATTCTGTTTTGGCCCCAGCTTCTACCACCTTGCCTGATGTTGCCATTGAGAAGCATACAGTTACTGGTCCTTTGTTGCCACCGACAGCTGGTGGTCTACCTGAAGATATTGAGTATGCTTATCCTGCGGATGTCCCGTTGCCTGTTTTACAATCCACCACAGTTAACCAGTCGCGCTACTCCTTTGACACTAATTCAATGACTTCCATTGCCCCATCAAAAGTTTCAATTTTTGCTGTCTGGTTTAAAAGACATTTTTTAATTCCCCCTTGGACTTACATTTGGCTGGTGCTCATATGTATTTTTCTGTTTATGTCCATTGGATTTGTGGTAGTGTTTTTTAGACTTATAAATGGACACTACCTGAAAGAAAGATCTACAATTAGACTAATTGATGGAACTTTGGCCCCCCACTCCTCATCACATATCATGAAAAGGGACCAGACTTTTGTGAAAATTACTGCCTGGCCTGTACTGGATGGGATCGCGTGGGATGCTGTTAAATTTCAAATTCATGGTCCCACAGAAGTAATCAATGTGCCAAATGTATTTTGTGTTTCTATGGGTGATGTAGTTAAGCAAAACATCGGCTCGGATGATTGGGATGTTCAAGCCATTGAAGCACTGTTTTCTGATTTGAAATATTATGCTGCATTTGATGCTGAGGATTTGTATTCAGATACTGCTAATTATGATGAGCAGTTCTGCTATCAACATTATGGCAATCATTTCCTGCACAAAGCAAATACATTTAGAAATTTTGTAAATTATACGCAATGGGAACACTGTCCAGCACCTAGGCTGGCCAGCTCCACCAGGTTAGTGGACAAATTCACATATTTTTCAGATTTCAGTGTGTCGAATCCGGCCTCCTTTTATTTTAAAGTGGCGGCTGAGTCTGCCTCGAAAGTTAGACTGACACACATTAAATTGTTGTATTCCAAGTCCTTTATGGACAAGTTGGCAAATGGAGGTTATGAACTGTGGAAAGCTCCTATCGATCTTAAATCAGTTTGGGGTTCTAAACCGTGGCAGGTACAGGGAACAGAAGCTTTGCATCGTGCCTGTCTCATCCCGAACCACATGTTATTTTTGAATTCATCAATTTTTCAGACCACCTGTTTTGGATTGGCTACTTCTAAAAAATTAAATTCTCCCTCTACTCCGGATCTGGGTGCATATCCTAATTGGGATAATCATACGGATCTGTCCCTTGCTACGTTGCAGTCTTACATTTCTAACACATCATTCAATATTTCCAAGTTAAATCCGGAAGGGTGGTTAATATGGCAAACGAGCTCAGATTCCTGTCAACATCGGTTTCTGGATTTGAATCCGGGGTATACACAAGTTCGTGTGGACCCCCGTTTTGAATCCTCTCACACTGTAACTACCTACTCAGTAGGGAAGTTATGCCAATCTTGGCTGCAACATTCCACCTTAGCATCTGTTAAACTTCATTTATCACAATTGAACGACAAAATAGATTTGAATGATTTTGTTAAGGGTCCTGCGGTTGGCAGGTCCAAAAGATGGGTATATGCTGTTTACAACGAAGTTTGGAAGCTATCACAGATTGAATCTACATCCAGATTACGAGCTATTGATCAAGCCAATATGGAGAAAGTATTGGCTGTTATAGATAATAGCATTAACACCCTGTCTTCCAGAATTTATACGTTAGATAATATTGTTTCATCTGTTGTTGACATTGTTCAGGATGATTTGTCTGTTTTGTATCATGGTCAAAATCAATTGCGTTCTATTATGCAGTTTGCATGGACATTGCAAACGTTAAAGGCTGGGAAAGTCACTTGGGATTACATGAATACTTCATCTTTGTTCCTTCCTTTTAATTTAACTGCAAAACAACAGTTCATGTCCATGAAAGATGCAACATACTCATTGCTGCACATTGAAAAGTTAGAACCTTTACCTTTCTCTGTTGCCGAATTAAACTCCGCTGTGTGGCTTATCCACGGGTTAATCACATTACCGTTTCCCCTGTTTAAATTCAGTTCCTGCCTGAAACATTATGCGCTAGGCAGATATGAACAACTAGATACTGCCTTCCTGCATGAAGTTTGGTCACTCCCATTCACGTACAGGTGCGTGAGGGACGGAAAAGAGGTTTACTTAAAAGGTGAAGAGTGCACTTCCACTCCGGATCACTCTGTGGTGTGTCGGCACATTCAATTGCATGGTGCATGTAATGTGCACGCTCCTAATTTAGCTTGCGTCCTAAAAGGGATCCCAGTGCCAGTTATAACACCGTCTTTTATGCTGCTGGCTAACGGTAGTTATTTGCTATTAAATAATGAAGCTTGCTGTGGGATGTTAGTGGGAATTCCCTACATAGCGACTGTATCACAGAGAGTAGTCTGATGTAATAACGTCCTTTTCCCACCCCCGCATGGACGGCTCGATTTGTCCATCTGGCCTTCCATTCCAACCTTGAAAGCAGAGTTCAACAAGATGAGCAGAATAAGGGCTCTATTGTCTCAAAAAGAAGTTGCGTTGACTTCATCCCGGGAAACATGTGTCTTTCACGTAGCAAACACGCGCACAGAGGTGCAAGCGCTATTGAATACTGATCTCCCACTTCATTTTGGGGCCCTAATTCAGACTATCTTTAATGCCTCGTCAACAAGTGGCCTGGCACATTTTTTCAAAATTGTGGGCTCCGGCCTCGTGACCTCCTTTCAAACTATTTTTGGTGTGATCCCGGCATTTGTTCATTATATTTTTTCCAGCGTCTTCGGAGGTCTCCCTTTGATTCTCGCCCTCGTAGCTGGGGTACTTTTGTTGATCTGCGTACTATGCTATGGATGCACAACTTGCGTCACATGACAGCATATCCCGGCTACACCATCTTCGTAACCGGATGCTTGAATACTATGGAACATTACCACTGGCAACCTTGAGCATAGCCTATGGGTTGTCCTTCCGGTTACCCTACTTTACTTGCGTACAGCCTGTCTTTCATTGCCTAGAGTGTCCGTTCCAATGGGCTCTGGATTTGTGCTTGTATGATCGGATTATGATCGGCTAATGAGCCCCTTAGTGGCTCACGAGTTGGACTGTTCTGGTGTCAGGATTATGGCCTGTGGAGCAGCACATGGAGTCCTAGGGAATTGGGACATCGGAACGGCCGCAGCTGATTTCTTTGCAAGAAGTTATCTTGAAGAACACGCCAGTTGTCCTCTGATGGTACTAGAGGCTCCGGTTGTCGAGGAACATGTGTGTTCATTCTCCTTGCTGAATTGGATGGCAGATAATTTTGCAGAACGTTCCAATGATTCCCTCTTGGAAGCTGTTGCAACTTATTGTGATTACATCTTGATGGATTAACTTGGAAGCCATCCGAAATTCCTGTGGGATGCCTTTTTTTTCTTTTTCTTTTTCTTTCTCGTGGAAAATCCATCGATGATATTTTTTTCCCTACTTTAAATGGTTTTTTTTCTCTCCTTTTTTCTTCGAACTTTTCACTTACCTTATATGGATTCACAATTTGTGCCCTTAGTTCCGTTCTATCGAAATTGAACTCTGCGTTCTTGAAATTGCGCCCCTACTGGTTAGTGGTCTGATCAAGGGGGGGGGTAGTGAGGACTGCTATTTATATATGTACATTGCTAAGTTAGCACAACCGCGTTAGATGTTAGAAAACCATCTTGCCACTTTTGCTGCTTTTGCACACGACACTGTAGTTACATGTTATTATTTGAGAAATGCTTGCTCGCCTTTCTTTCACATGAGAACTGTCTGTTGTTCACATCCCAAACAGTGAGCTGCGACCTTGGTCTGAACATTGTGTAAAGAAACAGTCTGGGTCGCTAGACGGTGCATGTTGTTGGGTTCAGGTTATAAAATAAACTCTTTAAACTTTACCGCGTCTCTGTGTACTCTTGTTGTGGACTGATATGAAAATAATTATGAACAGGTATTTCTGATTCCCACTATTCCTGAGAATACACTAAGTCGCTTGTTCTGGGTTGTCTATACATTGGGGCTGCCGAGATAAAACTCAGATAACGAATGGGACACTGATGCTGGTCGGATAAGGGGTTCTGGGTTCTGAGGTGAGTTTTTGGTACACCACAATTCACTGAGGTCCTGGTTTCCTGTGCATAGTTCTGTGCATAAGCAGGATCCCTGCAACACTTCATGATATCATTTTTATTATTTTACTGCAAGTGTGATACTTTTCAATTAGCCTTATGGTTTGTTTAACAACATCATTAAAAAAAAATCAGTATTTACCAATTCCAGACCTACCAAGCTTTATAATAGTATATGATTTCAGTTTTTTCACATTATTAGTCAGCAAAACACTGCATTGCTGTATATTTCAGATCCTACCGTTCCATGTGGAAACCTTAGTAGTGAAAATGCCAATACGTATCACCTGTTGTGATTTCCGAGTTTGGTAGCTAATGGCTGGATGTAGAGATCATTAAGGATGGGGATTTTGTCAGGATTCTGGTGAGACAACCGATCATTGGGGTGGGGTGTGCCGGAGAACTGGTCAATGGAGGCTGAGAATGAAACAGTAGACCACTGGCTGAAAGTGGTTCTAATGCACACACTTCCTGAGTTGGGATCATTTCCAGGCCATGAGGGATAAAGCCCTATTTAGTCTTCTAAGGAAACCATTCCTGTGACTGGCAATGTGTGTAATTTGCTTGTCAATGATCACTAAAATTCACATCCATTTTGGCATCCCTCTATCTTCGATTTTCCCTTTATCGTTCCCTCAAACCCCTTAGTGCCATCCACGCCTTGTTTTGCTAGCTGTGCTGACTCTTGTCCCATTTGTCATCGAGTATTAACAGTGAGTGTTCAGCAACATTCAGGGGCCTGGACAAGATTCAATGTTTGTCTCTGGCTCATCATAGTACCATCCACTGCAGAAGCACGTGAGTCTGGTTGAATCGGCGGAGTCGGGGCCAGTGCCTGCCTGACTTTTTGTAACAAGTATGTAAATTCCCAGCTAAGCCATGAAGTTTCAAAACATACATCAAGATAGACTATAGAGCAATATTCACTCAGAACTTTAAAAAATGTCACTTCAGTTGCTTTAGTTTGGATTTGTTCTTTAATACTAAACTCAATGAACAAACCTTATTGCCTTTCAGGAAGGGTGCAAACAGAATCTGGTGGTTGCTGGTAATGCTAGGTTCTTCTGATGCATCCATTGAGAAATGATCCCTAATTTAACCTGACTGATAAAATTGACTGTACTCTTTGTCTTATCATTTTTTATGGAAAGGAGTTATTTTAAAACACACTGGATCTAAGGTTGCCTCTGTGATTATATGTCCAAAATCCAGGGCCTTTGGTGCCTTGTTCCTCTAGGATTAGAAAGTCATTTGATCCTGCTCAACCACCCCCTGGGGATCACTAGCAAGCAAAATGTTTTCAGATTTAGGTATGTCCTGTTTTACCACAACCATTTAGCCAATTCCCAGGTGTTTTGGATCCATCCTTTATTTTATTTACAGTAAAGAAGTGGTGGTAGAAAGGGATGCCTCCTGAACTGATGTTTGCTTTGACAGAGTGAACATATTGGAAACAAATTTAGATTTTGGTCTTGCCTCTGGGTATGAAGCAGGAAGCAAGCTAGAATGCCTATTAAGAAATAAAGGGTATTGCATGTATGATGGAAACTTATCAATATTGAAAGGAGGCTCAGGTGGTAGAGTGTCATTTTCTTTGCTCAGTGGGAGTTCATTTGGATCATCTCACCCCAAGATTCTATTCTTGAGGCTACCTCTTTGCCTTCAAATACTGTTTGTTTTGCCTATAGTCTGGCAACAAGCCAAAGTAGTTCATGTTAACTCACTTGGACTGTTCACGTTTGAGTTCAGAAGGATGGTAATACAGGCAACATGGACGTTGACTGAAAAAACTTTCAGCCCTAAAGTTTACTCAGGCAACTGTGCAGGGAATAGTCTACTCAAGGTTTTCTCATCCTGATCCTTAGGCATATTTTCATTGTTTAAAACATTTTATTGACAAGATAAGCATGCCAATGTTTTATATATGTGATATCTTAAGGAGATGAAAGGATCTTGGTTGACCAACCTGAATGATAAGGCATCCTCAGTAAAAGAACTAGAGTACTGTCACCTCCATATCTAGTTATCTGTTATGTTATATTGATTAGGATCATAGATAGTGCAATCAGGATTTGAAAGTCTTTTTTGTAGCATAGTACTTTATCCAGAGCCTGTGCATTGAAAATCAGTATACACAGAGATAAGAAATCCAGGCAAACTGCAGAGCAGGTGGATACATTCAAAGCAACTCTGCACTACATAAAAACTCCAAATGAGGAAGAAGAAATTCAAACAGAATTGCCCACTTCAGACTCCACCCTCCCCTGAGAGGATTCAGGGTTGGGACAGAACACAAGCCTTCTCAAATGGATATTGGTGGAGGAAGGTCTCCGAATGGCTGAGGGCCAATTCACTGCAGCTGAACGCCAGGAAAACAGAGCTATTACACTGCTGCGCAGCCAAAATATCCAAACTTCCTTTGGCCGAGTTTCGGCTCTGGTCAGAGGATGCCCCTATATCTGCAGCAAAATCAGTCCGTAACCTGGGGGTCATGATGGACGGAGACCTTCAGTTGCAATCTCAGGCCAATAAAACAATTGGTACCTGTATTGCTTTACTGAGAGCTCTTCGTCAAATCCTCCCGTTGCTTCCCAATGAGGCATGGTCTCTGGTGGTTCAGAGTACGATCCTGAATAGACTGGACTACTGTAATTCACTGTACCTGGGTGCTCCCCTCTATATTGTACAGGGATTGTAAAGGGTTCAGTCTACTGCAGCCAAACTGGCCCTCAGGAGACAGCGCGAATCATCTGGGACGCTGGCACTAAGGGACCTCCACTGGCTGCCTGTCAAAAAGAGGATTGAGTTCAAGTCGTTAGTGATGGTCTATAAGGCCCTACATAACTTCGTCCTGTTACCTTTGCGGGAACGATTCTCTTGGTACAAACCAGAAAGACTCCTTCGATCTACCAGTCAAAGTTTGGCAGTTGTTGCTAGAGTAAAGCGTGTCAGGATGGGAGGCAGGGCTTTCAGTACGGCGGCAGCTCGCCTCTGGAATCAGATCCCCCTAGAACTGCGGAAGGCCAAAACGCTGCTGGGCTTTAGGAAGGATCTCAAGACATGGCTATTTTGTCAGGAATAGTTGGGCATCGACCCTGACCATTGGCTAGTCGTTCTGTGCTGTTTTATGCTATCGTAGTCTCGTAGCGCCAGGATACCCGATGGGTGGCAGAAAGCGCTTTATAAAAGCATATACAATACAATACAATGTAAGTGACTATCAGCCTCCTCAAAATGGACATAAATAAGTACAACAAAACGATTCAGCAGAATTTCATCTTCGAGGGTAGGAGGCTGCACTTCTCCACTGATATTTAAGATTTGGGGGCACTGCACTGCCTCCCAGAATGTCAGTGTCCTAGAGGCTTGATGGCCCAGCAATACCAGATTCTTCAGACTCTTGGCCTACAGCGGTTCGACATAGTAGGAGTTTTCTTTCAGTGTCTTGTCAGGCGTTGCTTTGAAAGTACTTGTTGGGTGGGCTCTTCTAGGCTCTGCTTCAATGCCTTAGAGAAAACTGTTAGCATTCTCCCCTTGCAATTTCGAATGTCATAAATAATGTTACACTTGGGATCATACATCATATTACCATTAACACTATGAATGAGAAGACGATGAAGATATTATTAATTCTTTATTTTAGAATGTGTTTTTAGCCTTTAGTGTACAACACTGGCATCACATTAGTCCCTGTAACCCCCACAATGCGGGGTGGGCCTCTGAGCTCTAGTGTGCCCCTTCCAGCAGTGTGCCCAGGTGGAGGAGCCCTGGCCTAAGAGCTCCTGACTGGATCCGGAGCGTGGGAGGGCCCCCTAATGTACCTAGAAGGGGACCCCACCAAGTTCTGTTACTCTACTGGTGTACAAGTATGTGTTTTCATGTTTTTGTAATCGTATCTGTGGTTCAGAGTTTCTTTAAAAAAACATCTTCAACATAAGTCACTTTTTGATCACTCTTGTTTTCTAGCTTTTTAAAATTTGGTGCATACCTAGCCCCGTTCTTTCGACCTTTCTACTAGTCTCGGATCGTGTAAATTCACATTCTTCATAGTTTCTATAGCATTTAAAACCATCATAACTACTTTAAAACTTTGGTAACTAATGTCGGCTGTCATAAATTCTAATGAACTTTATTGTTTTGGATTTCTAGTATAAACATAACTACTGAAGGGGGTCCTCAGTTAGAAGGGCTGCTCATGATGTTTGTGTTTAGGGTGTTTTCTAGATTCTGTTTGAATCCTAGTTTTGTTCGAGTCTCCTTTTCATGGGGGACTCTCTCGTCTGTTTTATTAGCGAATTATCGCACGATGGTGTCCCATGTTCTCACCTCTACTCTACTCTCCCCTTGCACTTGCATTGCATTCATCATTTCCAAATCTGAAGATCCTTCAGCCATGTTTTTCTTGGAGCACTCTAGGCACCTTCCAGCCCATTATCATTCTCTTCTTGGCAGCACATAAGCCAGATCTATAAACCTCTTTGTGTGTTTGTGCTTCCTTGGTTGTTCTATCAAGCCTAGCAGTCTGGCTTTTGAAGAAGATGGTACGCTACCTTTTATTTTTGCCACTGTTTTCCATTATTCCTTGATCTGCATGCATTCCCATGCCCGGTGGAAGAAGGTTGCATTTTCTGTGAGGCATTTTTAGAAATGTGGGCCAAGGTTGTCAAAAGTGACACGGAATGCAGCGCAGGAGCCAGAAATGCTGCAATGAGTTGCTTTACATGGAAAGAGTAGGCAAGTGCTATTTTCACAGAGATATGGCATTCTAATCCCCTCTCTCTAGAGCTGGTGCTGATTTCATTTGCCGTGCGCCAGGCACACATCATAGTGCCATGGTGCTAGGGTGCGTACCTAGAGTCTATAATATTTTTTGCACTGGAAGAGTACCTTTCCTGTGCAAAATACTATGGCTAGACAAGTGAAAAATCTTTTGCTACTTTGTACATGTGTTGTACTGTGCAGCCCGCTTGCAAAGTCAGAAAAGCACGGAGAAATGTAAACATTTACCCATTTAGCACCTACTTTTCAGCAGCATTAATTTTTGCCGCTAAACCCTTTCCACTAATATTAGTAAATAGGGTTTAGCATCAAAAAGCATGGGTAGTTGCATGGGAACACCCATGCACCACCCATGTAACACCCCCTTTATGCAAAGTATTGCAAAGCAGCATTTCATGCTGCTTTGTGTTATTTTACCATAAAAAAAAAACACAAATATTTATTTGCGTTGGTTTGTGAAACTCAAAACGGGTTTAGCCTTGGGTTTGCGTTAACAAAGTAACACTAACCCAATGCTAAACCTTTGAGAATCTGGGCCTGGGTCCTATATTTCCCTGCTGATTTTCTCAACCCATCTGTCCCCAATTTTGGTAATATCCACGCAGGACAGGAGACAATTGCTTGTATCGTAAAGTTATTGTCCGCCTAATTGTTCCATGTGTCATTATCAAATTCATGAAGTTTGAGTTCTGTGGCTTGTTCAAATCTGCCCCCCAAGTCAGCTGAGCTGCTGCTCAAGCTAGTGCAGTGTCACTAATGATGTGGCCTGGGACAATTTATTGTCCGCCTACCTATTCCATGTGTCAATAATAAATTCATGAAGTTCAATTTCTGTGGCTTGTTCAAATCTGCCTTTTAAGTCAGCAGAGCTGCTCAGGCTAGTGCAGTGTCACTCAGAAGGTGGCCTGGGACAATTTGGTAGGTTTTCCTTATGTTGTTGAAGAAGACTGGATCTCCTTCCTCATAGTGGTTGCCTACTGTGCTACATTTTGCATTAATTCATGGGATTTTGCTTCTACATTTGAATTGTTCCATGAAGTATGGCAGGTAGTCTAAGGGAATTTCAAAGGTTAATGAGTCCAGTGCCCACACGTTTAAGGCATCTGTCTGCCAACAGCATTTAACTACCTTCATGAATTTTGCCATTCCAGGTGTCTATCCCATGTCAGCCCAAATTGCCTCATATACAGTGGTGCTGTTGAGCTCCCGCCCCACTTCCTGGTACTTTCCTTGCCCTGTGCTTCTGAACCATCTTGCGAGTCATTGCATTTGGGCTGCCAGGTAGTACTTCTAATAACTGGTCTTGAAGCTCTGAGAAGGAGATGTTCTTAATCACTAATGGCAGTGCCACAAAGAAGTACAATACTCTGAGCAAACGTTTTTTTGCAATTCTTTCCAAAGGGGACAGTGGGGGGCTGCATCTATAAGGAATTTTGATTTCCCAATGCTGGGATCAACCTACCCACATTACCTGCTACTAGTTGCACACCAAGGTATTTCAAGTTTACTCACTTCCAAGGGAGTCTGGTCATCGGCAAGTTGGCCTTCTCGGTCTTTACTATCAATTTTAATTGGGACAAACAGGATTTATACCAATTTGTTTACAGGCCTTATATTGCACCAAATGCAGGCAGTGTCTCCATGGCCACTGGAAGACCTCTACCACTGTCTCTCAAATATAGTAGCATATCAATAGCATATACCGGTATTTTGTGGTGTCTGTTCTTTAGTGGGAGGCCCACTGTCATGCTATTGTCCATGAAGACATTGGTCAGTAGCACTGTGTGAGGGAAAACAGCAGATGTGACAAGGGGCCCCCTTTTCTGGTGGTCCTGCCAATTACCCACCATGAGGTGATTGCAGATCTAGTCTGGGTAAGTGACTGGAATCCCGAAGGTCTACCCATTTGAGTATTTCTGTGGCCATCCCCATTCCTCTGAGGACTGCAAACTAATAGTTATAGTTTATGGTGCTAAAGTACTTCCCAATGTCTATTGATGCCTGTTAGAAAGTCATTATTTTGCCCTGTTCATCCCCATTTTTTGCTGAATGATACAGGTGGTAACTGACTCTGACTATATTCTGGGATCTGCTAACTGGGTCCAGAGCCAGTGCTATGTGTAAAAGGGTACATGTAATAGGGTAAACTTACAATCGGCAATGACACACCCTATTACTCCCTAGTAGATGATAGGACCAGAGAGTGCAATCTACCTATAAGCCCTTAGTATATATTGGGGCATAGCAGTTTAGAGGCTCAGCAGATCTCTTGCACTTGCATGTGTGTACTGTTGTGTGCATGATGTCCTTTTAAAGGCAGTCCTGCCTTGCAACCTGTCTTTAAAAGTAAATGCATACAATTAATATTGAGAGACCCTATAAGTCCCTTGTATATTAGGGGTAGGGGGTTCAAACTATCTATAAGTCCCTAGTATGTAACAGGGCCTGGACGTGTAGAGGCCCAGCAGATTTCCTGCATGTCTGCCCTGATTGGTGCCTGCTGTCATTTTTAAGGCATCCTGGCTTTGCATGTTGCCTTTAAAAGTAAATTGTGTGCAAACTCAACTTTGGTGTTATAGGTACTTTAAAAGTGATAATCTACATTATTTCTTTTATATTAGGCTGCCTCTAGGTCCCCCCTATGAGTCCGGGGGGGGGGGGGCATGTAACTATAAGCAGGGGCCTTATAATATATGTTTTATATGCTATGGGGGGAACAAATGCCCATTTAATTTTCCCCAGTATAGATACTTAGCTCCATAGGCTAAGATTGCAATATTTTATTTAGATATGCCTATTGCCAGGAGAGGAGTGCAAAAGATCATTCAAAGGCTTAAAATATTGGTATTGATAGAATCAACAACTTGCCACTGTTGGATGTATCACAGCTAGTACAAAAGAGAAGTTAAAGAACATTTTTTTCTGGAAGCCTTAACAGGCTTAGCCAGGCTGCTTTGATTAGGTGATAAGTGACATGGCCGGAGCAGAGGTTATCTGATGAAGACAGCTCTGAAGGTGAGGAGGATGGGTCCTGCAGAGGGGGCTGGGTAAATCAAACGTAGCTCAAAGAGAGAGCCGGTTAGCAAGCAATGCCAGGTGTACCTACCCCCACACCCTATGCCCCAGTCAGATGGCAGGCTTAGGGCAGGTATTTGAAGAGCTCAGGGGGATGAGAACTAATGGAAATGAGCCACACTATGGGTCAGTTTAGCTAGCTCTTACTCCTCTAGAGAGAAATCATCCATGGTGGATTAAAGAAGTGTAGTGCTTTGTGGGACAAGAAGATGACACACTTTGTAGAAAGTTGTCATGCTTTTGGGTGGCTCCCATCATCTCCTTGAACAGAGGTACTCCCTGCTTATCACCCCAGAACGATGACTACATATGTGAGAACTGCTTAGTCTCTCAGATCTGTTGCCTGATACTGCAAGGAGAAGAAGGACTGCCCTGCTGGAATTTGGATCTGCACCCAAAGGCCTGCACTCTGAATGACTGCACCTGCTGCACAATCTGGCACTACAGCCCTGGGACTATGCCTTTTGCTCAAGAAGGATTAAGAAGTGGACTCCCTGCAAGCTACATGTTAACAACGCCCATCTGCATCATCTCCACCAAGAGAGCCTATCCTGGAGTGCATCCAGTGGACTTTTAAGAATTTGTTCAGACATCCCAGTGACCATCTAAGAGATTCCAGACCTTTGGATTGTTGATTTGGATACATTGAACCTACAAGCAGACGTTCAGGAGGTACCACCTGAAGTTTAGAGAACTTTGGAGAACTTTTGTGAAAAAGCTTCATGAGGCTTGAGAGTCAAGCCGACTACCTTCAACTGCGATTCAGCCAGGTTTTGAGGTCAGTCCCTCTAAAAGCTATAGAGCGTCAGACTTCCAGGATTTGACGGGGCCTCTCGGAAAGTCAAGCCAACGAACCCTCTCCGAATCCAGCCTGCTGTAGAGGGTTGAGCGATGTCAAAAGAAAAATCACCAGAAAAGTTTCTAAGTATAAACTCTGATCATGGTGCACCAGACTAAGCAACAATGAATGTAATTTATTATATACTTTTCTCAAAATGTAATAATCAAGCTTGAACCCAAACAGAGGATGGTATTACTGCACCTTGGGTGGGTGCCTACCCAGCTTTGGTAAGACAACTATCACCGTCTATTTAATCTGTGGTGTGCGTCCTTTGTGCCTTTCGGCTTCATATATTGCTATTAGTTGGAGTATCAACTATCCCTTGAATGTTGTATAGAATTCCGCATGGAATAAATATGATCCCAGGATTTTCCATGTGGCCACTTATTAGGGGACTGTTTTAATTTCTTCAGGGGTCAGAGGGAAATCCAGGTGTTCTTTGGAAGCTCAGTTTTGTCAAGATATGTTTTATTTGGAGTATATCCTGTTCTGGAGGGTCAGAATAGAACTGATAATAATAATATAAAAAGGCCCTATTTATTTCTGCTTGAATGTGTACCCATCCACTATCCACTGTTTTAATTGACCTGACCAGTGTTCTTGGACTCACAGAAGATAAAACCCAAATGTGTGGTTTGATTACTCTGACTGTTATATAGTTGTTACTCTTTAAAGCCTAAGAACTAACCCTGGGCGTAGTGGGCGTAGTGGGGCTACGTGAAGCAGCGTGTAGTGTGGCAAAATCTACGCATACTCGCGCGCTCCGCGTAGCCCCACTACGTGCCGCCCGCCCTCATTTTAAAATAATTTAAAGAATGTAAAAAGTTAATAAATTACCTTACCTGCAGTGAGGCGTCTAGGGGCTCCCTCTTCCTGCTTGCCGGCAACTTCTTCACACAAATGCGCAGGCGCGGATGACCAAAGTAGGTAGCTCGTATGGAAGGGGCCCCAGCCAGCGGAGGCATTCCAGGATAATCCCCCTCCGTCCATTTGTTCTCATTTAGCTTCCCTCTGTGTATATGTCACAATGGGGGACTTTAATTAAAGAGCACGAAGGTGTTGGTGGCAGGGAAAGCATGATGTGTCTGTGGGTATTTCCTTCACTGTGCAAAACTCCCCACCCACACTCCCATTGCCCTGAGCCGCTACTCATGCCTGCTCTTGTAAGATTTGGTCTTGGACACCTTGTCACATCATTGGCAAGTCATCGTTGTGTTTGGGGCACCTTAGGTCTGCTAATCTGAATAGGAGCAGGGGATGCCACTCATCTGTTAGTTGCTGATACAGAGGATCAGTGTAACATGACTCCACTGACCACTTCTGTTTTCTTGCTCCTTCAATTTTCTTTTTTTCTCTCCTCCTCCAGCTGCATTAAAGGACCTCTTCTTACAGCCAAGGCATGTCTTTGCGCCTGGTCTTCTTCAGGTAAGTATTCTTGTATGCTAGAGCGTGTTCTTCTCAATGGGAGCAGCATTCAGCTGATAGCTCATTCTATTGTTTGTATTTGCTTTGCAGTCCGCTGTCTTTTAATTTCATAGATACTTCGGGGCATTAGCTTTGCAATCTAGGGTTCAAGATTACTGTACACCTTAAGAGCTGCTGGCTGTCTGGAGCTCTTTCTCCCCACTTGCTCTGCCATGTTCACATAACTTCACTTTAACCGTAATTTCTTCCATGAAATTCAGATTTTGTTAGTACTATCCTACATCCAACTTTTTAAATGATTACCTTCTCCGCTGAGCCCAGCCTTTTTAGATTTGTCATGAGCATCAGGGGTTGGAAAAGGGCCTAACCTTTGGCCAGTACCTGCATCCAACTCCCTGTCAGCAGCTAAACCCCACTGTGTTCTCCCTTTGGCCATGCACAGCGCGGGTTGGCCACAATATGGGGCTTAAGGCCCATACCTGTGCCCAATATGTTACAGATAGCTAACTCCCACTATTCAAGAACTTCAGTCATGTGCAGTGGGTGCTGACCACTGGGCCAACCAGTGGATGGCCAACCCCCTCTGTACAATGACTTTCTGTAGCCAAGCAGGGAACCATGCCACAGGTCAACAAAGTCCACTGAAAAATCTACTTTTTTATTTTGACTCGAGTGAGGTATTTTGGGGATCTCTAACTGAGCCAGGGAGAAGTAGATTCTTCGCCTTCCCCCTTATGCTTATGTCCCATTTTCTTTCAGGGTGAAGAGACCTAGCCCGATAATGTAATGGTGGCTGGAGTAGAGTTGTGGCCAGCCTATCAGTGGCTTCGGGTTCACCTTGAAATAATCTCCTTCAATCAAACAGACAAACTTTTTTTTTTAATAGGTGTGCACAGTTCTACTCGAAACCTGGGTTAACAGAACATCCACAGACAAACATTCTAGATATCACTAACTTTCTAACTCTTTCAAGAAACCTAAAATATTTTAGTTATTCAAATTTTTGAAAACTAGTAAGCAGATTTGCATCAACTCAAGCAAAGGCACCTCTGTGAGTAAAGTTCTACTTTTCATGCCAAGTTTCGTGTACTTCTGAGGTCAAAGATTACTATGAGAGTTAAAATGAAAAATGTTCCTTTTTGGAAACACCTCACCCTCCTTCTCCCATTTCTTTTCCCAACCCCTTGACTGACAAGCATGAATCTTGCAATGCTAAACTCAAATGATATGACTTTTTTAAAGCTTTGTGGAGAATCATCAAAGGGTACCAAAGATGTTAACAAAACAAAACATAGCTTTTCATTAGAGACAGAGTGACTCTATATTGATTATCGGATGCACAGTCTTTCATAATTGCCAAGCAACACATAATGTTAGAAAAACAATGGGCTCTAAAAAGAAAGCCTTCAGAATAATTGGGCCCAGATGCAGCCACTTTTGTTCACTTAGGCCTGGTGGCGTGATTATTTAAAAGATAATGGAGTCAGATATTAGTAAGAAAGCAGCGCTGAGCTAAATTAAAACAAGTCCTTAACGTAGAGACAGTTACAAATTTACACCTATCCGACAGAATAATATCCAATTTAACACGTTTGCTAAAGATAAATGATTTTTCCTGATCAAATTATTTCAAGATGAACGATTTCATACCATGTAATTGGTGAGCTGGATAATTCAATAAGCTCATTTGCCGCGGTTGACTTCCTGTCAACTAAAGAAATCCTGCTATAAGAGGAGCAGTTTGGTCAACACAGCTGTCGAATGAGAAAAACATAAAAATAATAATCACAAAGTTGCATTAATCAGACAATTGATTAAGCTTTCTGTGAAGGTAAAACCTGCTGCGTGCACAAAAAACGTGAACGCGTTGGCGTTAGCATTTGTATTAATGTATCCCTCTGATAGAAGAAGAAACACTTTTATATCTATTATTTTAGCATGCATACGTTTTTTTACAACATGGGTTGAGTGTTTCGGATATCTGGTTAGAGTTGTTCAGAATTGCTCTTAATTTCCAGCAGAAGACACAAGTTGCATTTTCATAGTTGAAGGCTCCAGTTATTTGTCACACAAAATCAATTAATTTCATAGGCAACGTTGCCAATTGCAAGCGAATTGCAAGCCTTCATTCATAGATGTGTCTGAGACAAATCATGGATGGCACTTACATCACATGCTGAAATATATATATATGTATATATGTGTGTGTGTGTGTGTATACGTATATGTGTATATATGTGTGTGTGTGCGTATGCGTGTATGTATGTATGCGTATGTATGTATGTATATATATTTATATTATTTTTATTTCACTGAAAAAATCAAGTTACATTGACGTTATAGTTTGGCTCACATTTCACTTGTTCAAAACTAGAGAAATTCAGCAGTTATTCTTACCTTAGCTAGCTATAACATACGCCCCACGATGCACTGCCGATGACCTCACATATTACATTACTCATGACATGGTCAGTGACATCACTGATGACATCTCAATTGACATCATTGATTACATCACTGATGACATCTCAAATGACATCAATGATGATATCACTGATGACATCATCTAGTGATTGTGAGTGTTTTCTTAAAGTTAGTGAGTGTTAAACATATATACTAAGGCAAGTGGCTGTAGGAGTGCTTGTATGGGTGAGTGAGTGGTGTGTTTGTGGTATATGGAAGAGTTAGTGGGTGTGAGAGAGTGTATATTCATGAGTGAGTGGGTGTGTGCATTTTTGTATGGGTGAGTGAGTGGGTGTGTCAGTGGATGTATGAGTCAGTGCTGTGTGAATATCTGTATAGATGAGAGAGTGTGTCTGTGTGTGGCTGTAATGGTGAATGATAGGCTGCATGCATGGCTGAATGGGTGACTGAGGAAGTACATAGGTGTCTGTGTGGATGAGTGACGGCACATGCGTGGTTGTACAGGTGCATGAATGGGTGTGTAAGTGGCTGTACGGGTGACCGAATGGGTGTGTAAGTGCTGTATTGGTGAGGAAGTGACTGCGGGAGATGTTTTATGGGAGACTATGTGCTTGTCTCAGTGACTGTATAGTTCAGCAAGTACATGTGTTAGTATATGTATGAGTAAGTGAGTGGGTGTGTGAGTTATTGTATGGGTGAGTGAGTGTCTTTGTGAGTGACTGTATGTGTGAGTAGCTGTATGGGTGACTGAATTACTTAGTGAAAGTCTCAATGGGTGTGTGAGTGGATGTATAAGTGTCTGTATGTCTGCATGGCTGGATGTGTGAGTGGGCATATTGGCCAGTGAGTATTTGCCTGAGAGCCTGCATATGTGAGTTTGTGGTTGGTTTAGTTGTTGTATGTTTGAGTTGATTTTTGAGTGGCTCTATGGATTAGTAAGTAAATGCATGAGTGTTTGCAGGGTATGCCAGTGGTTGTGTAGGAGTGGGTGTATCGGATATTGTATGGGGGTGTAAGTGGATATGTGAGTGGTGCTGTGGATGATGTCATCAGTGATGTCATCAGTGAAGTCATTTGAGATGTAATCAGTAATGTCATCAGTGATGTCACTGAACATGTCATGAGTGATATATTATGTGAGGTCATAAGCAGTGCAGTTTGGGCGTGAACATTATAGTTAGCTCAGGTAACTATAACTGCTGACTTACTATGGTTTTGTAAGATCAAATGAATTTTGAAATATAATCCTAACTATCCTAATTTCAGTGAATTAACAGGGTTTTTATTATTCTGTATCCTAAATGTAATGTTCCTGTAACCTTTGGCTTTTTGAGTGAATTTCAATGTTTTAAAAAATATATATATTTCATAACTGTTACCTGTTGAGGTTTAGTTTTTGTGAAATAAGGTCTGTGCCAGAATAAATCTTGCCCTGTGTATTTATCCAAGAAGAGGCCACCGTTTTCTGCAACACCTGTACCGAACTGGAGTGCTTTCTACTGGGTAATTAGTAAGTGGGTAATTAGTAAGTGCTACCCCGTTGGATAAATGTATAATGCATGTCCTACACTACAACTTTGTGAAAGATGCCAAGGAAATCTGTCCAATAACCTAGCGTGTCTTTAATTATAACAATGTGATTACTGTTTGAGATCTGAGCGTCTTCAACACATAACTTGGTGGAACTGCAAACCAAACACATTTGGATGATTTTTATTTTACAGAAGTAACTGATGGACTTTGGTGGAGATGCACTTGTATTCTTAGGTATCAAGAAATCGCCGTGTAACACATTCAGAATCTTTTTACTAAGCTGTCCATCACCCTGGGAATAGGGCGAGAAGACAGTGCATACTGGTAATGTATGTGAAGTAGAGCTTTTAGGCATGTTTACATACTGCTAGTTTTTAAAACTTTACATCACGATCTGGGCAAACTACCTTTACAACGCGGTCGTTACACCACGATACATTTACATCGCGATCATTATTACGCAAGTCGTTACAACCACTTGCCCTAGATGGTGCTATACACTAAGGAATAGTATGATTTACTATTCCAACACCTTCATTACTATGACGCAGGCTGGAGTTGGAATAGTAAATTATACTTGCGTTGTAATAACAGCGATGTAATGTACCGCAATGTAAATCATCACATTGTAACGTCACATATTCCACGATCTGTGGTGTCACCAGAAAATGGCAAGAAAAAGCTGTGTGATCACAGATACTATGTGAGATATTGCACTTGAGAAAAGCAAGGATGCAAACACCTGCATCACGGATTAAAGATATTCTTTTTGTGGAAATGCGGGGAAAACTCAGTTGATTTGTCCTAGAATTGGCCATGAAGTTAGGATGATTAGCAGTTTACAGAAGTGGAGCTTCAACTCTGGCACCCACTTTATTTTTATCTGCAAATGCTTCAAGTTTAGGTTTGATTTCTGTGAATTGAGCATCGTGCCACAATGAATCCTGCCGTGCGTATTTATGCAAGAAGAGGCCAGTGTGTTGTGCAATACCTCTACCCAACTGGAGTAATTTCTAGTGTCTAATAGGTAAGTTGCACTAGGTTGGTTAAATGTTTAGTGCAACTCCTACACTACAACTGCATACAAGACACCAAGAAAATATCTCTAGATATCTTGTGTGTCTGTAACTTTGCCAATATCATTGTTCCTTAAGCACCTTTACCACATAAGTTTAGGAAGTAAGACTGCAGAGAACACAGTTGGATGATTTCTACTTTGCAAAAGTAAGTGTTTTTTTGTTTGCTGAAGAGCAATTGTATTCCTAGGCCTGGGGAATGTGTTTTCAAAATCAGTGGAGAATGCACTGGGGGGTCTTCCAGTAAGCTGTCCGTCATCCTGGGCAAAGTGCAGGAAGAATTTGCATAACGCTAATGTATATGGGGTGGGGCCAAATGGGCGTAACTTCCAGGCAAGTTAACATACTTCTAGTTTACAGTACTTTAGAATCTGATCTCTGGTCTCAGCACCAGATGACAGGAAAGAACCCCTCATCACACACACTATGGGCCATATGTAGGAAGCCCAATACCGGTCGGTAACGGACGATTTTCGGTAAAAATCCCGTTACCGACCGGTATTCAGGCTTTTGGTATGTAGGGGGCACATTTCAGGATTCGGTAATTTACCGAATCGGTAAAATTACCGATTCGGTAATTTTACCGATTCGGTAAATACCGAATCCTGAAATGATATGTAGGGGGAGTGTGTGGGTGTTGTGGGGACTCGTTATTTACCACCGACTAAAAGTTGGTGGTAAATGACGAATGGCTGTGAAAAAGTATTTTTTTGCACTTAGAAGTGTGCAATGAGGCAGACATACATGCCCTTAGGGCATGTATGTGTGCCACATGTGCACACATGCAGGAATCAGGGGTGCAACAGGGTGTCACTGTGACACCCTGCCACCCTTGATTGTGCTCCCCCCATTACCGAATCGGTATTTACCGATTCGGTAATGGTAACTGGCTTCCCATTGATTCCTATGGGCCTCCTGGCCCATAGGAATCAATGGGAAGCCAGTTACCATTACCGAATCGGTAAATACCGATTCTAAATTACCGACCCATTCCGAATCGGTAAATATTACCGATGGATTACCTACATAGCATTTACCACTTCATAAATACCGAATCGGTAAAATTCGGTATTTATGAAGTGGTAAATGTTAGGACACCTACATATGGCCCTATATGAGATTTTGTGCTAAAAAAAGTAAGGATGGAAACACCTCCATCAAGGATTACAGATAACATTTTACAGTGGAAATGCAGAGAAAACACACTTGCTTTGCCTTGACCATACCGAACAACTTAGGCTGATTAGTACTTTGCAAAGGTTCAGCTTCAACTCGGGTACCTGCTTTGTTTATCTCTGTAAGTGCTTCCTGTTGAGGTTTTATTTCTGCAAATGAGGTTCATGCCAGAATAAATGCTGTCATAAGTATTTATCCAAGAGTACAGTACCATTTTCAATAAAAGCTGAACCCAACTGGAGTATTTTCTATTGCCTGATTACTAAGTGGTACTTTGTTGGGTAAATGCACAGTGCAATTAGTATACTACAGCAGACATCAATAATCAGGCTTTTTTTTTGTTGTGACGTCACCGCAACGTCACCAAGAATGCACTGGCCTCATCGTGAATTATGGTGATACGTATTTTCTGGTTCCGCAGAAAAGCTGTGGAGACCGCGTGTTTTTCAAAAAGAGCATAACACATATTTTAAATAATGTTTGGAAATAGCTCTTTACCATAGGACAATTTAAAGTTCAGTGTTTGTGCACATTGTCAATGAAAACCACTTTGAAGTTATATTTTCTGTTTGAACGTCCACGTGAAAATTTGCGATGATGTCATCTTGCTTGTACATCTGTCATCCTGGAGAGAGGTGTGACCAGAGAGGTAAGCCCCTTTTCACAGTCTAATTTGCACCCCAAGAGAAAGGTTACAGGAGAGGGGTTAGTCACTCCCCACAGTGCAGTATGCAGGCTTATAATGCAAGACAGATGTATCAGCAAATAGGACAGTTCCTCCCCACAACCTACTATGTATACCTGTCAGCATGCGAAGAGGTATGAGCAGAGAGATAATTTTTTCTGAAAGCCTATTACAGACCCCTCCCACCCTGGTAAGATATATTAGCGGAGAGGTCACTCCCTTCGCAGACACAACTGTGTATCCCTGTTGCTCTAGGGAGAGGTCAGCAGAGGGGCCTTTGCTTGCCCGCACCGTACTGGAAATTCATGTTGTCCTGGAGGTAGGTGTTAGTGGAAAGGGAAATGTTTCTCTACACACTACTGTACATGTCTGTGATACTGGGGAGAGCTGTGAGTGGACAGGGAAAGCCATCCCCACACGCTAATATATATGGTTATTTCCCAGGGCAGAGGTCTCAGAGGTGAGGCTAGTACTTGTCATACTTACTATCATGTGAGGTGAGTATCTTCCTCACCCTACTATACATACTACTGAACCTGGGGAAAGGTATGATTGGAGAGGCAGTGTCTCTTTTTGTCCTACTCTACACACTAGTTATCTTTATGCAAGGTATCAGAGGAAAGGCCAGTCTCTTCCCATAGTCTAGTAGTGGGCATTGTAAGAAATATGTACTGCAAGAGAGAAAATGTAAATTCTTCCTCTAAAGTAATATTACAATCTCTTGAGAATTTTGCAGGATCATATATAAAAAAAGGGGTAGTGAAAATCTAGTGCATATTACAACAGGATATGTTCAGTGAAAATACATATTCCATTATGAAAGTGTGCACTCACAAGATGTTTGCGAGCACAAAGGAGCAAACACTGCCCCCTCACAGTGGATGCTGAGGACTGTAGGCTTGTATCTCATGAGCTTCCCATGAAAATCACCCATCATGACTCTAGTGAGTGTCTCATGAGAGTTATAAAGAAAATAAAGGGTAACATAGTACAAACAACATACATAATGAAAGTATAGGACGTCTCTGCTAAAAGCTTTTTTAGTAACATTTTGGAATAACTGTATTTTTTTCTGTTTACTTTTTTTCGTAATTTTTTTCAAAAATGGTGCAAAACAAACAAAAAACTAAGTGTAAAAAAAACCCAACATCTCTGTCATAACAAGTGCAGAAAAAATACAGAAGAAAATGTTTTATAAACTACTGCCTAGTTGGGCATTTATGATTTTGCACATGCTTGTACTGTGCATCCCTGCTTGTCTCAGAAGAATAAATGATCTGTTTGCATAAGTAGCAAAAAAGGGCTTTTTGCATATAAGCAGGGTTGTTATCTATTTCAGTGTTCAGCACTTGGGCAGGCACAGTGTCACCAGGTTGAAAAACAATGGACTTCCCCAAGGAGTTATCAAGCTCTGCAGGATGGGCTAACTCAGCCTGAGCAAGGAGTTGAAGGTGCATAGCCCTCAAATGTCACCACATCCCAGTGATACTCATGCTGTATTGCTTGTTCCTGCCAGCCCTACTGAACTCCTTTTTGTATATTTTACATCTGATATATGTCTCAGAAGCATTTTTCCCACCAGCCTCATTTAAAATAATTGCCACCCCAAGGACTCCTTGGGTGGCTGAGGTGGTTGAGTTGTAGTAACAGCACTAGGCTGTTCATCTAAATCTGAGGATGATATTCTGATGCCACAAAATTAGTGATGTCAGAGAGTTAGCCAAAAAGGTCTAACCACAGCAAAACCCGATGGGTTAATGAAGCAACAAGACATCCATATGAACCAATCCCAATCCTTCCCTAGGATGTATTTCCTCTCCCAGGCGTCCAACGGGTGTCTTGGAAGAGGCTTGCAAGATCACAAAAATAGAGAATTTTCTTTATATTTGAAATCAATAACCTCAAAGTGACTCATTGTTCTGACTTCAGAGCTTTACTGGAAGTCCATATGAGTCCCAATGACGACTCAATTGAAGCTTCAAGTCTTGTCAGGGTTTCAGAAGGCGCAATACAGTCTCTCAAATATCCCCATCTATCACTTAGTATGCCTTGATTACAAGTATGGGTCGTGCTCTGGTGGTCCCACCATGTCCCAAAGTGTCCTAGATGGGTCCTGCAGGCCCAGAGAGTGCTCCCCTGCTCGGATGGGTAAAAAAGCTCTGACTGGGCCCCGGGCCAGAGCTCTGGTTGGCCCGGGGCCCGAGATGGGTTGGCCTGGGAGTGGAAGCCACAGTCTCTGGCCCAAAATGTCACTTAGAGCCCAGGAAAGTGTCATGCTGGCCTTGGGACTCCTCCCCTGCTTGGTTGGTTTTAAAATGTTCTGATTGGACCCCGGGTAAGAGATCTGGCTGGCCCTGGGGTGGAACCAGGCCCTGGGTTGGCTCCCTTCGCCAGCGCAACCTCATCACTTAGAGCATAAGACAGTGTCCCACAGGTTTGGAGAAGGCTCTCCTACTTGGCCAGGTAAAAACACAGTGACAGAGCAGTTTAAGAGCATAATTTGACCTGGGTGTCCCAGATACTGCCTGGTGGTCCAGGCCCTGCATGCCACGCACACAATTGCCCTTCTAAACAACTATTCTGTGGGGTACCCTGCCACCAGGCTGGCAGTCAAGTACCTCACTAGGCGCAAGACAAACCAAAGCAAAAGTATTTGCCAAAAATACTTTCATTAATCAAGAACGAAAGTCAGAGATTTAAAGATGATCACATACCATTGTAGTTCCGACCATAAATGAGATCCAGTGGCGTTATTTACATGACCCCAAACTTACAGGAATTGACGGCTCAAATTGATTCAGCACAGGAACCCTCATCTTGCCTGGACATGGAAAGGATTTACAGATTAATAGCTGTGATAGGAATCATCATGGACCAAAATGATTTCCCATGAATGAGGAATTCTCAGTAAGTGAAGGTCATTAGATCATGTTAATACATCTCTGCCCTTTGCACAAACCACCAGTCACTACTAGTGATTGGATGGCTTAGTGTGGTCCTGAGGTCGGTCCAGCCAAGGCTGGCAACAGCCCTAGCAGAGTGCTAAGAAGAATCTCATGACTATTTAAAGGAAGTAAAAGTCATTACAAGGTTTCTACAGGTGATCCAGGGGAAGGCTCATTAATGACAGAGGGGCCTGAGTGACTGATGGTGCCAGGCCAAACCCTTAGCCAAGTCACTGGCCCTGAACGAAGCACAAGTGCATCTTAGAGGTAAGCAAATAGAACCATGTTTAATGAAGGACCACAGACACTGTTTAACTGAATTAAATTGCTTGTTTTTAAACTCTGCACATTAGGGTGCTGATGTCCAGTACACCTTGCATGTGATCTGACCACTCGCCCCAACTAATAACTAATTATTCACTTTCTCCACGCTGGTGTTTAGTGGTAGATTCAGAACTTGTGTTTAGCAGTACTACTCAACTATTAAGTTGAAAACTAAAAATTCCCTAAATTTGATTGACAGAAAAAATATATTTCTTTTGTGGGGAAATGGACGTGAATCTGGTGAACACGGCTTGTCTTACAGTGGTGGTGATAAAGTCCATGTAGAAAGTGAGGAAGTTGAAGAAGGGCCTCAAGGAAGAGGAAAGCTGACAAAGAAAAGGCCTTAACGACCTGGGAAATGGTAGGTCCCCAGCTACAGATCTCCCCATAGGAGAATGAGGAGCATGAAGAGATTGATGAGAACTAAGGAGAGGAGGAAACAGAACATTTTCTGTCTCAAGGAATCTTCTCATGTGTGCCTTCCAAGGTGGAAAGATGAGATGCCCTCTCCCCGAGATCTTCAAAGCTGGCAGATAGAATTCCATGACAAACTGTAGGAGAGGGATAATCAAGACAAGCTGGCTGCTCTAGCTCTGGAGGAGAAAACAATGGCACCATAATAGAGGAAACTGCCCTTAGAAGAGAAGCAGGCCAGACAAGAACTGATGTCCTATAAGGATGGTGGCATTAATTTTTGAGGTGCGTTCAGTAGGCATCACACACCTCTCACTTACCAAAAAAGGTTGTACCTAGCGTTGTTAATGGGGACGACTATGACACATGGCTTGTCCCCAATGAAAGCTCATTGAGAATGTGCAGGGTAGACAAGCAACACTGGGAAACCTTGCTGTGAAAGTTAATACAAAATCTGAGGAGGAATACATTCCTGACTCTTGAAGTAGGGGTAGCTCCCTCATACACCCACTATAAGGAGGACTTGATGCAGCAGTTTGGTTTTATACCTGAGCAGTAGAGGAAGACGTTCCAGGACACCCATAAAGAGTCACAGCAAACTTAAGCAGATTTTGTACATAGATCGTTAAAATCACTGGGTGGCAGGGTGAAGGACAAAATTGTAGATTCTTGTTAGGCATAGGCGAAATTTAAATGACGCTGGCGTAATTTAAGTAATGTTGAGAATTTTACATTACGCTTCTTTTAGTGGAATTCTCAGATTTTCTCCAGGCACTTCAGAAACAGAATTTTAGGCTCTAACTTCACACTGCTAGAGAAGAACATTCTTAACTCAGATCACATTCTGATACTGCTATCTTCTGTTTTGGGTGTCTTGACACGGCCTCCATTAGTGGTGAAAACTGTGAACTGACACCCGTAATGCCTGCATGGGTCCAGAAGTGCTTGGTCTACAGGTGAAACGTTCTACATCTTGCTTGCCTCTCTCACTCGCATGGGTCTGATCCACAAAGTTATACTTACACTTTTGTTGAAAATTCACAAACTATAAGTTAATATTAAGTTTACAACTGCAGAGACTCTGCAGTCAGGGCAAATAACTTTATACATAAAAAGATAGGACAAGTCTATCTTTCTATGTGCAGAGTTCTTTGGTCCAAATGAAGAGTTCCCACACTTATAAATTTACTATTAACTCGTAGTTTGTGAATACCCAAAAAGACGTAAACTCATACAAAAGTATAAGCTTAACTTTATGAATCAGGTCCCAGATGTTAGTCCTGGAGAAAGAAGAGACAATGGTGAACGCGCCATACCCGGCACATCAGCTATTTTTAGAGGGTGTGGGTTTTTTTATTTTTTAAAAAGAGGCTCCTGATTCAGTTTTCTAATTAAACAACGTGTTTCCGGAGACACATTCAACCTGATCAGTCCAAACAGCAAAGGTAGCCTGTTAGCCAATGCTTAAAAATCTGGCAGTAATAGAAATGACAATCACAAATCAAAACCATGTTTGATGGAAAATAAAGATCTTGTTTAGTGCTCTTAGACTTAACAAGCTTTGGTTCACAAACAGTTGAGTAACTGTAACAGACCCAGATTTCCTTTCAAGCCCTAGAATTTTGCAAGCAAGCTACCTTTGTACAGGGCTCATTATAGCCCTGCACCTCATTCAGAATTTTACCAACAGAAGTAGGCTAATTATTCAGAACCTTTTCACCACTGAAGTACTGTGACTTCTTTGATAAGAGAGGAATCAATAACGGTCAGTCCCTGTGCTCAGTTCTAGGGATTTACCATATAGTCATTTGGTAACTTCCAAAATAAGGGAATTCCATGATCCAGATAGTGGTTCTGTAATATCCCAAAATGTAGTTAGGATGCTCACGCATAGGGGTAAATTCTGGTCCAGGTAGACGGGTGAAAATATGCCTCTCTCTGACATGCCTGCATCCTGGAATAAGAACAATGATGACTTGTAAACATTGTAATGGGTTCCTGGAATAATCAGTGTGAGTGCATCCACTGAAGATTCCTCCCATTTATTTTTACCAAAATGTAATGATGACCCTTTCTTAGAATGTAGCAAGGGGTACTCCTAGATGTACAGAAGGTATTTAGTTTAAACATTTCAGAGACTGCAATTATCCGCTTACAAGAACCATGGAATAGTGAACCTTTCAGATGGAAATGTATTTTGTTATTAGTTGGCCTTATAGAAGAGATGTCATGCAGGTGGAGTTATCCCTTTTTTACTTTCAGCAAGCAATTTTTGAAAACGTGACATTATTCACCCAAATAATGCAGAATGCGGTTTTAGATTTGACTCCACAAAGTTCCCTTCAGGACAGAATTGTCTTAATCACTTTTTAATATTTATGTGCCCCCAGATTTGATTCACAATTTGTTGCTGTTTCCAGTTTTCTGACTTATTGGATAGGTAATTCCAGGGGCGAACAGAGCATTAGTACTGGGGCAGGGCTGCTGCTGAGTGACAGCAGCATATCACTCAGCCACACATGCACACTTTAAACAGCTCTAGACAGCTGGGTTAGAGCAAGTGTAGGCCTCCGGCGAACAGTGAAGAGTTGAGTGAGGCCGCTCCATCCAATTAGGGCACTGCTCTCATGCTGCATGAGAGCAGCACCCTGATTGGTGAAAGGAGTTGCTACTTCCAGTTCCGGTGGTGAGGAGAGGAACGGGAGGATGTTGGATCAGCTTCTGGTAGGTTTTTATTCTTTCTGATTTTATTTTGCGGGCGCCCACCTGTCCCCTTCTCCCCGTAGATACCAGACACCACTGGGTAATTCAGATGGAACAACTATACTTTGTACTATTTATTGGAGATTTCAATGCTAATTTGTCAATCTATGTGCCAGACATATACAGAAATACTGAACTGGAGGAAGCATAGCACGCTACACTAGTCTTGTTCATATGGAACTGTAGAGGAGATAAACAAGAGGTAATGATTCTGGAGAAGCTGATGGGGCAAGGATGTGTGAAAATTATTAGTCGGAATGAAAGGATTCTCCAACTAGACCCACGCGAAAAGGCTCCAATACATGATTTCTTCCATCAAATATTTTCAATTTCTTTCAGAGGCCTCTATCAATGAAAATGCTCCAAGCAACAACACTATCTTTATCTTTTTCTCCAAGGCAATTTCAGAGGGGGATATGAGTGCAAGGGAAGACACAATTCAAGGCTCCTGTTACTGGATGAAATGGGACTTTAAAAATACAGCCTCGGACCATAAAATGTTTAGTTTTAGTAATAATCTATTTTTTAGCACTGAAGGTGATATCATTTTAAAATATGTAACTTGCATGAGCAGTTTTGTATCTATGATCTGGCATAAAAAATCTGCTATTTAAGGGGCAAAAAGGTAACCTCAGACAGATCAAGTTTTGGAGGAGATCAAATCCAATCAGTATATATTATTAGGTTGAATTACAGACAGTTTCAAGCCTACTTAAAAGAGGTGTTACCTTAATTAGTCTCAGTAAGAAAGAACTAGAAGAGGCTTCTAAATCTAGGGTGTCTATGAGAAGGAAATAGATGAATTCACGCTGGGCACTTCCTTAGCAGCGATTTTCCAGGCAAACAAAATGGTTACAACAGTCTAATTTTACGTAAATCTCCTGAAAAAAACATATTTAGCATTCTCTTTAGTAAAAAAATCACAGTCCACCCACTAATTCTTTCATGCCTATACTTTGATAATGTTGTTCTGACATAGGCCTCCTAGTCTGCCTTGATGCCTCTGAACTCTTGCATGTCAAGATTTGTTTTCCTTCAAAGAAATTTGAGCACAACACTGCAATCCTTTGGGTGTTACACTGGCTTGTCAAAAAGGCCAGAATTTAATTTAATCTGGGTTGTCTAACCTACAAAGCAGTCAACTTAAGATATCTGACTTATCTGGCTAATCTTCTCCAGCCATCCAGTGACATGAGAATTCTCAGGAGCAAAGATAACTTTCCCCCAGAATTGTCCAGTACAGAACCTCCCATGCTTTTCATCAGTCTTTCTCAGAAGCCAATTCTCTCCTATGGAACTCTCTCCCTGTGGAAATTATGAACAAACCCTCTGTTTGCTCCTTCCGTCATTATCTAAACATGCATCTCTTTAGACTAAATTTTCCATTGACTGTAATGTAGTTACTTGTGTTTTTACATGCCCACTAGTCTTTATTCTCCCCAATATTTTGGTAAATTGTAAACATGCAATTTACTTTGGCATGATTTGCATAAAGCTGCATTCATAAAAAACCAAGATCTTCTGATGAAAAATTGCTTTAAAGTGTTGGTTGATGGTGAAAACTTCAACTATAGCTATCCCACTCCAGGAACAGACAAATTATTTTTCTAAACCTTATGCCATAAATTAGGAATGTCTGCGTACTGTACGAAGAAATAAAGCACTGGTGCACCATGTACAGGAGCAAGATATCTTATTCGACCCCTCTATTTATGTACCACCAAAAGGCAAACTGAAGGTTTTACTCATGGAGTGAGACATTCAGGTGCATTGGAGTCTGACCACAATCACATTGCAACAGTTAAAAAGGGCTCTGATGTTTGGGACAACAGTCAGCACACTCTGCATTTATACATTTTCAACTGAATTTGTCAATAGGCATCCCCTTTGGACAACGTTAGGAACTTTAAAGATCCCACTCGGTCATTTGAAATTAGTATTCATCCTTCACTCTTCCTTTTGGTGTAAGGTTGTCATGGGAGGTGAAACACAAAATGGTCTAATGCAGGGTTATATGCCAGCCCCACTTTGTTTTTCCTTCTATTTACACAAATATCCCAAAGTATTGCCCATATTCCAGGTTTTTCACCAAATCTGGGGCCAAAACTTCTCTTTATATTAATGTATGCAGATGATGTTATTGTCTTCAAGTTCACTCCAGTAGGTCTACGCAGATGTCTTGATAAATTATTTACATATGCACCCACTGATTCTTTGAAGATCAACATGTTGTAAACCAAGAAGGAGGGCAAAGCACTAACCATGAGATGGCCACTGATCGCTCTATGAATCATTAGGGCAAATACACTTCAATGATACAATTACCATTTATAAGGTTACTATTCCCGCATTGTTACTTTATTCAGTTAAACATGTACCTTACATGTCTTAGAGCCTCATCTAGAGCTCAGCAGAGGGTTACTCCATCACAAGTATAACGGATATCACATCACTGTATTTCAAGTGCCATTGGATATAATGCACTTGCAATATGGGCGGACAGGATATCCATCAGGTTTGTGACCGAGTAACTTGCCCACCAAACTCTAATGGGGATATTCACAAGAACGTGTGCGAAACATCACCAAAAAACTGCTAACGCAACTTTACACATTGCAGCCTATCGCGGTAAAATAACCCCATGTCAAAGTGGAATTCACAACAAGGCGGTACCATGCGATAGTCTGCCAAAACAGCGACCAATGTCCGCGATACAACCACCTCGATGAAAATAAAAACACAAACCTTAACGTGAAAAAACATGCGATGGGCCAAAGCGCGATAAGCAGCATCAGGCCTGCAATACACACATGGCAGGCGGGAAAAATCACTATAAAAGTAGAGAAAACACTAAAAAAAAAAACTGACAAACACCCAAGCACCATGGAGGCAGCCGGAGCAGGCGCAACCCCACAAGCACCTCGGACGACAAGTCTGGGACCTCGGGGACAGTGAAGGGCAAGGACAAGAAGAAGAGGAAGACGAAGTTCAGTCCACAGGAAAACAGGATCCTAGTCATGGAGGTGATGGAACACCATCAACAACTGTTCATCACCTTCAACGTGTCATTGGGCACCAAAAATGGAATATGGCGGGACATCGTGGACAAGGTGAATGCTGTCAGAGAGCTCAAGAGGTCAATGGACGAGGTCAAGAGGAGATGGATTGACATCAAACGCAAGACCAAGGAGAAACTCGCAGCCAACCAGAAGGCAGCAATGCAGACTGGAGTTGGGAGCCCAGCGCCACAGCTCGTGCTGGATGACATGGAGGAGCTGGTGTTGACAGTCATCAGTGTGGAGACTGTGGCCGGAGTCAGGGGACCAGACACTGGTCAACGGGACACAACACAACCGCAACAGGGTGAGTGACCAAAAAGTACTGGGGGATGGATGGAGATGGCCACAATGGCACAGATGCACAATGAAGCAGAGCACAGTGCACACCCACAATGACTCTGAGTCATGGCCCTGATCTACAGATTGTTACAATGTACAATGCCATGCTGTCTAAATGCCAACATGTACCATGCGTCTACATACATGTGAACACATTGCAATACACCAACTCCCCTTCTCATTGCAGGGGCACCGTCAACACCTCCTGCAGAGCAGTCCCAGCCACTCTTCACTGATGACGAGGAGGACAACCCCAGCATCGACACCCAAGCCCTCCAAGACATCATTGACGTCATCCGCAACTCACCTCCAGGATCAGAGCAGCCCGCTGCATCGAGGAGATCCCACCCACTACCCAAACCACCCAGCAGGAGGCACCCACAGCCCCAGCAGTCTCCCAAGACCCCCAGGAACAACACATGGCCTTCCAACGCCGTGTTCTGGAGGGCCACAGGGAGACGGCTGAGTAGGTGCGGGTGGGGTTCCACATCATGGCTACCAAACTGGACGCCATCCATGGGTGTCTAGGTCCCATAAGGGACCAGCTCCAGTCCCTAACGGACACCCACAGCCCACTCCATGATCTCCAATGAGCCCTGACTGACATCTCTGGAGTCATGACGTGGAGAGAAGAACACCCGTCCGCTCAGAGTGGCTCCAGCGATCCTAGCCGTGAGCTGGCACACATGCGGAGGCTCATGGAAGACATGGTGCAGATGGAGGTAGAAAGGATGGTAGCCACTGCTGCACATCAGCAAAATGTAGCTGGGATCTACCATGCCCTGCAGATCCTCATCATGGTATTGCTGCTACAAGGCGTGGCGCTGATGAATGCTGCTGCCCCCACACCATCCACATCTCCACCCCCTGGTGTGTCAGTACCTCACAGTGCGGCCGACAATCCTCCTCCGGCCTCTGATGTATCAGTGGCACACACTACCACAGTTGGTACTGCAACACCCACAGGTGGGGCAGAGGGCACATTCGAGGACGAGGACATGGATGGGTTTGACTTCAGAAGGAGGCACTAGCATTCATTTCCGCCACCTGGCCTGTTTCTGCTTGGTGCCGCACATGGCCCCATGAACTTCCACTGACCCCGAATACGCTCCGCTGCACTCACCTTGGACTGCGACATGGATTGCCATTTCCTGTTTGATGACAAATGACACGGCGACCAGACTGCGGACTGTACCCATCCTCTTCCGCAGTACTTGTCATCCCCACATGGACTCTGGCTGGCCCTCCACGTACCCATATTGTAAAGTGTGCTTGGCATGTCCCTGTACCGCTCCAGCTGCAAAACTCCACTGGACTTGCAATAAACATCCAGTAACGCACTGCTGTGTCATGTCTTTCATCAGTCATGTATGAATGTGTGGTTGAATGTAGGGACAATGATACCCCTTACGTCAATGATGCTCATCTAGTGGGATGCCAGTCACAGTGTGCTACATGTCCTATTGTGTTCCGGGTGCCGTAGACACTTCAACAGGGACAGATGCATTAGTCACTTCCTTGTCTGGACATGGACTGAACCACACCCAGAGCCCTTGAGTCATTGTTGCAAGCCCTGTGCAGCGTACGCCAGGCCAGACCACTCCGCTTACGCTCTGAGGGGGGGCTCACATAGCTACCTGTCGCAGGCGTATTCGCTGGTGGTGTGCAGGTCACTGGTCTAGTTGTCAGCATGTCATGGCCAGTCCCTGAGGGCAGATTTGCACACACACCACACCCATCCAGCACATGCATCACAGGCCATGTTACCCTGCATATATAAGGGGCCGACAATGTCACATTCCCCTCTGCTGGTGGTGACTGGATGCCGGACGCTCCACGGTTCTCAATCATAAAGGGCCCATGAGTTGTTGCGCACAAGGTCAGTGGCACCCGAAGCCTTGCAGCCTTCATGGGCCTACCACCACATAGCGCTGACTGGGGTTGCACGGGGTTAGTGGCACCCAAAGCCTTGCATCCGTCATGGGCCTACCACTACGTGGCGCTGACTGGCATTGCACAGGGTTAGTGGCACCAAAATAGCTGACCGGGTCTGCAGCCTGCGATGATGACGTGAGCACTGATGTGGTCTCCGCCATTGATGACTCAGGACTCAGTGTCATGTGGGGGACCTGCTGGGTCATGGGGCGGGTCCGCATGATGTGGACCATGCCATGGTGGCAGACCAGGGTCTGGAGCTTGCACGAGCACGTGGTGTGCCCACTGGTGGACACACCGGTGACAGTAGGTGAACAGTGGGGCCTGGGTGCGCAGGAGCAGTGGTGTCTCTCTCTCTCTCTCCCTTCCTTTCGTTCTCTCTCTCTCACTCACTCTCTCTCTCTCTCTCTCTCTCCCTTCCTTCCCTTCCTTCCTTCCCTCTCTTTCTCTCTCTGGCTTTATTTACTTCTCTGTTTCTCTGTATCTCGCTCATTTGATGTGCGCATGACACACGTCCTGATTTTGTGCTTTATTTTCCAGGCTGTGACGTCGAGATTGTCCCTGACGGACCCGACAGGAGTCTTCCGCATTGGTGTTTTGTGTTGTATTTCAATAAAGTTTTTGGTTACTTCAGTGCTGTGTGACTGTTTCTTGTTCTTCTGGCCACACGTGTTGTTTTATTTTGGCAATGTGTGTCATCATGCACTTTTTGTGGCTCTTGTGTCATGCACGGTATGTGTATGTCCGGGTGGGCTGGGGGGGGGCAGGGGGTGGTGGAGGTGGGTGTTGTGGCCCTCATGGGTGTCGGATCTGCATGATCATTGTCTCCATGGCATCTGTGGGTCTTCAGGTGTGGCTCTTGGCTGGGCTCCCTTTTATGCTGTGGGTAGTCATCCTGCTTAGCACCAGCAAAAGGCAGGTGTTAAATCCCTGGTGCTACAGCGGCTTATCGCCTATTTTTGATTCGCTTCGCAGATCTGGCAGTTCGTTGTGAAAGTGGTGTTGTGGATTTTCATGTGGTTTTGCATGTGAACGCCTACTCTGCATCTCATTAGGGTTAGTTGGTGGTGTCCACCGTGGAGATACATTTTGGGGCAGTTATCGCAGGAATACTGGCGTTGTCTGCAGTTTGCACCAGCTTGTGAATGGGGTGCTAAGTCTATCTCCACTTTTGATGTGTTAAGGTGGAGATAAATCGGAGATGAGTCCTTGTGAATATCCCCCTAAATCAGGCCATTAGTCTTTCTTAAAGAAAGCACCCGGCAAAATATTGGGAAAACTCTGAACTTTTAACCCATCCATCCCAGTTCATAAACTGATGTTAAGATGAGGATTGCCAAACTTATTCTCCATGGTTTTGGAGTTGTTGATCCAGTAGATCAATCAAGAACTCCTTTACTCATAAGCTCTCATTGGGAGCGCCTGAAAGAATATCTTCTTTTGAATTATGTGAGATATACAGTTCCTTCCAAAAATGATTTTTCTAATTCTTCCGGGATGGGTCACCCAATCATCTAAAACAGGTTCTAGAAGATACAGTACACCAAGTAAATTTCAAATTAGATAAGGAATACTGTATATATATATATAATAATATAGTATGAAGTGATAGTGGAATGGTCCACAGTTATTAGAATGCAACCTCACCTAGAGGTATCTCTCGAGTACATGCTGAGGTTTAGTAATCTTCTACTAAGAGTACCAAGGGGGCCTGGGAAGGCATACCTTAAGATGAATACAAATGCTACATTTTCTTTAATGGTGTTTATGATTTTATTTATATGTTATGATCATTATTTTTAAAATATAGTGTTACATCATCTGATGAGGTTTTAACTTGTATTCAGTGTCCTATAAAGGATCAAGTTTCTTAGGTATTTTCGTAAAGCTTTTTGATGTATTATTCAGTAATCTTTTTAAATTGGTATGAAATGTTACTTGATGTTTGGTTGATCTCTGTTGAGATTTAAACCAGTAAAGATTTGCATGTGTGTTGTGTGGGTTTCATGCTCCTAATTATAGCCCCAAGCCGCTAAGCAGATCTTATTTATTAAAGTTAGGTCCACAAATTTTTGCCAAAGAAAGGGATCAAATTGTGAGGCAATTTCATTGAAATAATGCAAAAAGAAATTACAAAATATGGGAATTATGCAACAAATTCTGAGGCAGCATTATTTTGATCCATCTGGACTAGAAGCAACAGTTTTTTCAAATCTGCAAGTTGCTGTGCAAATTATGTGATGAGTGCACGAAATCCATACCTTTGGAGTGACCTCTTCTGCCACAGAACCAAATAATTCAACTGGCCCTGCCTATTGTCCATTGTTTCATTTAAAATATGTTTATTCTAATTCAATGAAATACCTATTGTTATTTGAACCCTGAATAAAACAAAGACAACAATTTTTCCTTTAACAGAATGCTGTTTAATTTGCAATGCAAAAGATGTTGTTTTTTTTCAGAATTTCTAAATTCTTCACTATATAACTAAATAACTAAAGTTATGTGATTGTGAGAAGTTGTGATGTTGGTTGACTGGGGTGTGAGCCCTGGTCAAGCAACAGCCACAATCCCTTGGAAGGTGAACCACAAAAAGGGCCTGAATACGATGGAGGTGAGACCTCGATTGTAAGGCCGTCGGTGGTGGTCCCACCTCCGTGCAGCCCATAGGATCCGCTCACCACAGTAGGATGCAGGCAGTCAGATCTCGGCTGGTGGCGGGAAAGACTGCTGCATCCATCAGTGTGGCTGTCAGACTCCTATTCCCTACAAAGGACCCAGGATTAGAAGGGGGTATGTAGGAGCATGAGGAAGACCTGAGCACAGGTCCTGAACTGCAGCATCCAGAGGAAGAGGACTTGTCCCCTGGAATGGAGCTGCCTGCCAGGCAAAAGAACAGTGCATCCTTCCAAGGCCAGTACCCTGAGGAGCTGGCAAGCAGGAGAGTTGAGAGGGAATTTCAGCCGCAGATGGCCAAGTTTTAAATGGAGGAGGATCTTTACGGATTGAGGCTGGGTCATGAGAAGAGCCTGAAAAAGCTGGAACTCAGAGCCAGCCAGACAAGCAAAATCTAGCGGTAATGGTGGCAGCAACACTGCAGTGTCTAACGGAGACAAAAAGATCCACAACTCCAAAGACCTTTTGCCTTGCTATGGAGTGGGGGATGATATTGACAAGTGGTTCTTAGCCGATGAGGTAGCCCTAAGGATGCAGAGGATATCAGAGGAGTATTGGGGGCGAGTCTCTGGAAACAAATGTCTACAGTGGGAAGGGAAACCCTGCTCACACTAGAGATACGAGACCAGATGAGGTGTACCATCATGAAAGCTATTCTAGTCACCTAATTTGGGCTTACCCCAGAAAGGTACTGTATAAGATTAAGGGACAACCAGAAACTGCCAACCCGGTCTTGGGTAGATTTTCTTTCATTATTCCAGTAAGGCACTAAGTGGTTGGGTGAAGGGGAGCAAAGTAAATGATTAGATTGGGCTATGCAATTTTATCCTGAGGTAGAACATGCTCAATTACCTATTTTACAGAACTGCGCCAACATCTAGTCGATAGTAAGCTCACTGACTCCAGAGAGATTGTTAAAGAGGCGGACCTGAGGCTGAGCACCAGTGTCCAAAAACATATCTGGTGGAGACTACCCCAAGGGTGATCAAGGGTACCACCAAAATAAAGAGGGGGAGAAAAATGGTGAAAATAAGAATTCTCTAAAGGCCCCCCAAAATAATTCCCAGGGAAACAGTAACCAGTCCCATCCTGAACCAAAGAAGAAGGGATTCTATGACAACCAGACCAACATTTTGTTCCCCAGTGTGCAGAGTGTTACAAATATGGGCACTCCAAGGGAGACCCCAAATATTTCAATAGGCCAAAGCACCCAATGGTGGGCAGACACAACGGTTGATGAGTATAGTGCTGGGGGGTGATACTAGTTAGCTTGAGGAGAGAGCAGAGGTTACCCTATTGTCCCTGGTAGTTAGAGAGATGGTAGCAAAATCCCACATGGCTTCAAATGTTTCAAGTATAGGCAGTAGGTTACCATCAATGGGCAAAGGGTGGAGGCTCTGTGAGAGATAGAAGGCAATATGACTACTGTGTGGTGTCATATGGTGTCCTCGGGGCAGGTGATCCCTAATACATTGCACCAGGTCATAGCCACAGACAACCCTGAGAGCCATCATCCTGTGGCTCCTGTTTCCTTCCAGTAGGGGCAGGTCTCAGGTTCTCTAAAAGTAGCTGTGACCCATAGCATGCTGTCAAATTGTCTGTTGGCCAAGGACCTAGAACACACTGTCTGGTAATAATTGGAGCCCAAGCCACACCTGGACATGTTAGGATTGCCTGAGTCTGCCTGCATGGCCACACAATCCCTAGTTGCCTAAGAGGCAGACCAAGGAGGTCTGGATCCTAAACTAATGGCCCAGGCCAGTGCAAAAAAGAAGAAGGGCATGGAGTTCAGGAAACCATCCCTGAAACTCCTGTGGACTGGGTTGAAGGGGTGCCTGATTAGGTTGCCCCTGGAGCCTCCCAGAGAGGGCATTGCTGTCCTGGGGGCCCTGCCTGAGCTTGCTTGATGGCAAGGTAAGGGTGGGCCAACCAGGGAAGAATTGTGGAAGGTGTAGAAAGAGTGCTTAACTCTAGAGGTTGTGAGGCAGCCAGCTGAGGCCCAGGCAGCTGGTAACACCCGTGGAGATCATCTAATCTACTGGGAGAATGAACTCCTATACAGTGAGCCTAAGGCTCCCGTGACTGGGGCCACACATGCACTTCCAGATCCTCACGGAACCCAAGACCACCCTAAGAGGCACCCTAATCTACAGACCACCCGGACCCCTACCACAATTCTGCGACACCATCGCCGACTTCATCAGCACGCACGCACTGACCTCCACCGACTACATCCTCCTCGGAGACCTGAACTTCCATCTGGAGAACAACGACAGCAACTCCTCCACCCTGATAGACAACTTTGCCAACCTCGGACTGGAACAGCTCGTCACGACGCTGACCCACATCGCCGGACACACGCTCAACGCTATCTTCTCCTCAAGCCCACACATCTCCTTCAGCCACGTCTCCGAACCCACCTGGACCGACCACCACTGCATCCACTTCACCTTCCGGAAACCAGTCGCACATCACCGCACCCTACAGATCCCCCTTCGCTGCTGGGGCAAAATCACTGAAGTACAACTACAGGCAAACCTCACACTCAACCCACTGACCAACCCCTCCAACCCCGACGATGATGCGCGCACCCTCAGACGATGGATGGGCGACTGCGCCAACACCTTAGCCCCGCTGAAACAACAAACCCTCAAAGACACCAGCAAGAGAACCAAATGGTTCACCCCGGAACTCCTAGCGTCAAAGCGCACCTGCAGGAAGTTGGAGAACACATGGCACAGCGAGAAGTTGCTTGGCAGCCGCGCAGCCCACAAAGACGCCATCTGCAACCACCACCACCTCATCAGGACCGCCAAGAGGACCTCCTTCAAAGACCGCCTCAATAACAACGCACACAACAGCAAGCAGCTCTTCAACTTCGTGAAGGAACTCTCCAACCCCAGCTCCAACGTCAATGACATCCCGCCGTCGCAAGCCCTGTGAGACTCCCATACCACCTTCTTCCACCGCAAGATCGCCGACATCCACGATAGCTTCAACCCCGGACGACTCTAACAGGCCTCAACACGCAGGAACCACCACACCCACCGACTACGACCCCCTGACAACCTGGGCCAACGTGAGCATCGAAGACACAATCACGACCACGGGCACAATCCACTCTGGCTCACCGTCTGACCCTTTTCCACACCACATCTTCAACAAAGCCGGCAGCTCCATTGCACCCCACCTATGCAACATCATCAACCTCTCCTTTGAGACCGCCACCTTCCCTGAAAGCTGGAAACACGCTGAGATCAACGCCCTACTGAAGAAACCCAAGGCGGACCCGAGCGAACGGAAAAACTTCCAGCCCATCTCCCTGCTTCCGTTCCCAGCTAAGGTCCTCGAGAAGATAGTCAACATCCAGCTCACCCGCTACCTCGAAGTCAACAGCATCCTGGACCCCTCCCAGTCAGGTGTCTGCAGCAACCACAGCACCGAGACCGCCCTCATCACCGCCATAGACAACATCAGGATCCTGCTGGACAACAGTGAGACGGCAGCCCTCATCCTTCTCGACCTTTCTGCCGCCTTCGACACCGTCTACCACCACACACTACGCACCCGAATCCATGACGCAGGGATCCAAGACAAGGCCCTGGACTGGACCTTCTCCTTCCTCTCCAGCAGAACCCAGAGAGTCCCCCCGTTCCGATCCAAAGCCTCCAAGATCATCTGCGGCATCCTGCATGGATCCTCCCTCAGCCCGACGCTGTTCAACGTCTACATGGTGCCTCTCGCACGCATCGCCTGCCATCACAACCTCAACATAATCTCCTACGCCGACGACACGAAACTGATCCTCTACCTCACCAAGGACCCCCTCACCGCCAAATCCAACCTCCACCAGTGAATGAAGGCCGTCACCGACTGGATGGAGCATAGCCGCCTTAAACTGAACACAGACAAGACAGAGATCCACATCCTCGGGCCCAACCCCTCAGCATGGGATGACTCCTGGTGGCCCGCATCACTGGGGACACCCCCCGCACCCACCAACCACGCACGCAACCTGGGAGTCATCCTCGACTCGAAACTCACCATGACCAAACAAGTAAACGCTGTCTCCTCCACCTGCTTCAACACCCTCTGTATGCTCCGCAAAATCTACAGATGGATCCCGACAGACACAAGGAAAACAGTCACCCAGGCCCTAGTCAGCAGCAGACTCAACTATGGAAACGCCCTCTACGCCGGAGCCTCGACCAAGCTCATCAACAGACTGCAAAGAATCCAGAATGCCTCTGCACGGCTGATCCAAGATGTCCCGCACCGCGACCACATCACCCCCCACCTGAGGAACCTGCTCTGGCTCCCTGTCGACAAAAGAATCTCCTTCACGCTCCTGATCCATGCACACAAGGCACTCCACAAGACCGGCCCAGCCTATGACAACAGCCGACTCTCCTTCTACGTACCCAACAGGAAACTCCGCTCCGCAGATCTCTCCCTGGCTACCGTCCCACGCATCCGTAGAACCACAGCCGGAGGCAAATCCTTCTCCCACCGCGGCACCAAGACAAATCAAAGACCTTCTAAGTTCTAACCTTCAGGAGACAACTCAATACCTCGCTGTTCGACCAGTAGCAACATCACCCCCTTCCTCCCCACCCTTCAGCGCCTTGAAACCCTTGCAGGTATGTAGTGCGCTTTACAAATTATCTGATTGATTGATTGATTGTCCCCAGTGCTACATGGCTTTCCACTGGGTTTGGCTAATGATATATCCCTGGCAGGACATCGGCTGCAGAACAAGACCTTTGCCAGGCTTGGCACACATTTTTATTAGCCCCAGATGAGGATGGCTTCAGATACATTCCTGCAGGTCAAGTTTTACCTGCCAGGCCTGTTGGAAATCAGGCAAAAGGTAATGGCTCCCCTGGATCACTTTCCTGTCATTGGTACCCCCTTTGAAAGGGAAGGCATCAACTTTGTTGGGCCCCTGGACCCCAAAACTGCCTTGGGCAATATGTTTATCCTGGGTTTGGTGGACCATACCACTAGATACCAAGAGGCCAGTACTCTGAGATCTATTACTGCACCTGCAGTGGCTAGGGCATGGATGGGGATTTTTAACCGAGTGAGGTTCCACAAAGAAGTGTTGTCTGACAAAGGCACCAACTTCATATCAGCTTGAAGTCCATGTGAGATGTGTGTGGGGCAACCTGCATGTTCTCCACACCTTACCACCCACAAAAATATGGACTTGTGGAGCGATTCAACAACATAGCCAAACACATGATTATGATTCTGCCTAGGCCCAAGAGGCAGAAGTGGGGGTCCCTGTTCTCATGCCTCCTCTTTGCCTACAGGGGGTACCACAGAAGGGAGCTGGATGTAGCCCATTTGAGCTCCTCAATGGACACCCCCATGTTAGGGGACCTCCCGGCCCAGTGACAGGGCTGGGGATAAGCTACCAAGAAGGCCACCCAGGATAGTAACATCTTCAGGCTGGATCACCAAAACCAGATGCAGCTCTGCTGGAAGAGGGTCAAACAGATTTTTGAGAGCAGCTTAGAGGTTATAAAACTCTGATATGACCTGAAGGCCAATCTGTTCGTGTCTCAACCTGGCCAAAAAGTATGGGTTATAGAGCCCATGGAACACAGGGTCCTCAAAGACCTCTGGACCATACGAGGTGAAGGAGCGAACAGGGAGGTAATTTTACCTCATGGACCTTACACCTTCTAGGAACACTTTAAGGGTGCTCCATATCAACTATCTGAAACCACAGAATGAGAGATCTGAGGTCACCATGCTTCTGATGATAGATGATGTGGTGGAAGATGACAGTGAACTTCTACCTAAAATTCTATCCATGAAGGAGCATTATGAGTCAGTAGAGGGTGTAAACCTCTTCCCTATTCTGAATTCAGAATAGTGATAGGGCTGTCACCAATGGCTTGGTCAGTTTGCCTCTCCATTATACCTCACCCCTGGGATTACACACTTGTGTACCCACAGCATTGAGACTGGAGAGTATGTCTGCAAAGAACAAATGTGCAGGTTGTCAGACAAGGTGGGAGCTAGAATCAAGGAGGAAGTCTCTCAGAGAGAGCCTTCCAGCAGTCTCTGGTCCAGCCCAGTTGTGCTGGTGCCTAAGGCCTCACCACTGGGCACCACCCCAGGACTCAAATTATGTGTGGAGAGCAGAGGACTCAATTCAGTCACCAAAACTGATGCTCACTCATCCCCCCAGCTGATGAGCTCATAGACAGGCTGGGCAATGCCAAGTTCCTCAGTACCTTTGGTCTTACATCAGGGTCCTGACAGACTGCTTTGGCTGAGGGGGGAAGATAGATCAGCATTCACAAAACCAGAGGGCCACTTCCTGTACAGGATGATGCCCTTTGGACTAAATAATGTCCATACTATCTTCCTTCCAGAGGCTGTTGAACAGGGTGGTGGCTAGGATGGAGGCCTTTTTGCCACCTGCCTAATGACATAGCTCTCTTCAGCACCAGCTGGAACACCTGTGCCTCCCTGGCTGCTATTTGAGGTTTGATAAGGGGTATAGCACACATTTTGCCTTCTTAACTGAGCTGACTTCTAAGGAGCAGGCCAAAAAGGTAATTTGGTCAGAGGCCTATCAGAAAGTCTTACACATCATCAACTACGCCATGTGTACGGCACCTGTACTCAAAGTTCTTGACATCTACAATTAATTTATTGTGCAGACAGACGCTTCAGAGCATGGCATGGGAGATGGCCTAGCACAGTTAAATGTGGAGCTCCAAGACCAACCTGTAGCTTTCATCAGTATGAGCTTACTTACTTTGGAGATGGAGTGTTATTGAGAGAGAAGCTTTTGCTGTGGTCTGGACACTGAAGAAACTGAGACCATACCTGTTTGGGACTCATTTTGAGGTTCAGACAGAACACAGGCCCCTTAGATGGCTCATGCAAATGAGGGGTGAAATTTCCAAACTGTTGAGTTGGTCCATCTCCCTACAGGGAATGGAATTTACGATGGAACACTGCCATGGGTCAGACCATGCCCATGATGATGATCTATCCAGGTTCCTTAACCTTCCACCTCAGTGATGAGAATTCCCAGAAGGATGGGTAGTTCTCCTCATTTTCAGCTGGGGGGATACATGTTAGGCCTATCAGCGTTAGGGGGTCTTCGCTCAAACTTTGTAGTTTACTCCTTCTTTGCTGAATTCTTTTTGTTGGTCTTAGGATTCTGCACACCTTACACCTGCTAACCACAAATGTATGCAGACTTTGCTTTGCAGTCTGTCCTCGCAGCTCCCCATCAGAACCAATGCAGCTTGAAGCTACTCGACTCAGACCTTGCATCACAGCCAGCCCTTGCAGCTCCTCGTCGGAACAAACGCAGCACAATGCAATTCGATGCAAGCCTCGTTTCACAGCCCTCACATTTTCTCTTTGGATTCGACGCAGCACAAAGCATCTTGAAGCAGGACCCTGCACTGCTCCTCTGAACCGCCTCTGTGCTTTGCTACTCCAACATCAGGACGTATGGTCCAATTCTCAGTGGGCCTAGCCTGGTCCCTGGATCTGGGCCACACTCAACTATGGTTGGCCTAAACTTGTGACTTTGTCCCAGTCCAGTGCGACCTGATAAGCACAGTAGGTGGTTGGTGCTTTTAAGCACCACTATTTTACCTAAACCTTTAAAACTGCATATCTTTGGTTTCATTAATTGGATTTTTATCATTTTGGTATCACATAATGTATCACATTTTATTCTATATTTCTAAATTGGTGTGGGATTTTAGGGAATGGTGGTGTGGACTGAGTATTGATAAATAGAGATTTTAATTCGGGTAATTTTAAATATTTTAAAATAGAATTTGAATATTTTTGGATTATATATGTGTTATTGGAATGTGTCTATAAACTGCGTATGGAATGGTTTTTAACAAAATTAAGATTGATGTTAGAAAAATTTGTCTCTTATAATATAAAGGGAAAGTGAACTTGTAATAATCTTTTTGATTGTTGTTCTTTAGAATTTTAAACAAAACGTTGTGTTTTATTGTGTTTTATGCGGTTTAAAGACCAACGGTCTAAATAAACTTACTTTTTGACTTGACTTGACTTGGTGTGGGATTTTTCGTGTGTTGTGTTTTCACTTTATTACTGTTTGAGTAATGCATAAATACTTTACAAATTCCCTCTAAGTTAAGCCTGACTGCTTTAGTGCCAACCCTATAGAGGGATAAGGAAAGGTTAATTTGGTGTGTTTTGTGACTTCACCCTGACAGGGATTGTGGCTGTTCGTGCTCACACTCCCCCTCAACCAACAACCCAATATATTTCACAACTGCGAAACAGGCAGCCATTTATGACGCATTGTCAGGAACCACCGTCACAGGGGATTCTGCCAATGCCTTTCGCTGTGTGGTGCAGGGCTGTTTCAGCATGATGCAGCCCTGCACCAAACAGTTTTCTTTTTTTATTTTCAAAAAAAAAATCCCAAAATTGGATTTTCTTTTTGAAATTCAAAAATCTAATGCTCCCCTTGTCATGGAAGCCATCTGTCATTGCACATGGGCATTATTAGCATTTTACTGTCCCTCAATGTCTATGTCAGTCGGAGAAGTTGGCTATGGCGGGTAGTTGCTGCTGTACCCAAACCTATGTTCTGCCTACATCTAAATCAGGTGGGAGGCACATTTGAATGGCAGTATCCTTACCACCAACATAGTTTTTCCAGAGTTTATCTTCTGGGTGCCACCATATTTACCTTCCACAAGAAAGTTATTTAATGGGGCACCTTTTTTCACCACAAAGTTTTGAGGATGCAAAAAGTATGTCTTCAGGCTTTGTTACTTTTATGATAATGATTTCAATGCCTACTCAACATTTTTGAGTTCCTGGCTTACTCCTAGATTGACTCGGTGCCTGTTTAACCATTACTCCTAGATTGTGCTTCTGCTTTTGTCTTCCTACGACAGACATTTTGGGGTGTCATAGGCAATTTCCATGCTTACCTGCAGCTTTCCAGAACCATTTAATCATCAACCTGCAAATTTGCTTTTTTTCTGGCACATGGCATCTGAGAGGGTGATGTGATCAGCAAAGTGCGAAGTGAAGTAACTTTGCCAGAGCATGACAAATTTCACTTCGAGTAATGCAGAACAGCTAGTTTTAGTGCTGCACTGGGTGATGTTTCATAACCTTGGCACTGATATTTTTATGTCTGAATTAGTCTCAACACAACAAGTAACATTTTATGATCCATGTGTAAGAAGAGACGACCGAATACAAAGCAGTTAAAAATCCATTGTCTCCAGATTGATCTCTGACACATTAGTATGGCTTGCATCCTAAAACATGCACGAATAATCACACTTTGATTTTATACTCAAATGCACCTCAATTTTATATTGGCGGAAAGGTTGAAGAGAACTACTGGCCTAATTTTCTAAAAGTTCAGCAGCAATCTACTTATATTACATCCCAGATCAACTCCTTTAATTACCAGGCAAGCATTTGCCGTGTATATTTGACTAATGTTCCCCCTTACCACATAAAGCATTTTAGAACATAGGCCACAATAGGGATATAAGTAAAATAAATACGCAGGAAAGCATAAGAAAGAACAGCTTAACAATTCAAACTTTTAAATCATATTTCCACCAGAGTTTTGAGAATTAATTTATATTGTTGTATGTCAAGTGGGAGCAGAATTAACCCGCCGCAGATAGTCCATTCCCTCAGAGATGTCTGCAAAACGCGAAGTAATAAAAATGCTTAAAACGTTCTCTTTACTCAAAAGTGAATGCACATTACTTGTTTATTTAAACTCATTTTTGCTACACTTAATATGCGAGAGGTCAAGTGTGTTATTATTCATGTTCTCTCTGATTATTCTGCATATATTAAACCATTGTTCATTAGTTCATTCTTAATACTTTAACACATTCCAGTTAATAACCAGGAGGAAAAAACACCATTAAAAGGCAGGTGCCATTATTGAAGAGCTGCTCTCCCAGTACACCAGGATGCATTCAAGTTCCAGTTCCTCAGATATCTCTCTCACACATAGATGACTTACAACCAGCACTAGAAGCAGCTATATTAGTCAGTGCAAGAGTTAGAGCAAAACAAATATTATTTTGTGTCTTTTTAGAGAGATGCAACAAGTATTGAAATTGCAAAATCTTAAAAAGTATCTGTTGTGCCCGCCGACAGTTCAAGGGTGGTGTCTCCGTAGGCAGGTACATCAGCAGAAAGACCACCGCCTCATTGGATCTTGGGGGGTGCAGGGCTGGGGGCCTCAGTACATGAGACAAGGGCTCAAACTGCTCTGAGCCGCGGCTTCTTCCTCTCTCTGTAGGGTGACCAACTGGCATGGGTGCAAATTCAGGATGGTGGGTGTGAAAATTCAGGACAAAGGGTCAAAATTCAGGACCAAAATTCAGGATAGAAGGTCAAAATTCAGGACCAAAATTTTAGACAAAAGTTATGTTTTACAGACAAATCAAAGGAGGTTGCGCAATAGTATGAGTAATTAATTGAGAACCAAAATAAGTACAAGCCAAAAAAAGTTTACATTTGGTTGAGACGATTGTGCACCTCACGGTTTTTCAGTATGCACGCAGTTTTGAGCAACTGAGCAACTGTGCTGGTCTTTTTGTGGTATTTGATTTAATCATAATCTATTTATATAATTCTTTTCTCTTTATTCTGCAAATTTATATATCATTTTCCTTTTCATATTTCCCTACTCCATATTCTCATTCATTTTTTTTGTTCCTTTTTTTCATTTGATCATCCTCTTGTTCTTCCTTTATTGTTAAATCTGTCTTATATCTCAAACTCAGTTTTTCCTTCATTTTCGCACTCCATTTGTGTCATACGTCTTTTTGATTTACCATTTGTGAGAAGTTGGCCTGGCATATGCTGGTCACTAGTTATAGTGGCCACCTTGCACCAGTCCAATTCGACTCTTATGGTAGATAGGTTTGAGACAACCTTTTAAAGAAAGCTATCCTAGTGGTAGCTGTGGAGAGCAGCCTTCAGGCTAAGTCTCAGAGGAATGTAAAGCAGCTTGTTTTACCTTATAATCTCTTGAATTACCAAATGAAAGGACACCACACAGGTATATATCAAATATATATGTATTTATTTCTAGACACACTCTACTAATCTCTTTATGAGATTAGAAGCCAGATACACATTCAAAATTCAACGTTTCTCAATAAGTTAAGCAAAAATATGGCTGGAGCCCTAGGAGCGTACCAGACCATATACTAAAAATATGGTATAAGAAGGTCGACTTGCAAAATGACAAGGCCTAGGGCCTGTAGAATCGCTGGGGCTTCACCACTGCAGTGAAAGCAGGTAAGTAGTAGGCCCACGGGAGACGCGTGCAGTGTCTGAACACAGCCGCGGGTTCCCTATTGATTATAATGGAGCAAGTCGCGGTTTGATTTTTAAAGTTTTAGGGTACTTCGAGGAAGTCTACAAGCAAGCCACTTACAAGGTAAGTAATTCGAGGGCCAACACACACTAGGGCACCGGAGTGCACGAGTTACCTCACCCAGGGAAGCTGGATGCATAGGTGTCTTTTGGTGTCGGGTCGCATCGCTATTTTCTATGGAGACAAAAGAAGACTTGCTGCTTGTGTTGACTAAAGAAGTGTCCGGTGGAATACAAGGGTAGATTCGATATGCAGATGACCTGAAAATTGAAGGGACAGTGTTCAAAGTCACTTGCCAGTGACCGGTGGCCAGGAAGATGGATGACCACAGATGTTGGGTGATTTCAGGTCGTCAATGGTGTTTTAACTCTTCGCTCACGAGGTCCGGAAGAGATCAATGATGACCAGCAGCTGGACTCAGAGTGTCCTACATCGTCTGCAGCTGAATGCTGTGTCGGCAACCGGATTGGAGCCAACAAGCCTTGGCAACTGCAAGTCTTGTGTAGAATGATGAAAGTCGATTGTGCAGACCAGCAAGGTCTGAGTGACTCACCCAGCGAGGGTAAGTGAGGGTAGGTCAGAAGCAACCAGGGGAGCCCTTTGAGTTGATAAGAAAGTCTTTGGGGGACCCGCAAGCCAATGGGCAAGGGATTGCAAAGACACCTCTTCAGGAAATGCTTCACAGGAGTCCACGGTCACTCGGGATGGGGTAGGCCTCTGATTTTCACTGCAATACCTGCTGGAGGCTTGGGCCATAAATGGTCCAATGCACAAGTTCATTGAACGTCACAAAGGGGTTGCACTTGACAATAGTGCACAGTTCCCGTGTATTGCTTTTCCTCATCACTCGTGGGGTCCACTCGCCACAGCTTTTCTGAGAATTCACAATGGCCGTTGAGAAGTCAGGAAATCTACTTCTGGGGCTGCAGGGACTTCGAACTCCAGCGGGAGAGGGAAAGTTTGCGACCATTGATTAAGGTTTTTGGTGCCTGCCAAGCAGGGGAGTCACTCCTTGACTCCAAGGGAGATTCTTCTGTCTTCCAAAGGTAGTGGAGCGTCGAAGGGCCAGGATTCTTCTTTTTAGAGCGTCGTCCAGGGTTATCTGTCTTGCAATGGCAAGGTTTGCTATCTTATAGTGAAGATAGGGGAGGGACTAGCTCTATGACTACTCCTCTGGGAGGGTCAGGGTAGGGGGTGGTTACACCCACTTCCCTTTGTCCAGTTTCATGCCAGAGCAGGGACAGGTAGCCCCTGAACCGGTTTGAGCTGGCATATGCACAGAGGAGCCTACTGCTCCCCCAGTGCAGGACTTCAAAGCACTCTAGGAGTGCACCCACCCAGCTCCAATACACTAAATCCTGTCTGGAAGGTGGTGACACCTCCCTGTGACAGGATGGCTTTTGTTGGCCTTCCTCCACTGCGAGTTTCAGTCAGCAGCAGGAGGGCAGCCCAGTGTCTGTGCTGGTGGCATCCATTTTGTGATGCCAGGACTCTTTCAAATTTCTGTCGTTTTACATGTCGTCCCCTCTAGAAGGGTGGGATCATGCTCCCACATCATGGACTGATGTGGGGGTATAATTCCAAGTTGTTTGACACCAAACACAACAAGTTTTGATGCAGTCATTCCAAAGTTAGCATTTTAATGCACTGAAGAGTATATGGTTTAACCGCATCCACAAACAGCCATAGAGACTAGACTCTGGTAGTTGCAGAGGGGCCCTGCTCAGGCAGAGGCACCCCCTCACATTGTAAACCAAGCACCCTGCCCTCAGGATTGATAGGGCCTTCCATAGGGGTGGCTGATAGGTTTATATGTGTATGTATGGTGAGATATAGCAACCTACATCTCAGTGAGGAGTGCTAACACTACCTCACACAGGCTGCAGTAGCAGGCCTGTGGTGTCAGATTGAGTCTGCTTCCCAGGGGTGGCATAATACATGCTTCAGCCCCGGTAGGCCTGTGAAGTGCCTATGCCCTAGGTACCTAAGGTACCATATACTAGGGGCTCATAAGGTACCACAGTATCCAGTCACTAGTGCATCTAATATGCACACCAAGTCGTTTAGAGAGAACAGAGAGACTGGGGCCCTGGTTAGCAGGGACCCAGCCAGACTATAGCCAGAAACCAGTGTATACATCAGAAAAAAAGTGGGGGCAACATAAGTGCAGATCCTACTCTCCTACACCATTTCAATAATTTATCTTTCTGTCGCCACTTTTGCCAACTTTGGCATCCATTGGGCCCCTCTCCATGGCTGCATCACAGTGATTATTCTTGTTTTGTTCATTAGGTTCTTATACTGTCTTGTGCTGGCCTGCGAGCCACAGATTAAAGTTAGGAAGGGAGATGAAATGCTTTTATCTGATGCAGCCCCCATTGCCCTTCCCCGCACCACCACTTAGTGGGTGCTTCAATAGACCCTTGGTCCATTGTCATTCTTTATTTAATGATCATCCACAGTCAGAATGACAATGGGCCTGTCCACAGACTGAGTGAGGTCGAGGAGGGGCTGCTGCAGTGTCTAGAGTTTGAAAAAGAAGTGTGAGCTGGCTGATTGCCACAGACAAACAGCATAGCATGCTGCAATCCCAAAATTACGGACAATAGGCATCCGTAAGAGGGATGATGATGGACAACGGACAAGACAGCAAAATGACGGACAGTCCATAAAATTTACAGACGGTTGGTCACCCTATCTCTCTGGCCCCTGATGATGGCTTTCTCTAGGTGCTCCCTGCGAGGTCCAACCTAAAACTTAGTGCTGCTAGAAAGTAGAGGGGTTGGGGCAGAGACTGTACAGCTACCTTTTCTGGAAGAATAGGGCTGTAACTTATCTAAGGGCTTGTTGAAGTCTTTTGGAGGGATTCTAGCATTATTTCCCATCCATGTCTGAATTCTTTGGGGCAGATTTACAAGCCCCTTGCGCCACTTTTGCGTCACTTTTAACATGGGACAAGTGAGGCTAAAGTGGCGCAAGGGGCTTGTAAATCTGCCCCTTTGTCTTTAGTAAATCAAATAAGGAAAACTATTCCTTTTTTATACTCCTTTTCCCAATATAACATGGCAGTCGGCAGATCATTTTGTTTTTATTTCTATTTGCTGTTTGTCTACAATTTAAGGCCAGCGTTCTTCTTATTTCACTGTTTCACAATACAGCCATAGTAATTTTAGTTTTTGTATCCGGGTTCTGCTCACCTGTAGCCTATATATTTATCCCAACTTTTTCCCCTCAAGAGCCTTCCTGAGGATACAGCTTGCAGTCCAGTACTGTTATTCTCCTTAAGTGCGTCAGGAGCTGTCTCTCTGTAGACTTGCCATCTCCAAGACTCTGAGTAGGATATTTACAAGAAAACGCCGCAGCTCCAACATTTTCAAAACGTGGGGATGTGCCATATTAACAAAAATACGGCGCACCTCTGAATTTCCCCAAGTGCTGGTGCCAAAGAAGCTGCCTAGAGCCAATGCAGGCACCCTTGCACCCTGTTGCACGGATGCCTGCGCTGCAGGGGTGATTGTTAATGTACAGGAAGGGACACCTTCCTACATAAACAATCAATAATGGTGATTTGCTCTTCCTATGTGGAAATAGCAAAAAACACAGAGAAATTAATACTTTCTCCTCGTATCACCATTGTAAGACCAAGTATTACCTGGCCTTAGTTTTTGGTGCTGCAATGTTTGTTGTGGCAGATCGCTCACAACAATTCCCATTGCCAGTCCCTTTGCCACAGTGGACTGCTTTGGAAAAGGGCATATTTACATGGTGGCGCCTTGTAAATATGTGGCATGGCGCAACACCACCAGAGTTTTTTTTAAAATGACGCTTCCGGTGGCATTAGGCGCTTGTAAATATGCCACTTTATTCCATCATCCTGGAGGTTTTTGTGTCACTGGCCTTTCCTCCAGAAAACTGTGACCTTTTCTTCAGACACCTGTCCTTTGCACATTTAACAATTGCGGAAAAGGCACTGTGACCTCACAAAATAATTGTCATTAACTCAGACAGACAAGGGACATGACCAAGAACCACTAGCCACATCTAGCCCTTGACAGTAGCAGTAAGTAGAAAGATGTGTTGCGAAAGATGAGCAAATGCATAGAGTCCACCACCTCAAGCTAAATTGTGTGGGCTCATGCTGAATCCTAGCATAGGATTCCCTTTGCTGCCAAGTATTGCCTTTGTCCTCCACTATCACCAACCCCTTCATCAGGACAGATCTTCCACTAGCCTCCTAATTTTCCAATATGTGCACCTCTTCATCTATATATGAGGTTGGCAGAAGTTTGTTTACTGACACATGATCCTCTGAAACATTTTGATTTTATTAGAGGAATGGATTATGCATAACATGTTTTAATTCCCACTCCTCCAAAACTTTAAAGACATCACTACATCACAATCAAAATGAAATGGATCAGAATACATTCACAGTCAATAAAATGCTCAGCTTCAACCATCTCTTACTTTTGAATTGCTGCGCCTGCTTTTAATAGGCTGTTTTTTCTTTTGGTTTAGATGTGCTTTATGTGCATTTTAAGGTTGGTAGCCTCCATTTTACGGAGGCAGCTCAGTGGGTAGCGTATTTCATTGTGTAAAGCTGTGGTTTGTCTGTGGTATTTTTCTTTATATTTCATTACTTTTAATCTTAGGATTTTTAATTGTGCCTGTGTTTATTTCTTTCCTGCTACTGTGCTTGTGCATTGGGATGTGGTGCAACCGTGGATAACATTGGCCCTAGTGTGAGGCCAGTTTAGACTGTCAATGCAGGTTGGGTTTGTCTTCCTAACCATTGAGGACCAGGCTTGGGCCATGGGCTGGTCATTTGTCAGCGTGTTCACAAGAAAGTGGCGTGTAAACATGCTGGTGTCTTGTGAGAATTCTCAGTCATTTTGGTTTGGGCTCCTTAGTAGTAGTTATTATGGACTGGATCGAGTGTATTTTGGGATATTCCTGCATTGGCGTATGGCTGCTGTTTGTGTGCAGGGGAGAAGGACAGGAATGTGCCGGATCTTGTAGATATGGCACAATCCTGCCCTTTTATTTTAATGCATGGCAGCGCAGCAGGAAGGAAGGCTTGCTGTGCTGACGTTCGTCAAAATATAGTAAATGAGCTCCATAGATTCTTTTACTAAGTCACTGACCCTCACTCAGCCTTTGTCAATCTAATGGCCACATAAGAACAAGCATTGGCATAGCCAATAGGTCTCGCCTTTGGGACCTTATAAGTGTTTAGCCATGCAAGAGTTGATGTTGTTGTACCAATAATATTGTATTGCATAACTAAATACTTATAAGGTACCAAAGGCGAGACCTATTGGCTATGCCAATGCTTCTTATTTCTTTACTTTTGCTATAATCGCGGCACCGGCACTTTACTTTTAATGTATAAAGTAAAGCACCGGTCCCGCGAATAGCAAGCTAAAAATGCTACCGCCGGCCACAGCTTGAAGTGCATGTACGCGAGTGGTGTGTGCGCAGCAGTAATCACGCCATATGGCGCCTCTGCTGAAGCGCGCTCCCACATGCACTGCAAGCTGTAGCCAGCGGTAGCATTTTTTAAAGCCCTTACTAAAGTCTCTCCGAGCAGCGCATGCGCGCTGACTCAACGAGACCTAAAAAAAGAGTGGTAAGTGTTGTGAGGTTGCGTCATGCTGCTGCCTCGGAGCGTCCCAGTACCACAGAGTCTAGTATGGCCTGTGTGACGTCTGAGTTTATCTAAGGCTTTGGATGAGTCCTGCATGAAATGCTCACAGTGCACATCTTGTCAGAAGGGAAGATCGTTTATAAGTAATTGTGAAATAAGAGGCAAAACTACACATCTGCACACGGTATGGAAAAATAATTCACAGGAATTGCATCCTATTCTGTTCCTTTTATATCCCTTATATATTTGGAGGGATTACACACACGCAGGCTTCCTATGAAATGCTCATTTCGACCAATGGCAAGCATAGGAAGTAAACTCCCTAATCTGATTTCATTCACGTGGGTTAAGTAGTTTCCAGTCCGAACAATACCCTGGCTGCAGCATCCTATGCCATGAAACGTAATCACTGCATTTTGTTCAAAGAGCATGCAGCCCATGGGAGGCCACCTAAGCGTTCTTTGCTAGCAGTGGCCCATGCTTACTGGAACATTGTGAAGAGCAACTGCCCATCTCCGCACTCCTGCCGACAAAATGTGCTCTCAAAACAGCGGAACTTTCTCACTCGAACTCTAACTTCTAGCTAATATAACTTAAGGTTTTCCACTCTTATTTCTACTTCTTACAAACAGGATAAAATTTAAATTGCTTTCTTCAACAAATATTATTGTTTCGTGTAAAAAACTGTTTGCTTTTCATGCCAACAAAATCGCACTAAAACGTATGGCGTAGACTGCATGATTGGCAAGGTGTAATATAGCTAATATCTCCCACGCAGCCAACGTGTGGTGAAGAAGAGGTGTTGTGCTCTTTTCATATCACATGGCTTTGGGCTTCATATATATATTTTTATTAATCATGTCACCAAGACCCTTAGGTGCACTTATTGGGTGTTACCTCAGTTGTCTCTTGTGCATGTTGTGTTTTAATCCGGGCTCGGGGGCATATAATCAACGGCCAGCGATAATTATCGCTGGTGGTGTTTAGCGTGCACAAAATTAACGCCGCCTATCGCCGGATTCTATTGCCCGGTGAGCGCACTATCAGCAAGGTGCATCGCCGAAGCGATAGAATTCACGGCAATAGTGGCGATAAGGAGCAATAACTCAGGATAACCTGCGATTAAAAAGCAGTGATATTGAAAAAAACGGTAATAGGGAGATGTGGACTCAGCATGACGATCCACCTCCCATGTTAAACATGGCTAACTCAAAGATTTAGCAGGCGTAAGGAAGCGGCGATAAAGCCGATTAGCGCTACTTTTAATGTCGCTAGGCAGGTTATCGTTTCCCTTGTTAATAGGGAGAGCCTTCATTAGCGATTATTTTCGCAGTATTTCTCACGGGAACACCTACCTCGCATCTCATTAGCGATGCGAGGCGAGGCGATAAGAAAATGGGCGCTGAAGCATGGGATCACGCGTTAGCATGTCCATGCTAATAGGGCGATAAAATTATCACCGCTTTTCGTCCAAAAACAGACGCAAAAGCGGTGATAATTTTGTATCGCCGGCTTGTTGATATGCCCCTTAGTTTGTAGTTGCGAGTGACCTGTAGTTGCAATGTTATAGTATGAACGATATTATAAATGGCCTTTCTTCTCACATAGCATCATTCGGACTTGTTGGGGCAGTGATGCAGCACCGCTCCACATTGTTTTTACAATTCTAATTGCAGGAGTATTTTAAAGGTATTGACTCCTCATCGGTTCAAAAGAATGGATATGTTGGCAGAGATGCAAAATGTGGCTCAAAAGCATTTCAAAACCGCATATTATTTGGAAATTGGGAAACAGGATGTCAGTTTGATATCTTTTGGCAAACGTCTTTATTCTCCATCTTGCTCTGCTGTACTTGTCAACCATCTCCTTGTTCAGAGGGTGTTTGAATCTGGGGGATATTTCTTACCTCAGTGGCCTAATGCACCTGATGCACAGAGATGCCTGACACCAGCCTGTAATGGGTGTGGTCACAAGCAGGGCTCACTCAGCAGCTCATCTTTCCAAAGTGCTTACAGTAAGTACCTGGTGGCAGCAACGATGCTTAGAGAGAGTTCTTTTGAACAATAGATTTTTAAATTGTTGCTTACTCCCCTTTGGGAAATTATTTACTATAGTCATGGGATTTCGATTAAAGATGATTTCTACATTCAGATGTTTCTTGTCTTTGTTTCTGTTCGGCACTCTAGCCCTGTGCGATCATAACACTTGCTTCCCGGTGCTCCTAGACATTTCCTTCAAGTGCACCATGAGTGTTTTGGATTTATGAATCCGCGGAGATGATTGTATAGCTAATGTGTGTGTTCCTGGTGTGTAGTGTGTGAAACCCTGAACTTCAATTTCTTGCTGAGTTGTATATTGTCTGTGTTTTTTTGTTTTAATTTTTTAGACATGTTCATGCCTGCATTCATACGATTTCTACGCCTGCCAGACTTGTGAAAGGCTGCTGATCTATTTACATGGCCTGATGCTGGGGCCTTGGAGGCGCTCTACAAAGATTTAAATAAAGTGCTTCTTAAAAGTTCTTCACCGTGTCCCTCAGGAGAGTACTCCTCTAAAGGGAGGGAGAGCCCGCGCCCTTCCTCCCAGAGGCCGTCCCTCCTATCTGCTAGAATGAATGCCCCTGGCTCGCGCTCGTGTTCACGGTAGAGGGGCGCCACGGAGGGGGGCGGGGGGGGGGGGGGTGATGGTAAGAACCAGTGTACACTAAAGGCGATGGAGAACAGTGGCGCCGGGCTACAGTGTGATACAATTAATAAAAAGCATTGGCCGCGCGGCCGTAAAAGTAACGACCGCACGGCCGTGAAAGTGAAAGTAATCGCGATCCCGATCAAAGAGAAAGTGATCGCGAGGATGGGACGTGCTGTGTGGTAAGCACGCGAGAGGTGCGCGAGCAGCAGTGATTGGCGGCTGCGCACGTGCACGCTCACATGAACGCAAGCGTTAGGCCAGCGAGGTCTGGTAGCACTTTGGAAACCCGTATACTAAATGTCGAGCAACAGCGCATGCGCTGTTCTAGGCTCGACATAAAAATAGATACGAGGGTAGTCCAACTCTATATATTTTTGTCGATTTGCTCGTAGAAAGCAAACTTTCCACTTTGGGTAAGAAATGTCAAAACACTTGTATTCTGGTATTGCTTTTGGGCAAGTGTTTGACTATCTCTAATCACCACAGTATATGTATCGCCAAAATTACCATAACAGAATGCATTAAGAAAATCATAAAAAATGTAATAAATGTGTTTGCAAAAGCATCTTCGAGTCAGCTTTTCAGGATTTCCTGGGAACCACAATGAATCATCAGTCTGTTTCAGTATTCTGGTGCATGTCTGGTAATTACTTGTAAACACATTAAAGCTAATCTGTATTAGAATATTGTAAGAATTCCTTCCTTCCTTCCTTCCTTCCTTCCTTCCTTCCTTCCTTCCTTCCTTCCTTCCTTCCTTCCTTCCTTCCTTCCTTCCTTCCTTCCTTCCTTCCTTCCTTCCTTCCTTCCTTCCTTCCTTCCTTCCTTCCTTCCTTCCTTCCTTCCTTCCTTCCTTCCTTCCTTCCTTCCTTCCTTCCTTCCTTCCTTCCTTCCTTCCTTCCTTCCTTCCTTCCTTCCTTCCTTCCTTCCTTCCTTCCTTCCTTCCTTCCTTCCTTCCTTCCCTCCCTCCCTCCCTCCCTCCCTCCCTCACTTCCTCACTTCCTCATCTCAATTTAAAGTTGGCAGTCGAATGGATAGTTTGTACTTTCCTTTACAACCATAAAAAAATGGATGGAAATGGCAGTAACAATGTTTAAATGATCCCCACACTATTGTAGACAACTCCCATGATGTGTGCGTCATTAATTTTGTTTTTGCAGAAAAAAAATGCTGCTTTGGGATTTTTGTTTTTGAGAAAACAAAAACGAGTTAAAAGTTTGAAGGACAGTACCGTCATTTTGATAGTACCATCCCTCAAACTTTTCACTCATAGATAGAAACCACCATGACAGCGGTTCCTGTCAATGACTAGAGATGTTCCCTGGGCCAGAGGACATCTCTAAATTCGGGGTAGGGTATGCCATCAGGCAATGATGGAGTATATGTCCCCAAACTCTCTATAAAGTCCTTGTTCGTCATTTTCTTGTTTAGTAGAAAGGTATTCCAGCATGTACTCGATGGCATGGTGCAGTCTAGCTAACAGAGTGGCTAAAAGCATGTTTTTCCGAAAATAATTTTCTTAACATGCAGGCGATTAGTGAGTTGCAGCTACAATTTGCAGCTTCTAATCGCTTCGATTTTTTTGGCTTCTCCTACTACTATGCTGTTAGCAGTATACAATCTGTCTATCTATGCAGGTTACATTTTGTATTGTACTGTTTTTGGATACTACCCGTTTACCGTGGCCGAACATCAGCCGCGGTGCGGCGCCTTTGAAGAGTGGGCGGGGCTGCGTTGGCCAATGGACGTGCGCAGCACTACGGAGGTAGTGCGCGCGACGGCCGTTGGCCGACAGAAGCAGCGAACGGGTTCAGTACTTAAGCCACTTTAACAGAGTAGAGTTAAGTAATGGAGGGACTCAGCTAGCGTCAGATCTTCAGTTGCATATACATTAGTGAGTGTCACCCATTGAGGTTTATGGCAACAATGATGAAAAGGGCTGCCTATGAAGTGTCTCAGAACTATATGCAGAACAAGCAAATCTAAAACACCGCCACATAGTAACCTAAATAGATATTTATTTACATGTCCATCCATATATCCCTGCGAGTTCCATCTGTATTTGTGGATGTACGGTAGCTATTAAATGCAATTTAATGATGTGTTAATTGTATTGCCCTCATGCGCATGTGTAGGTGTAGAATGGCAAGCGAGCAAAGACATTTCTATGGGAAGAATCTTTCATTTATGGAATCCATTTTATATATGGGAATCCATTAGCCCATGGATGTGTAGTGATTGCTTGTGAGACTGGTAGTATCCTTAGAGCAGTACAGGGTGTACCCGGCCACAGTGGCGCTAAAATAACAAGAGTGGTCCAAGTGAGATACAAAAAAAGAAAAAAAAAGGACATTGGCAAAGTACCTCTGAGAGGCAAGCAGGAGTCAGAGGTAGACATATATAAGTGTTCTACAGCAGGCTGAATAATCCTCGCTGATGAGTGAGAAGATAACATGTTCATTAGCAACAGTGACAGACGTATATAGGCGCTCTGCCCCTTATATGACTTTCATTGGACACGTAAAAAGAGAGGATTTCACAATGAGTCCATCCTCGACTATTTACTTATCAGTCTAGAAAGCATGTCACCAAGAAGCTCTTAATTGATACTATGGGTCCAGAGAACATAAGAAGCTGATCATGTGCCAGGATTCATTTCACACAAAAATCTGTACAAAAGGAAAGAAAAGCAATACACCTTATTTTGTTCAAAGCATTTGCTTAAGCTTAGCATTTTCTAAAGTGAACCTAACAATTTCATGATACATCAAACGTAATCATTTTCACTTTCCACGACAAATCGACATCCTATGCTTGATTGTCATAAACTAAGACAGAAATGATTCAGGGTCCGATTTTTCCCTGGTGGTAAGCATACTCCATTGCAACGGTGACGGAGTATAAATCCTGCCAAGATAATGGTCTGCCCGCCTGCTTTAGATGAAGGCAGAACATAGTTTTGGCTATGGCGGTGATTAATCCATCACCACCATAGCCAAACCAATCGAAAGACCCAACAGAGTAAGGGCCGTCGGAGAAATGGCTAAATGACTGCCTACACAATTAGGATTGGCCAACATATAGCCATTTTGTTACTGCCTGCCACTGCCCGGGCAGTAAGCAACAGTAAAAAAGGATAATGCCTACCTCGCTTTGGGAAATTAATCTCATGGTGAGGAGGGCATTTTATTTTTTATTTTCAAAAAGAAAATCCTGAAACAAGAAATTATTTTTGAAAATAATAAACTAAACTGTGTGGTGTAGGGTTCCGTCATGAAGCTGATGTCCTGCACTAAAGACCGAAGAGCCTTGAGAGGGACCACCATGATGGTGGTTCCTGCCAATGTTTTATAACTGATCATCAGCTTGTTAGTCATTTATAAATTCGGTGGGGGGTCCCTCCACCAGGGATATGGAGTAATCAATTCTGTCCTCCTGGCGAAACAATGGGCCATCCACTGAAGCACAAATTGAGCCCTCAGTCCCTATTCCTGTAGTCACATTTACAATTACAACAACAGCTTAAAGACAAATAGGTGGATTGTAGCCTGGATATCAAATTTAAGACTATTGTGTCACTCTAATATCGTAGAAAAAATATCAATGGACAAAATATCAAAAAGGAAAGTAAGTGCCTATAAGGAATTCTTGATTAAGTATTTTTCACTTAACATCTGTGTACCTTTAAGATACACAAGTAAGAAATTGAGTTACTGGTTGAGTGGGATGAAAACCGTCTCAAGCAGCAACTACAATTCTTCTCAGGATAAAGTCACACGTAACCCCCAAATTAACCTGTGCTCATTCCTTGAGTAGCTTAGCAAAGAGCAGTCAGGCTTAACTCAGAGGCAATGTGTAAAGTATGTTTGCAAAACTTTAAACACACCACAAAAGGATCCCACACCAGTTTAGAAAATATAGAGTATTTTTTAATAAACAAACCAAGACCAAAATAACAAAAATGCAATCAGTAGAACCAGAGATATTCAATTTTAGAGATTTTAGTAAAAATAGCAACAAAAGGCCTAAAGTGGCAATTGTGGATATCTGGTCGTGCTGGATCGGGACAGAGACACAAGTTTAGGTTGACCGTTATGGAGCACTCGCCAGCTCTGGGGACCCAGTCAGGTCTAATGAACACAGCACTTTCAATCCTGGTTTGAGGAGCGTTGCAAGGATCCATGTCTAAGATGCGTCACGCAGCACTAACAATACTTTGTTTTCTGAGATGCGGCAAGGCTGCAATGCGAGGTCCTGTTGTATCACTGTTGAAGAACCAGTTGACAAGGGCTTGCAATGCAAAGTCCGGAGTTGGAGATGCAATGAGCAGTCAGAGAGGTGCATAGGTACCAAGGAGTTGTGAGACTGCAATGTGGAGTCCGTCATTGTCGTAGAGGCGGTAGTCAATGAGGGATGCGGAATGTGAGGGTCTGCAACAAGGATGTATTACACAGTGGCAGTTCCAATAGGGTGTTGGCTGTAATGTGATGTGGGTCTTTCTGGCCCACATCGCATCATAGTTCCAATCCAAGCAGCAGCAGCAATAATTTGGTTCTGCTCAGGTTTGCACAGTGCAGCAAAGGAGATGTTTCAGCTTTAACTGGTCCGCAGAGGTAGGCAGAGCATCTTAGGCTCACTTCTAAGGGACCATGATTGGGGTGGCACCACTTGGCAAGGTAGACTCACAAATGGCAGAGTCCAGGTGCAGGTTGTTGCAGCCTTCTGTCCCTGAGGTTCAAGTCAGTAGGCCAGGCAACTAGCCCTTGGAGGCACTACGGGTTCCAGGTTCAAGAGATGTGGGTCCAGTCCTTCTCACCCAGGGAGGAAGAGGGAGCAGGTCAGCACAGCCGAACAGCAGCACAGCAAGGCAGTAGTCCAGCAGATTGTAGTCCAGTAGAGTGGTAGTCCTTCAGCAGCACAGCAGACGCTCTTCCTGGTAGAATACCACCAGGTACAGAAGAATATGGAAGTGGTGGTGTCTGAGGACAAGTATTAATACCCAGTTGTGCTTTTGTAGTGGAGGAGAAGCTTTTAGAGGTTTCCCTTTGAAGTCCGCAGGCATCCTGTTTTCCCTGTCATGGCTCCAGACTAACTGCAGGGGGTATATAGCCCTTGGGCTATGTGAGGAAGGACATAGCCTATTTAGTTGTAGGTGGGGCTTTGTCCAGCTCCTCCCTCCCATCCTGCCAGTGATGGCCCATCTAGGCACTCATATGCTCTCTATTGTGTGTGGCTGTCTAGGAGGAATGCACAAGCCCAAATGCCAGCTACACCCTGTCAGGTGACCAGAGACAGGCTACAGGCACTGAATTGCTAAGGCAGGAAAATGCCATTTTTTCTAAAAGAAAAAATGCAATTTAATATCTGACTTCACTATGTTAGGATTTTAAATTAGGATTCCAGAGACACCAAACATGAACTGGTTATCTATTCTCATCTGGAATTGCACTTTAAAAATGCTATAGGTTAACTCCAGTGTTATTCTATGGGAGACGTAGGCCTTGCAGTAGTGAAAAACAACTTTATGAAGGAATTTAAAAGTAACTGTCCACCAGCCTTGATTTTACATTGTACCCTGCCCTCTGGGCTGTCCAGGACCTAACCTAGTGGTGGCTTATATGTATTAAAATTGATGTTTTGGGCCTGGCAAGAGGTTCAATTAAGTATTGTATTGTATTGTATTCAACATTTATAAAGCGCAACAAACACCCAACGGGCACCTCGGCGCTGCTGTACAAGATTCGGTATCAGGTGGTAGAGAGAAAAGCGAAAACTTAATACAAATGGAACAGTTCTAGAGCTAACAAGCTCTAGGAAACAGCCATGTTTTAATCTGTTTTCTGAACTGTAAAAGATCATTTGCTTGTCTAAGCTCTAGAGGAAGACTATTCCATAGCTTAGCTGCAGCAAAGCAAAAGGCCATACCCCCTGCCTTAGCTCTCTGAATCTTGGGAATTTTCACCAAGTGGGCAGTGGCGGAGCGAAGACATCTCGTAGGTATATACCAATTAAAGATCTCTTGAAGGGGTAAGGGACCAAGGCCATGTAATGCCTTAAAAACCAGGCACAAGGATTTGAACTGAACCCTTTGCATTAAAGGTAGCCAGTGGAGCTCTTCGAGGGCGAGCAAACCTGATGAACGTCGTGGTTTCATCAGGGCTAGTTTGGCTGCCATAGTTTGCACCCTCTGAAGACGCTCAATCAAGAACTTAGGAGCCCCCAATAGTAGAGCATTACAGTAGTCTAATCTACTGAGAATGATACCACCAATGACCAGTGCTCTGGCCTTCTCTGGAAGTAACGAAGGATCTTCTTCAACGCCCTGATCAAACCAAAACAGGTCCCCACCACCTTATTTACATGTGTCTACAGGCTTAAGGTGGCGTCAAACGTAACTCCCAGGTTACGGACAGCTTTAGCCGGTTTCAAAGTAGCCATAGAGGAAGAAGACCAGAAATGTTTGGGAAAAGGGGGGGGGGGGGAACTCTTCCCATAGTGCAATATAAGACCTCGGTCTTATCCGAATTAAACTGGAGATAGTTAGCTCTTAACCAGTGCGCAGTATCTCGCATACAGTCATGGAAGGCAGTCAACGGGATCGACTGATGTCCCTCCAACGAGAAGAAGATTTGGGTGTCACGGCGTAGTTCACCAGTCTCATGCCATGTGCCTTCATGATTTCAATCAGGGGTCGCATGTACACATTAAAAAGAATGGGACTTATTGCCGACCCCTGTGGGACACCATGGCGGACACTGGAGAACTTAGATAAAAACGGCGGAAGAGAAACCGCCTGACACCTGTCAGAAAGATAGGAGCGGAACCATTCAAGGGCCATTCCTGACACTCCAACTTCTTCTAGCCTAGTCAGCAGAATACCATGATTGACCGTATGGAAAGCGGCGGACAGGTCAAGCAGAATAAGAATTCCAGATTGCCCCCTGTCCGCCCGCAGTCGAAGATCATCTAATACGGTCACCAGGGCAGTCTCAGTTCCATGGCCAGGTCGAAAGCCGAACTGGACATCATCCAGCATAAAATTTGATTCCAGGAACTGAGACAGGGTTCTGCTGACTAGTCATTCGATGATTTTTATCGGATAAGGGAGAAGGGAAATAGGTCTGTAGTTAGCGGCATAGGTCGGGTCCAGAGTTGATTTTTTCAAAAGTGGTGTGACCACTGCTTGTTTCCAACATACCGGTACCGACCCAGAGGCCAAGGAGCCATTACAGATCTGACGCAAGAAAGGAAAGAGCTCAGAACCTAGCTCCTTCCAAATTTTGTGTGGAAGAGGATCCAGAGGGGATCCTGAGGACACACTTGTAGCAGCTCTATAAAAGGTCTCCTCTGAGACTGGCTCAAAATAGCTCATAACAGGCATCACATCCGTCTCTATACTTCTTGCCTCCGCCGACTTTAGAACATCATTATTTGCATCCGTAAGACCCTCTTTCCTAGGAGAAACATGCATTTTTAACCCATCAATGATGTTGTTAATTTTATCCATAAAGAAAGTTGCTAAATCATCACACAGAGCTTGGGTAGGCAAAGTTTTAGATTGTACGCACTCCGGGGCTGTCATATCTTTCACTATTCTAAAAATTGTTCGGGAGCTATTTTTTGAGCTTAGAATAATATTAGAGTAATATTCGGATTTAGCCAAATCAATTTCTTTTCTATATTCCCTTAATGCAGGTTTCCAAAATGACTTGCCCTCATCCGAATAAGTCCTTCTCCAATTCCGTTCGGCTTGCCGGCAGCCCAGTTTCAGAGATTTAAGATGATCATTATACCAGCATGCGGACAACCTAACTATCTTCTTACAGTTTTTTATAGGGGCAATTTGGTCAAGCTGACTTTTAATCTTATTGCAGAGGTCGGTATAGTTCCCTTCCACTGTTCTCTCACTATTAAGACTATTCTCAAAAGAAAATACCGAGGAGGAACTAGTCTTCCTCTTAAGAAGTCTTTTCCAATCTCTGCTCTCAAACCTCCTTACCTCTCTGATATCAGGCTGTACTCTTCTAATGCAAAGTATCTGAAACTTGACCAAATAATGGTCGGACCACCCGATCGGGAGAATCTCTACTGCTTTCAAAGCCTGTTCCTTAGAAAAGATTAAATCTAACACATTACCCCCTCTACGTGTTGCCTCACGGGTCCACTGGCGCAATTCCAAGCTTTCACAGGCCTGGGTAAGAATACTAAGACTAAGATCCAGAGTTCCATTGCACCATAGATTAAAATCACCCATAATAATCAAATTAGCATGGGTGGTAGCCAAATTACAAACAACATCAATTAGACCCTGCAGATGAGATGGGTTCATTATTCCTGGTGGTCTATAGCAAATAATGCCCGCCAACAAACAGCCCTTGGGATCTTTAAGTGAGAAGCCAAAGATTTCAAAGCCCTCCACTTCATCAATCTCCAACTGGGTGAAGTTCAGGGCTTCCCGAAAGATAATCCCCACTCCCCCTCCTCGTCCTCTCATACAAGGCTTATGTAGGATTTTATAGCCCAATGGACATGCCAACCCCAATTCTACCTCCGAATCTGAGTGAGTCCAAGTTTCTGTCATAAAGAGAACGTCAAGGTAGTGGAATTCAAGCAGCAATTGGATCTCCACCTGGTGTTTGGGCAGAGATCTGACATTAAGCAACCCTCCCCATATGGCGTCTTTCCTAACAAGGTCAATATCTGCTACACCTCTCAAAAGGGATGTGCCGGTACAATTGCTCCTAGGCTTACCCATCTGCTTTAGTACTTCACTGGAGTAGGTAATTCTTTCCTTATTGCCATCACTCCCCTTGCCATCTCGGGCAGCGTGGCTGGCGCTGGGCGGGGCCAGTGCGCGGACGGGCGCAGACGGGTGCAGACGGGCACAGACGGGCGCAGACGGGCTTGCCTTGGGCGCGCCTTTGGCACGGCCACGCCAGCGTGCTTCTTATGTAGGGCAGGGCGAGAAAGCAGCTAGACCGCTAACCTCGGTATAATCGGGTCCGCTTTTACCGGCAGACACTGCAGGTTCTTTTAAAGCTAAAACTATCGTGGCTGTCACACAATCAATGAAGACAATCACAATTACAATTTAAAAGCAAAATAGTATGTGCAAATGTAGTATGTGCAAATTTAGCTAATTACAATTCCTCCCACCACGTAGTAACGTGGCTATGGCTCCAGTGATTTGAATTGTCCCGCAAATCAATAAACAGTCACAGATTTTATAAGAGCCCTTAATTCGATAGCAATGGTTACATGTAGTACCACTTTACTAGGGACTTATACATTTTTAAGCATGCCAATTGAGTGAACACCAATTCTACCATGTTTTAAGGAGAGAGCACATTAGCACTGGTTAGGAGTGATACAGTGCAGAGTGCTAAGGCTAGCAAAAACACATTCAGCAAAAAGTGGTTGGTAAAATGTAAAGGCAAAATGTTTGGAGGTGACCCTACAGAGTGGGCCAGGTCAAACATGACCCCCTCCAGCCTAAAGCCAGGGGAGAGAAATCAATACTTTGATGGACTTCCCTGCATAGGCATTGAACATTGATAATGGCCCTCTATTGCAGAGGCACTTGTCAGTTGTATGGCCTTCTAAATTCAGGTGGTCCCTCTGTCTACACTCTCCTGAGCCATTGGACTGATTCATGGGGAACACTTTGCCTCGCTTGTGGGCCCATTTATCCGTAGAGCACTGAGCCTTAACCTGCTCATAGGTGAATCCCAGTAGGCAGGCAGTACCATCATTGCCAACAAAGTGATGTGGCCCATTATATTCCTTGGATCAGACTTCTGTCCCCAACCTAAAGAAAAGTCTGCCCATAAGGACAGCAACCAACAGAGGCCACTGACAACTGTCAGTATCAGGAGCCAGGCCCCAGACAATCCATTGCCAGGTGGAGGCTAAAAGCGAGATATTGGGTAGGCCTTTCTTCCAGACTTGGGGTTGGCCAAAGAGTTCCCTTTGGGCTCCTGAGGGTTCTCTGACCTCTGAAGTTTCTCAGAGTGAGGGGAAACAGACCAGAGTGTTAGGTACCCTACTTCCACTATACCTACCTCCACTTCAGGGATGGTAGCCTGAGGCTGGTCAGTCATCCCAGGGACTGTACCCTGACGCTGAACATGGGACATGGCTGAGTCTTCCCTCACCCTGCTCCTCCACTGGGCTTTCGTACCCTCCACTTGGATTGATAGCCCCATAAAACTGACCTGTCAGGGTGCCCGGGGCAGCCACCTGTCCTGTTTTCCTGACACTGGAGGCAACTCATTGCACAAAATGAAATGCAGCCCATGTGCAGCTCAGGACTGACTATGACCCTCCTCTAGGTCACCTCACTACCACACTCCAGGGATACCAGGGCCATAGGGTGAAAAAAGTCCTGCCAATGGACCTGAGTCACCCAATCGCTGGCTGGTGTACTGCTCTGGAGAATCTAGCCTTTTCAATATCATGGTCTGGCTAGCCCCGGTGTATCTCAGAGCATTGACATGGATCCCATCCATTTTCACCTGGTGCAAGTGATGACTCCCACCCTCAGGATCACAAGCTCTCCCCCTGAGTCTACACCCCAGCTCGGAGAGATCACGACATGGTCTATGACATGCCCTTGGCAACTACTTACCCCTAAGGCCACATTGGCCATTCCTGTAGCCGTCTCACAGGTGGGTGGTTTGTTTGGACAGACAGAGTCTCTCTGTTTGTGTCCTAACTGGGAGCACTCAAAACAGTGGGGTTGGAAATGGTCTCCTCTATACCACCCACCAGAAACCCCCTGTTTCTCAGAAGGGGCTTGGGAACCCTTTCTCCCTGCCTTACTCTGGGATTTGTCTGAGTCACCTTTATTTTCCCCCTCTGCTTGGGGACAACCTGAACCTTCCTTTTCTAGGGTCACTCCCAGGTACCTCATTGGACACTCTGGTACTGACCCAGAGGACTCAGCCAGACTACCTGAGGTCAGTCAGCTAGCTGTCAACTAGTTTGTGGTGCATTTCTGTAACACAAACATTGACCATGTGCACCTTGATAATCAAGTTGGACATCCCATTGTAGTCATCAAATTTGCTGCCCCCACACTGCCATTCAGAGCCTTGTTAGAATAGTTCAGGAAAGCCTCCCAAGACTGATTGGGGAGTTTGTGACGATCCCTGAACCTCTGGTAATATTTTGCAGTGGTCACACCAAGTTTAGTTAACAGGATGGCTTAAATGGGGGTGAACCTGGCTTGGTCATGTACTTCTAGGGTCAGAAGAGTGTCCCTCCCCACTGTAGGCATCTGCTTACAAAGGGCAGCCCCCAGTGCACCTCTGGGATCCTACATACTCCTAGGGTCACCTCATAACCTGCAAAACATTTCTCTTTGCAATAGCCCACCACATTACTGGGTACCAAGTATTCCCAAGGATAAAGTGGACAAGAAATTTGTATTCATACACATGTCCTTCTGCCGTTCTGTCAGTGCCCATTTAGATGTGGCTATTTGTGTACAATTTGACTTTATGTTTGTTGTGACTGCCTACATGGTTGTTTGCAAGTGTGAGCCTCTCAGTGTTGATTTGTAAAACAAATGTGCATGTGCTTCTCTCTTGCTGGTTCAAGAATCTCTCTAAAGGTTAACAATTCATACTTTCTTTCAGGCTCCAAATCTTCACACATTTGCTCATCTTGAATTTTGCTGTCTAATTTCTACTGCTCCCCTCCTGCATCTCCTTTAGCCTATTGTCTTCTCCTACTTTGTCCCTGCCAAATAGCCACCTAAAATGAACTATGAATTACTTTCGATTTTGATTGAAATTGTTTCGTTTACAAGATCCTGTTCTTGCACCTCCTCTCCTGTTCCCTCTTTTCCACTCTCCTGTAATATCTAGTGTTATAATATAGTTATTAAGGAAGCATATTCAAGGTCTCAGCATTACACATCTCTTGTCACTTGGTCACTGTGCATGGGTGTGTGGTTCTCAGATGCTTGTAGTGTCTGTTTGCTGGTCTGTGTGTGTGATTGGCTTTCAATCAATCAGGGTTTGTTAAGCGCAACTACTCACCCGAAGGGGTCTTGAGGTGATGCGTGTGTTGGTCAGAGTGTTCATTGGTGTCTGTAGCTATGGGGCATTGTCTGCAGATTAGTATTTCAAGGGTCATCTATGTGAGTGTGTTTTTGGATTTGCCTGTGTGCATGCACTAACAAAGTCATGCTTAATGGGTTTGTCATACCTTGTGTTCTGATGGCAGTGGGTCAGATTCAATCATTGTCATTAGCTTTATGCTGTATTTCGACATGCTGCCAGTGTAATTACATGGTTGATGAAATGATCAAATTTCTGCTTGAAAAATTAACACTATTTACTGCACAGTTCTATAAAATTATAATACACTTTAATATTTGCACTCAACTTAAAAAAACATTTTATTGTATTATTTCATTCATTTGCAAGATCGAGTACATTTAAAAAGGCATTACTTGAGAAACATTCTTCAAAGAAGCTTCAAATGATATATCCCACATATCAGCTTTGTAAATATGTGCAAGCTGTAATGTTCCTGCAGATTCCCTGGGGGAATCTTTATTTCTAACTCCAGTTACACTTTCATTGAAGGACATTTCACGGTGGATCTTGATATCAAAGTCTAAATTCCATTTCTAAGATAATCTTTTAATCCAGTGGACATTAATAACTAGTAATATCGAACCTAAAGTAAATTCCTAAATATTAGTTCTACAAATATTGAAATTTTACTTACAGTATGAATGGATACAGGAGACGTTTTGATGCTACAATTTTCAAATAATGCAATAAAGTGTATCTTCTCGAGTCAAATTAGGTCACGATACAGCAACAGTGATGCAGGGTCTTTCTATACTGAAAAATGACATATTTTCTCTTTGAATGTTATAAAATGTAATGGAATGTCGAGTGTGACTTTATAATATAGTTTACTTGTGCATATATAGATTTTATGCACATGAAGTACGTTACAACAACATTAAACAGAACAAGAAGCAATGAGCCTCATTCAAAAAGGTAAACCTACACTTTTGTGTCCCTTTACTATTTTTTTGCTATTCACAAACTGCGAGTTAATAGTAAGTTTATGATTGTGGAGACTCTTCAGTCAAGACGCAGAACTCCACACATAAAAAGATCGGACAGACCTATCTTTTTATATACAGAGTTCTCCGTCCTGTATGAAGAGTCTCTGCAGCTGTAAACTTACTAGTTAACTTGTAGTTTATTATACCAAAGAAAAGTAAAATTACAAAAAAGTGTAAATCTATCTCTGAATTAGTCTGCGTCCTCAGCTTTATGTTTTTTTTGTCCTCATCTATTTTATTTATTTGGATCACTTGTATCGCGCACGAATCACCCCCAATGGGGATCTCTCGGCGCTGCCTCAGATTCGCCTTCCATAGCATATCTTTCTGATACCTTGCCCTTATGCTGGAAGAGAGGTGTCTGTGTCCGCCCTGTAATCGAGACCATGCTTCTACACTTATATTATCCACCAAGCCAACTTTGCATGGCAGAATAAATGCCCAAACTGAAGCTTCAAGGCATGATCATCGGACATATCACCTGTCTCTTACCCCCCTATCTCTATTCAACTGGTCAGAGGTAGCCAAAAAGCAAATCTTTTCTTCCCGGATGTACTACACCTAATCTGATAATATTCATTAAGAACAATAGCCAACCCGTATACACTGGGGCTTGGCCTTCAGCCACTTCCTACAAATCTCTTTGTGCCAACAATAATAAATAAAATAGTATTTTTTACTTTTCTTTATCCATTTTTTCTTGTGCAGTAAATAATCCAAAAAAGACGAGAGATAGGCTTACCTGAATTTGAGTCTTAAGAATATATCGGATAAGGCCTTACTCACTTCTTCCCAAAATGACTGTATTCCCAGACATTCTGCAAACATGTGTACATCGTCTGCCTTGTCTTGCCTACATTTGGGGCATGCAACAACTCCTCCACTCCCAAACTTCGACAGTCTGAGGAGAGTCCAATATGCCCTTTGGATTGAAAACTGATGCTTCCTTCTTAAAAAGGCAGGTTGAACCACTTGATATAGCATAGACAGAGATATTTGCCATAAACTTTCCAGTGAGGACTCCAGCAAGTGTTCTCCCCACAGCTCTTGCGGCAGCGTGAACTTCCCATCTGACACCCCAATCATCAGCCAGTACCAAATTGAAATTTCTTTCTTCTTTGGTGTGTCCAATATCAGTTTTCCCTCCAATTTGTTGGGACCACCAATCTTCGTATTAGGGGACTGGTGCCAGCTTTGGATTTGTAGGAATTTAAATCTTGACCCCATATTTCTTTCCAGCAGCCTGATGATCCCTGACCTCTCCTCCTCTCAGCATAAGTGACCCTGTTTTGATAGAGCGCCTGGATACCCGTAGGGTCGCAGTTCTGCGCTTCATAAATGCCAATACAATACAATACAATACAATATTATTTGTTCTCTCTCTGCACTCCTCCCATGTTAATAATTGTCCTCTATCCATTAGATCTTCCCATGTCAAAAAACCATCTTCTTTCAGAGGACATGCCAGTTTGTCTTTCGCCCTTTCTGGGGAGCCAGGGAAGTCCCAAATCGGAGCCAAATTACTGTACTATGGTAACTTTATGTTCTTTTAATATTTTTAATATGGTACCATGTTTTCGGCATGCCCTGTAGGATTTTCAGCCTCACTTTTTTTCAATATTTGGGATCAGCAAACGTTTTCATATTTCCAATGTTGCCTCTTTTCACTTATTTTAACATTGCTGAAAACAGTCCGTCTATTTCTGAGCAGAGGGGTCTATCCAGAAGCATTTTTCCATTCTTAAGCAGAAAAACCCAGGCGTAGAATTGTCCAGAAGGGCTAGTCCCCCCTCTCTCTCCCATTGCCTGTTGGACGTGATATGAGAGATATCTGACCTGATCACGCATGAGACTCCATCACCTTCACTGTTTTTGCACCCAGAGCTCTTAACAGTATTTTTTCTTTTAAAGTACAAGTAAGAAAGTTTATCAGAATGTTCCTCAGCTTGCTTCTGTTTGGATTCGGACTAAATCGGGTCCCTGTGAACTCTCTGAATATCTCTAAGAATTTCTTGGTCTGATTCCTCTATTTATAATCCATTTTTAATCAGCCTTACGACAAAAGATTTCAGATATTCCCCTTCTGGTTCTTCCGGCACATTCAAGATCCATCAAGATTATTCCTTCTCTGGTTATTTTCCATTCTCTCCACCCACTTGTGTTGTTTCTGTTCTCTCATTCTTAGGGCTTTGATGTCCGCTTTATTCATTTGCACCGTATTCCTGAGCTCTTCTACCGTTTCCTCTAAAACAGTGGTTCTGTTTGTGAGATAGCCAATCTTTTTTTTCTAGGCTCACACAGACCATCCTAATCTCCCTCTGATTACCTTCCGAGGTCTCGAACCTGCTCTTAGTCTCTAAGGAGAGAGCTGTAAGTAAACTTTTACTGACAGTCCCTTATTGCTAATGATGTCCTCCCTACCTCCCAGTGTTTCAGTATTTCTCCTCTCTGAGGACTGCTGCCCCCGAATACTGATTTAGGCGATTGGTGGAGTAACTTTTTCTCCTGGACCACTCTGAGGGGTCTCACCAGCCCCTAACCAGCCCCTAACCTTGTTGACAGCTGCTTGTCTGAACCTGCTTCTGAAACAGCCAGATCATCCATTGTCAACACCTCAAATCTGTTAGGGCTGCAGACTTTCTCCCAGCCAGCTACCCCATTTTCACCTGGATGTTCTGGCTGCCCCTCATCGTCCACCCTCATCTGTTCTCCCTTGCAAGACATACCTACTTCGCTTAAAACCAAGTTTTTTGGAAGCACTCTTTGAAGAAGGTTCTAAGGGCAGGTGTAAATGTAATCCTCTGATTCACCCTACTCTGACTCCTTTCTATTCTTTTCTCACTGCATTTCTTAGTCGTTTTTTTCACTTCGGGGACTATTTTTCCTTTCTACCCTCCCCAACTCCTCCTTCTAGCAACTTCTTTCCTTTCTGTTCCCTGATCAAATAAGTCTTCCCCCCTTCTTGCACTCCTCAACAAATATCTGTAGAAGCCTTTTTTCCCCTTCAAACTATTCCCCTCCACTCTCCCCAAATCAACCTAACTAACCTCACATTTCCTCCTGTTCTTCTTGGTCTCAGCACTTCCTCGAACCGGTCTTTGCAGTCTCTCAGCCCCCACTTGCACCTGAGCCTATGCTTCTTGTTGCTGTGCTGACGACACCCCAGGTCAACTTCCGCCTCTGTTTGCTTTCCAAAGCTGTCTCCACCTCCCCTCCCTCAGAAGGGAATCCTGGACGACGCCCATCGTCCTCTACAAATCTCAAGCATGGGCCTCAACCTGCACTATTCCCACTCTCCAACACCCGCCATGGCTGCTCCGCTTCACTCTTCCTTGCCACCCTGGTCTGCCCCACAAACTTCCTCTCCAGTGCTGCAGCATCCCAACTTAACAGGTTTGTTTAAAATGTAATATTGACTTTGCTTGCTTTACGATGGCCTCAATAGCGATGCAATAGCAATAGCGATGGCGGTGCTACAGCTCACCAGCACAACTTGGACTATCATCCCAACAGGTTTGTGTAGAATTCAAAAGGGATACCAAATTTGAAAGTTGTGTCTCTACTGTTTTCCGATGGCAGTATCACCAATTAATTAATTTCCTCAATTTGGCATCATCTGGCTCCCTAAAACTTCTTATAATCCGGCACACAAGGAGCGACTCCCGCAACCTGCCTCTAGCCAGCCACCATTTCCTCCCTCAAGGTTGTGCCTTCCCTCTGCTTTATGTTTTGATTGGCTCCAGCAGTGTCATACGATGCCTGGGTAGAAGTTAGACACATCATGAATTAAAGATAGGTATGTGAAAAAGTGTTTTGAAGTAATGAAGATTAGCAGTTAATGAAAGAAACATTAATGTGGACTGGGATGCAGCCCAAGTGATTGCCAGTGTGTGAGAGTAATTCAAGAATTCCATCCATCACCTTTTTGTTGTTGCAGTTGTCACCCTAAGTGCGATGGGTATACCCAGATGTGAGTCCCATGCTCACTGTGCCCCTGGAATCAAGCTATACCTATCTGAGCCCATAATAAGGGTCAAACCGGTCCTGGGTTGTCTGTGTTCCAGTTCAAGAATGACCTGGCCCAGCAATTTGGCTGGATTGTTCCCATGAGGAGCAAGGTCAAGACTGATTTCAAACTGTGGAGGAATGGTGGATGAAAAAAATGGATTGGAATGAAGCCCAAAGTGATTGATAGTGGCTAACATTAATTCATGCATTCCATCCATCACACTGTTGTTTTTTCATTTGACGTCCCATGTGCCCTGGGCATACCCAGACCTGGGTCCCGGGGTCAATCTGCCAATGAAACCAAGCATTACCCAGCTGAAGAGCTCATAACAAAGGTGAAGCTGGTCCTGGGTTGCTTGTGTTCATGTTCAGGGAGGACTTTTCCTGTTGGCTGGCAGTCTGGACTGTTTCCATGAGGAGCAGGGTCATGACTGATTTGAATATGGCTGGGTCCAAACTGTGTTGGCGTGGTGGGTGAAAAACAATGGATTGGGAAGTGGCCTGAATAATTGCCAGTGGCAGAGATGAATACATGCATTCCATTCATCATATTGTTGCTTTTGCATTTGATGCCCTAAGTGCGCCCTGTGTGCCAGTGGGTCCCTGGCTCACTGTGTCATTAGAACCAAGCTATATCCAGCTGTAGAACCCATAACTAGGACAAAACTATTTTTGGAATGTTTGTGTTCCAGTTCAGGGAGGACCTGGCTGGGCAGTGTGGGCTGTTCTGTTCCCATGGGGATGTTAATATCTGTAAATGCGAAGTCAATGTACGCCATAATATATGCACTTATAGCAATGCCTATACCAGTAAAAACGATTTTGATGTACGCTATGACAAATATACATATAATAATAGGAATGTCGCTAAATATGATCTCAATGACTGCCATTTTATATGTAGATGTAATAATGAATGCATATCATTGCTGTCTAATTCACTTGAAATGTCCTCCCCATCAGCCCTGAGTCAGAGATACATGGTCAGGCAGGCCCTGAGACCCAAACCAAAGCCCACCGATTGACAGGTAACAGGTGGGGTTACACTTGACCCGAAGACAAACACACGAACAGGGAAAACCCTAATAAATCCCACAGATAGGCATTTACACCACAAACAGGTCAGAGGAGACAAGCCCAATAAAACACATTTGGCCAAAAGTGCACATTCCCAAAATACTACAAAGTCAAATGCCACATGTAGGTAGGAACACTCAGCCAATCAGGAGACAGCATGCACACCACTTGCAGTGATCACACGCTCCCCATGCCGGACAGCTGGACACATACACACTGGCCCACACTAGATCTCCCCGAGGTCGAGAGTCACCTGTGTCCCCCTTATCAGACAGCTCTATTTATAATTTATGACTAGGCTCTGATCTACACGCTTTACAAGAATGTGTAATCATTTAAATGTACCTCACAAATTGAATATATTACTGGCCAACACTTCTGTGCATTGAGACTATCTGCAGACCCGACTCTGTTGATGCTCTCCCAGATGCTGCATTTAATTGAAACAACTTGTTCCTGTTTTATCAATCCCCTCTTGTCTTTTCATTTTTTCAAGGTAAATTCATATCAGAGCAACAAGGAGCAGGGTCAAGACTAATTTGCACATGATTGGGTCCAACATGAAGTGACATGGTGGGCAAAAAATGAACGATTGTCCCGAGTGATTGCTAGTCACTGAGATTAATTAAAGCATTCCATCCAATGTTTTTGCATTTGATGCCCTAAGTGCACCGGGTGTGCCTAGATGTGAGTCCTGGGCTCACTGTGCCCATGGAACCAATAGATGCCCGGCAGAAGAGGCCATAACAAGGGTGAAACTGCTACAGAGTTGCTTGTGCTCTAGTTCTGGGAGGACCTGACCTGGCAGTTCGGACTGGACTGTTCCCATAAGGAGAAGTGTCAAGACTGATTTGCATATGGCTGGGTCCCGAACGATTGGCAGTGGCTTCCATTAATTCAAGCATTTCATCCATCACCTTGTTGTTTTTGCATTTGATGCCCTAAGTGCACTGGGTAAGCCCAGATGTGGGTTCTAGACTCACTGTGCCACTGAAACCAAGCTATACCTAGCTGAAGAACTCACAACAACCCATCCTGGGTTTCTTGGGTTCCAGTTCAGGGAGGACCTGGCCAAGCAGTTTGGGCTGGACTGTTACCCTGAGGAGCAATGTCAAGACTGATTTGCATATGGCTGGGTCCAAACTCACTTGACATGGTGGGTGAAATATGATGGATCTGGATGCCGCCTGAGCGGTCACTAGAGGCTGATATTAAATCAAGCATTCCATTCATCACCTTGCTGTTTTGCATTTGATGCTCTAAGTGTGCCGGGTAGGCCCAGATGTGGGTCTCATCCCACTGTGCCACCAGAACGAAGCTATACTATCCTGAGGAGCCCATAGCAAGGGTAACACCAGTCCTGGGTTGCTTGTGTTCCGGTTCAGGGAGGACCTGAGCAGTTTGGGCTGCACTGTGCCCATGAGCAGCAGGGTCAAAACTGATTTGCATATGGCTGGGTCCAAACTGAGGCGGCATGGTATGTCAAAAACTATTGACTGGGATGCAGCTCTGAGCTATTGCCAGTGGCTGAGATTAATTCAAGCGTTCCAAACAGTCACACTGTTTTTTTTTTTTAATTTGATATCCTAAGTGCTTTCTGGTATGGCCAGAAGTGGGTCCTGGGCTCATTGTACTATTGGTGCAAAGCTATTCCCAGGTGACCAGGTAATAACAAGGGGAAACTGGTCCTAGGTTGCTTGTGTTCTGGTTCATGGAGGACCCGGTCTGGCAGTTTGGGCTGCACTGTTCCCATAAGGAGACGGGTCAAGACTGATTTCCACATGAGCGGGTCCAACTGCACTGGCATGGTTGGCGAAAAATGATGGATTGGGAGTTAGCCCGAGGGATTTTTTAGTGGCTGAGAATAAGAAAAACATTCCATCCATCACCTTGTTGTTTTTCGCATTTGATGCTCTAAGTGTGATGAGTAAGCCCAGACATGGGTTCCTAGACTCATTGTGCCACTGAAACCATGCTATACCTGCCTAAAGAGCCCATAACAAGGGCAAAACCAGTCCTGGGTTCCTTGTGTTCCGGTTCATGGGGGACCTGGAAGTTTGAGCTGGACTGTTCTCATGAGGAGCATGGTGAAGACTGATTCGCATATGGCTGGGACCAAACTGAGATGTTATGGTGCTTGATAAATGATGGCTCAGGAAGCGGCCTGAGCAATTGCCAGTGGCTGAGATTAAATCAAGCATTCCATCCATCACATTGTTGTTTAATGATTTGATGATCTAAGTGTGATGGGTAAGCCCAGACATGAGTCCCAGGCTCACTGTACCACCAGAACCAAGCTGTACATGGCTGAACAGCCAATAACAAGGGCAAAAACAAGTTTTGGGTTGCTAGTTTTCTGGTTCAGGAAGAATCTGGTCTGGCAGATTGGGCTGGACTGTTCCCATGATGAGCAGTGTCACGACTGATTTGCATGTGGCTGGGTCCAAACTGAAGTGGAATGGTGAGCAAACATTATGCCTAGAGATGCAGGCCCTGAGCAATTGCCAGTGGTTGAGATTAATTCAAGCATTCCATCCATGACCCCTTTTTTTGCATTTGATGCTCTACTGGGTATGCAAGGCGTGGGTCCTAGACTTGCTGTGACACTGGAGCCAAGCTATACTCACTTGAAGAGCCCATAACAAGGGTGAAACTAGTCCTGAGTTCCTTGTGTTCCAATTCAGGGAAGACCCGGCACTTTGGGCTGTATTGTTCCCATGAGGAGCAGGGTTAAGACTGATTCGCATATGGCTGGTTCCAAACTGAGGTGGCATGGTGCTTGAAAAATGATAGATCGGAATGTGGTCTGAGGGATTGCTAGTGGTTGGGATCAGTTCAATTCATCACCTTGTTGTTTTTTAATTTGATGCCCTAAGTGTGCCTGATATCCCAAGACGTGGGTCTTGTGCTTACTGTTCCACCAGAACCAAGCTATACCTCACTGAAGAGGTGCCTACAGGTGCAACACCCATCCTGGGTTTCTTGTGGGCTGATTTTGGGATGATCTGGCCTGGCAGTTCTTGCTGGACTGCTCCCATGAAGAGAAGGGTTAAGAGTTATTTGCATGTGGCTGGGTCCAAACTGCGCTTGCATGTTTGGCAAAAAATGATGGATGGGTATGTGGCCCGAGTGATTACAATTGGCAGAGAATAATTCAAGCATTCCATCCATCAACTTGTTTTTTGCATTTGACACCCTAGGGGCCACATTTATGACCCGGTTTGCGTCACTCTTGCGCCACACAACATGTTCCAAGAAGGACACAAATCTTAAGCCAGACTTTTTAAGCCACGCAATGTCACTTTGCTTGACTTTGAATTGCTTCAAAGACCTGGAGTAATGCAACACAGTACAAATCACTGCATTGCATTACTCTGCACAGGGGAGGCATTCTATGGACATTGGGTGGGTGTTCCCACACAACTCCCATGGTTTTTGACACATTTTCAGATTTTCCAAAGCTGGTAGTCCTGGAAATGTGCAAAAAAGTACACCTCCTCAGGAAAGGCATAACTTGGAGACAACAAAAACAATCCTGCATGAAATGTAGGCACTCTTACATCATGGTGCAAAGGTACCTGCATTGGCACTAGGCATACCATTATGTGACAGCGCAGGGGGAATGGACAGGAATGCACCATATGCCTGAAATACAATGCATTCCTGGCCTTTCCTATTGATGCAGTGCAGCAATGTGACATGCTGTGCTGCACCATTTTACCAGAAATATGGGCCTAAGGGGCATATTTATGGGGACCTTGCATCATGCTTGCACCATGCAATGTGGTACATGCACAATGCAAATCTCCAACTCATATTTATGAAGCCATGCAAATCCAATTTTAAACAAAAAATCAAAAAACCTAAAGAAAACATAATATGAAAAATATGGAAAATTGTATCAATGAAGACACAGAAAAGGAAAAAGGAAAGAGAAAAAGGAGAAAACCCATGTTTAAATATATGTAATTCATATAGAAACTTTTATTAACAATGATAAATAATTCAATCAACATATAAGACAAAAGTGGCTCAACACAATACCCAAAAAAAGACCTATAAACAGTGCAATGTGTAAACAGACAGATGGCTGAGGAAAAAAGGTTTACAAAAATCAGAAGTTCAGAACAAAACTGAAACAATACAAAGCAAACAATGAATCCTCTTCAATTTGGGCCACATATGTGCGACAACGGCGTTTCGACCATAGTGAAACTAAATGGTCATCATCAGGACAAACGGCAATTATATGAGCGTCCGTACCAGTTTCAATAAAACATCTAAAAACAAAAATATATAAACATAGGTATCAGACATTCAAGGGTTATATTACAGCAAAAAATGGGAGACAAAATCCCTGTCTATTTAGAAAAAGGAGAAAATAAACACAAGATAATGCACCTGGAAAGGACTACCACCACCAAGAGGAAAGGGATAAAATACCCTCAAACTATCTTCAGAACCTATATGTGTGAGAAGAATAGATTAATGTGCCAAAATGTCCCATAACTCCAAAACAAGGAGATGTAATAGTCGATTCACCTATCGTTAAAGTAGACCAGAAGGTGCAACAATGGTATGGAGTCCGCCCGGAAAATGACTCTGTAGAATGAAGCTATGAAACCAAAAAAAGAAAGAACAACTCTTAGTGGCCCTATCCACCTATGCAAAAAAACAGAGAAGGCAAGAGTGTCACAAGCCATACTCTCATCAAGAGGAAATGCTGAATTATAATCGCAGGAGCTTATGCATTCATTTAAAGGCTCCAAGATTAAGTGAAATAATGGAACAGCCTATATCTTCAAATAATTTTAAGACTGAAAATGACTAAAGAAATTAGATAAATAAGTATAAAACCCTGTAGGTGTAGATGATACAGTACAAAAATGCATTCCAATACTAAGCATCTTATACTTACAGCCAAATTAATTGGCAGAAGGCTTAAACATCAGTGCTAGTAAATCACATAATTACAGGCATTTATTCATGAGTAAACTAAACAAGGAAGGGGGCAAAAAATAATTTTTTTTTATTTATTTTGTATTTATTAATTAAAAAAATCAGCAAGTTATCCAAAGTCTCAGAATGTTACCTGTCAGTCGCCTTTAATAAATTGGCACCAACATATGGGTCACTGGCTTAGTCCAGCCCCACGGGTTCTGAAATGGAACCAAATATAATATTCAAGCTTTTAACTACATTGAAAAAGTCACAAGTCAAATTCCTGAGTTTAAGTTAAACACTATTCAATGTGCAAACATTACAGCTGTAATTAAAAGAATGAAACATGGATAGAGGAGAAGCACCTAATTTGCTAAACCTCTCAAATAAAAGTGTGAAAGACCTTAATAAATATAGATTCCCACACAGTATGTAAACAATGCTGCTGTGACCCAAGGAATGAGAAATTAATTAGAGATAAGCTCATTAAATGCTAACCGTGTCAGATAAAATTAGGACAGCAACAGCTAACACAAGGTAAGTGCCTCAGTTCGATGTCAATAAAATGTTGTCGTAAAGTAGGGGGAATCAAGCTATCGATCTTGTATTACTATTAAAAACTGGCCCTAAAAAACACTAGTGATTACTATATGCACAGTGTATGCGCCCATGCAATTTAGAGCAGAAAAGCACAGTACCATCATGCCATACTGTACTTGGTTGTGGGGGTGAGCGGCAAGCATGACAAGCTGTTGGGTAAGCTGTCCCTCAAGGTGCCCGAGGCTCAGAAGAGAAGAATTTGACTTCGCATCAGGGAGAGGGTGAAAGCCGTGGGAGTGATGCCCCGCAGCATCGATGACCTAAAGAAGAGGTGGTATGACCTCAGGAAGAGGGCCAAGGAGAGGATTGCAGAAAGGGTCAAGGAGGCAGCTGGCACAGGAGGGGGGCCATCCACAGTGCCTGCAAACACTGCCCTTGAGGAGCTCGTCGAGGGGACCATCGAGCCAGAGGCGGTTGTGGGAGTTACTCAGATGGACACCTTCAGCGCAGCCACCACTGAACAAGGTAAGATGCATGCCTGCGCCCATACTCTGCGTATCGTATACCCATCCCCATCCCCCCAGCTCAATCACAGTGTGCAGGCAGAAGTGCACAACACATATGTCCTCGCATCAGTATTGCATCATGGGAGTCATAGTCATGTCAGCCAAGTGTGCATGTGTAGTCATAAATGCAAAAATAAATTAGATCAGCAGTACAGGCACAAGATAGAGTCAAATAATGTAATTCATAGTAGGACATTAATGCAGAATGACAAACAGATGTAGTTTCAAAAATAACTAACCATGCACTGTTTAACACACAGATGCATCTCCTGGGGATTCGGATGATAGTGGGCGCCTCATCATCTCAGAAACACCGGCTGATTCCGATGGCGACACTCCGCAGGAGGGTCAATTCCCACCTCCTCCAGCAACAATACCACCACCACCATCACCACCACCACCACCAACACCTGTGACAAAACCACCAAGACGCAGGGCACAAGTCCCCTCCATGTAGGTGATGGATTCATGCCCGAGTCCTGCAACCACAACTGGGCCAAGTCCTACAGGTGTCACACCGCCAGCACCGCCACTAGCACATGGCCGAGTCACGCAGCGGCGCAGGTCCCTGCGCAGTACTGCCGATGGAGCCGACCAGGCAAGGCACATATATGGTGGCATCGAGGCTCAGATGCTCCGTGTTCAGCGCTTGCAGGGGAGACACATGGGGACAATGAACCTAAACATGTCGCGTCTCGCTAAACACATGTGCACTCTGACTGACGCAGTGCGGAACATGACCACAGTTGTGGCAGAGGGCAATGAGAAAATCAGTGAAGACCTCCAGGAACTCACCCGTGCCATCAGAGCAGGACAACACAGTGAGCGCCGGAGGCATAGACAGAACTTGCTCCGCTCCACAGCATCGACCAGGGCCATCACAAGGCTCTGCAACAGCACTGCTGTGTTCTCCTGCCGCTCCGTGTCACTGCAGGTGGACCTCGGCCATTACTGTGGTGACGTGGCGAAGGCCTTAGGCCAGGTGACCACTGCAGTGGAACACTTGCAGACAGGAACATTCAGTGGCAGCAACTTGGGAGGGGAGGACGGCAGTGAGGCTACTTCAAGTGTAAGCAGCGTCTCGGTGATGGAGACCAGCAACAGGAGGCGCAGTTCGCGCTGCTCCACAGCCACAGAGACACAGCGTGGTGAGGTGGAGGAGACATGTGAAAGGAGGCTGGGCGTTCGTGGGAAGCGCCACTAGTCATTCTGTACAGCATCCCTGACCATGGTGGGGTAACCATGGCCCACTTTAATTTAACTATTGCACTCCCGTGACCACAACGGGCATGTTTTTGTCCACAATGTGTGGGGGAACTCTACTTTGCATTTCTGTGTGACATTACATACATCAGTGCCTCTGTGAATTAAACAGTAGCACTACTAATGATATCGTCATGGCTCATTCTTACCTGGGTCAGAAATGATGTTGTGTGATGTATGTCCGCCTCCTTTGACCCTTAGCTGTGTTTGGAACGTGTGCCTGTCCGTGTTGTGCGGGTGGTTGGTCATCCCGGTAGTCGTCATTCCTGTCCACCTCTATGGGTATCCCCCTTCTGGTTTCAATGTTGTGCAGCATGGCACATACTGCTACAATCCTGCAGCAGGTGTCTGGTTTATATTGCGAGGCACCACCAGTCTTATGTAAGATCTGGAAGCGACTCTTCAGAATCCCAAAAGTCCTCTCAATCACATTTCTGGTGCTTATGTGGGCCGCGTTGTAGCGTTGCTCCTGTGGTGTTGCTGGATTGATGTAGGGGGTGAGGATATATTCACGCAGGGCGTATGCACTGTCACCTACAGGATGGAAGCAAAGGCTTAGCGACAGTCATGATGATACATGTGCGATGCTGATGTTATGAAGAGGTATGTGTACGTACCAAGCAGGAGTCCCTCTCCGAATTCTCCATTGAGTAGACGCCTGTGGATGCCACTGTGTCTGAATATGTAGGAGTCATGTGTGCTCCCTGGAAATTGTGCCACTATGTCTGTGATGATGTGCTTGGCATCGCACACGACCTGCACGTTGATGGAGTGGTAGGACTTCCTGTTACGGAAGATGTACTCATTGGCTGAGGGTGGACAGATGGGGACATGCGTGCAGTCAATGCATCCTATGACATGGGGGAATTGGGCCACCTGGTAGAATGCCTGTTTGGTGAGGTCCAACTGCTGTGGGGTTGTGGGGAAGCTGAAGTATGTATGTATCATTGTCAGCATGGCATCAATGAATTTACGGAAGAAGCGTGATAGTGCTCTTTGTGATACGCCTCCCGCTACCGCTATGACCCCCTGAAAACTTCCAGACGCCAGTAGGTGCAGGCTGCATAGGACCTGGACGTGCGCAGGAATGGCATTGGTCCGACGTGTCTGGTGCTGCAGTAGTGGTTCCAGGTCTGCAATTAGGCGCATTATCATAGCACGATTGAGACTATACTTGTCGTAGACCTCATCCTCATTTTGGCCAAGCATTGTGATGCGCACTCTGAATACTCTCTCCTGGATCCTTCTCCTGCGCTGTGCTGCTGCATTAATTCTCATCCTCCTTGCAAGCACGTAGAGGGCTGCCATTTTGTGAAAGGAAACAGGGTCTCCTGGCACAATTTTTATGGCTTTCTGATTGATAGCATCTGTGGCACATTTGGGATTTTTGGGGGGATTTTTTATTTTTTTTGCAACTTTACCTCCTGGTTCTGATTCCCCTTAATCTGCTCATGCAAAATAGCGAATTTTGGATTTTTCGGTATTTGCGACTTTTGATGCATTCATTAGCGATTCTTTATTTGTGACTGGCAAATGCCAGGAGCTATTAGTGATTTCGGTATTTCCGATTTTTTATTTTGCGATTCATTATTTTAACTGGGAATTTTTTTGCGATTCTTTATTTTACCGGGCAAATATTTTGCGATTCTTTATTTTTTCGCTATTGGTGTTGATGCATTGGGATTCGTTTTTTGCCACTCGCTAACAGGTGATTTTTGCGATTCGGTATTTTTGCGAGTTGATTTTTGGTTGATGCATGTGCCAGTATGTTTCTTAGAAAACATGTAAACTAGTATGTTAGATTAAAAAAATAATGATGAGCCAGCCTTTGCTTAGGTCCATTTCCAGACAATAGCCCATGAGCGATTATGAAATGTGGGGTCATAAGGTGAAAAAGGAAAATAGCTCTGACACTCAAAGTAAGGAACAATTTCTTGTGTCTCTTAATGGTAGGTTCTTTGGAGTTGTCCTCAACCACACCAGATGAGTAATCCTCCTAAGTTCAGCTGGCAGCAGATGATACTTGACTACAGAAAGCAGCAGTTACATCAGACATTGGTGCAATCAATGTTCTGAATCCATCCAACACCACCTCAAAATGTAGAGTTAGGACACTCAGGTGATGCCCCAGGAGCTCATTATCAGCCTTAACTATCAGGTATTTACTCATGATCTTCACATTGTTGACTACACCCTGAACCTCCCTCCCAAGTCTTACCCAAGCCCTTTCAAAACAGCGTCTTTGAGGGACTACTGATGTAGGCAATGGGGACAGGTCTCTGCTTGATGATCTTGTGTTTTCAATGAAAGGGAGAGGGAGCACCATAGAGTGTTGACAACATAAATCTAATGGGCCAAGCTGGTCTTTATGATCTTAAATATGAGCAAGAGTGTCTCTAACTGAAGTCCTGGGATGTTGCTGCATGAGGCAGAGCAGACAATGCAAACGAGGCTGGTGACTGTGATCTTGCTGTGTCACCATGAAAAAATAAAATATTTCTTGAAGATATGAAATACTTTGAATTTTTCAAAATGATTGTTATTACTTTGTAAATTGCAGCATGCTATTACATATTTGCACCTACTGATATTTAGAATTTCAGAAAGCTCATCAATAATTCCTCTCACCCTACTGATTAAGCTGAGGGGCCTTATTTAAATTTTAAGTCATATACCTAAAAAAGTGAGTAAAGTGCTTTATGTGTCCACATGCAAGAGTTGGACTAAGCGACTCAGCCGTGAAACTTATGATTGCTTGTCTCTGCTGTCCCACTTTTTATCCTACGATAGCTTAGCAACACTATGCCATGTAGAACGCCTGAAGCACTTGCCTGTCAGTATTAGTAATGGTGATCAAATCTTAGGCTTTGTAGCAAGGTTAGTGTGAGCATACAGCACACTTCGATCACAACATACAGGCTGGAGTACAGTAGCCCTGAGCCTCACAATAATTACTTTTGACCTAAAATAAAAATGGATAATATTGTCAAATTTAAAAATCGCAAAAACAATTCTCAGGCAATATGCAGGCGTGAGCCACAGACATCGTAGGATGATGATTCCCTCTAACTCAATCAACCCCCTTTTGTAGAGTTGGGTTTATTGACAAGACACTCAGTGCAGGTTCACCATTACCCCGTATTTCTTACATACTGTCTAAAGCAGTATTTTCCTAAAACCTGTCAAACAATCTGTGGGCATCAGCTGGCAACAGTGACCCATCCACTTGCAGTCTATTCTTACCTGAGATATGCTGTGTCACAGTTGTGTGAGGCCGTCGTATCACACTGGTCAGCATACACAGGCCACTTTGCAGTGCTCTTGTGGGACTTAAATACAAAACTCAGTTCCCACTTCAATTTAGATGAGCTAATGTGTGTTATTTTTAAAAATAAAACTGGTTAGTCCTTGCACTCTTTAAGGTCCAAACAACTGACTGCTATGGGTGAAAATAATGTATGCAACAGTAGCGTGTACTTAGTTAGCAAGGATCAACGACACTGAGACACCACTTTTCCATTCATTAGCTTTTACATTTTATTATATAGCGTGTTAGTTCAATAGGCAAAATAACATAGTAAAAATACAATCCAATACAGTAGTGATATGTTAACTTAAAACCCAGGACTGGAACAGTTTTGCTCTGGTGAAATGGATTCATCTTTTAAGACTTGCACTACTGACAATGTTTAGTATGCATTGTAGTGGATTTTGAGAATTATTATGTGATTTGCGAATATATTAAGAGTGAATGGAGCTTACAGTGTGATGCTGTTGTTACATAGGGGAGTGTGAGATGTAGTAAAAAATGTAAAGTCACACTTGTTTGATTGTGTTTCTAATATGAGTTGTGTTAAGGAGACAGTGTGAAAGAGTGAGCAAATTGTAGTTTATGAATATATAGGAAATGTAGTAAGTTGTGAGAGACATCATGTAGCATACTTGTGCCTTAAAGGTTGTCATTAGTATAAAGATTTTTGTTGGAGATTAGGGATTCTAGATTGTCAAAAGTGTGAATTTGTGTGAGAGAACTAGTATGTATACATATCAATCTTCACTCTGCCTGCAGCTGCCACAATCCCTTATGTTTGGAGTCTCGATAACATCTTCTCCTTGTAGGGAATAACATTGAGGGGCCTGGGAGATCCACCACACGTATCTAGGGCCTCTTGTTGCACCCTGGAAGTGAGGGAACAGACTCTCCCCTGCAGTATATTTCACTGCTTACAGATGGCCTTCTTTGAGGGTCTGGTGTTGGAGAAAACATTCACCTTATTCATGATTTTGACCCACATTGCTCTTCTCTGGCTCATGAGTGTTGTCAGCACGTGTGCTCCAATAAAAACTGGGGCTCAACCATATTGAGTAAGCTATCACAATTAACTTGTTTTCTGAGAAATTGGGTTGTCTTCTTCAAGACATTTTAAGCAATATGTTTAAAGGAACTTTGCTGCTGTTTTTTCTGTTGTGAGTGCTAAATGTTTTTTGTGGTTTGAGGGCGTTGTTTTGTAATGGCATCTGCAGGCATTGCTGGTGAGGCGACGTTATGCAAGTGTGGGTTTGACGGATGCATCTGCCATCGGAAATACTGTCAGCCATTGCTATTCCCGTACGTGAGGGTCCCTCACTCCCATTGCGATGATCCACCACTATAAGTAGATGGTTGTCTGCCATTTCAACATCGATGGAGTTGAGTCTGACAGCAGGGGATAGGGGAGTGACAATAGAGAACTGAATGATAGCTGATGATCCTTCTGCAAACTACCCTCACAACAACACTAGCTAGATTAATAAACACTGAATCACTGTCAACCAGACAATTTCATATTAACTTAAAAATATCTTACATGAAGCCATTTCTGAAAAAGCAAGGACTACATCTTGAGGAACTAATACATTATAGACCTATAGTCAATTATACCCAATTTCTTCATAAAACCGAAAGGTTTTTTTTGTACAAATCTGAGATTTAATTGAGAAAAACAACCTCCACCCTAACCTTCAAATTTGTTTCTGAAATAGTAGAAGCACTGCATTAACACTAATTGGCATCTGGGATAACCTCAAAGTATAACACTCTTTTCTAATATACCTCTCAGCAGAATCTTATACTGTAGACCACATTTGGCAACTAAAGACTACTTGAAGTAGGTATATCAGGTACGGCTTTAAAATGACTCACAAATTGCGTCACTAAGGAGCTTATTTTTTTATTTATTTATTTATAACATTTATTAAGCGCTACTGTTACCCGTGGGTGTCCTGGCGCTATGTGAGATCTACCCAAGGCTCAAAGCCGAAGTGAAAGTTATTCTGTAAACAGCCAGGTTTTTAAAGCTCCGCGAGAAGCCAACAGGCTGGTCAACCCTCTGAGGTATAATGGAAGATTATTCAAAGCTTTGGCTGCATTCACTACAAAGCTTCTTCCACCCCAGGAGGCCTTTTTTACCAAAGGCACGTAGACCTGCTTAGCTGCAGATGAGCGCAGTGATCTAGTAGGAGTATACCAAAATAGCTGCTCTTTTAAGTAAGCTGACCCTGTTCCATGAATCGCCTTGTGAACCAGACACAACGCTTTAAACTGGGTGCGCTTCCTAGCTGGCAGCCAATGAAGCCTCCGTATATCCTTAGAGATTGATGCATATTTAGGGATGCCTGACACCAACCTAGCGGCAGCATTCTGCTGGAGTTGCAATCTATTCATTATTCCTTCCTGGATATTGAGATACAGGCTATTACAATAATCCAGCCTAGACATAGTAAGTGCTGTGACGATTGATTGGTGACACTCTACAGGTAAGAGCAGCAGGATTTTCTTACAGGACCTAAGAGCAAAGGATGTAGCGGAAGACACTGAATTCACTTGGTCTCTAAAACTGAGCTTATGGTCCACCCACACTCCTAAGTTTTTTACCTTCTTGTTAGGTGCGGGGAGAAGACCCAAGGTGTCTGGCCACCATTCAGGGGTCCAAAAATTTGGATCGTTGCCAAAGCATACCACCTCCGTCTTACTGGAGTTCAATTTAAGGCAGTTTTGGGCCATCCAAATCCCTATGGCATTCATACAGTCCTTAAATCGAATCGCCGTGCTCCGCCACTCCACTGAATGTAATGAGATGTCAAACTGAACCCGAATGACAGAATAAGGTGCCAAAGAGGACACATATACATTAAATAGTGTCGGGCTTAGAGAGGACCCCACAAGGTAATGAAAAGGACTCAGATGAAAATTCCCCCAAGACACTGACTGACTCCGATTCATGAGGAAGGATTTCAGAAGTCTCCATGCGGAGCCCTGAACTCCGATCTCCCGCAGCCTGTCCATCAACAAATCATGATGGACCGTATCAAATGCTGCTGAGAGATCTAGCATGATAAGAGCAGCCTTGCCCCCCATTATCTATTTATGAGAGCCTTGCATCACTTTTGTACCACATAAAGTGGTACATGCGTAACGTAGAACTCTGTATCCGATATATGAAGCCACACAAAGCCACTGTGCATGGCTTTGAGTGGCCTCATAAATTATGAGTAAGGCAAATCAGTGCAAATTGCTCGGTCACCTTCATCTGCATCCAGGAGACGTTCCATGGGCATTATGGTGGGTTTTTCCTCGCAACACCCATGGAATTAGACGCTGCCCCCAAAATAAAAAAAATATGTAAACCTGGGGAAGTGCCAAATTCTTAAGCCTTCAGAGGTGAGGAATAATGAGGAGAAATATCTTAATTTCTCCTTGTTTTTTACTCTTTCTGTGTGTGCTGCATTCTGCAGCATCCATAGGAAGAGGAAATGCCTCTTAGGATTGTTTTTGTTCAGGGAGGTGGCCCTTCTGGGCCAAAAACAATCCTGCATGCAATGGTGGAACAGTTGCACCATGGAGCAAGGGTGTCTATGTTGGTGCTGGGCTGTCAAAACAGCACCAATGCAGGGGGAAAGGACAGGAATACACAGTATTTCATAAATACATTGCATGTCTGCCTTTTCACTTTGGTGTAGGACAGCACAACAAGGTGCCTTGCTGTGCTGTCCTACGCCTAAATTCAATAGCTGAGGCCCTATCTATGTACCTATTATGATGTTCTTTGAAAAATATATGTTTGTCAAGGCTCAAGAATAGCCTCCTCTTGCTTAACACATATCTGTGACTACTATCTGAGCATACAATGGGCTTTAAAGTCACCTGTTGCAACTATGTTGATGAATTGCAGATTATCTTTAAAGTGATAAAGCCTATTAGACCTTGCAACATCAGAACTTATTAAATGCCTGTAGAAATTACCTCATTCTAAATGTCTCAGAAACAGAGACCCACATTTATGGAGGTTTGGTGTTGGACATCTTGCTGCACAGATCTATGTCAAACAGAAAGGGCAGAAATGCACCTTATTTATAGACTGTGATGAATTCCTGTCCTTTCCCCCTGCACTGGACAGTCCAGTGCCCACGCAGGCGCAAGTTTGCCTGTGTTGTTGGCAGGGTTGTTTTTGTGCAAGAAGTGGCACTTTTCTACACAAAAACAATCCCAAAGAGCATTTTCACTTTCTTTGTGCTGCAGAATGCAGCACACAGAGGAAGAGGAAAACACTAGGAAAAATAAAAAAAAATCTCCTCATTATGCCACACCTTGGGAGATGTAAGGATTTGGAGCATCCCCAGGTTTACATGATCTGATAAATCTAGGGCAAAATCCATGGGTGTTGTGTGGGATAACCCAGTGCAACCCCTTTGGAACAGCTCCCAAGTGTAGAGTAAGGCAATTATGCAATATGCGCTGCCTTCCCTTACTCAAATCTATGATGCAATCCAAAGCCATGCACAGTGGCTTTGTGTGGCTTCATAGATATGATGTGTAATCTGCACCATGGGAGCGTCACAAAAAGTGATGGTCGGGCGGTACAGGAGGCTCATAAATAAGCCCCTGAGATTTTAACTTGTGAAGTATAGAACACATACAATACAACTTTAGCCTGGGCAAAGGAGATTGGAAGTCCTCGTACCACGTTGTCAACGGGAGACATTTGGACATAATCATGGACTCCAAACTCTCACTCAAAACATTTGTCAAGAATTTCACGAAAACTACCTTCAATATCATGAGCACATATTGCTAGATTCTCCTTTACCTTAGGTACACCCATAGAGGCATATTTACAAGATCTGTGCACTGATGGAACATCATTTTTTGTGATGTTCCGGTGGTGCACATGGCTTAGACATATCTAGAGAGCCACGTAAAGCCACCCTGAGAGGCTTTTCATGGCCTTGTAGGTATGGAGTAAGGCAAAGCAGTGTAAGTTGCTGACTTGTCTTACTCTGCAGCAAAGAGGTGTTCAATGGGTGTTGCTCTGGGTGTTCCAATGCAACACAAATGGACTTTGATGCTGCCCCAGATTTACAATATCTCGTAAACCTGGGGCAGTGCCAAAACATTGTGCCTCTCTAGAGCTGATGTAACGAGGAGAAATATTTACATTTCTTCTCATTCTTTTCACTTTCCACATGTGCTGCATTCTGCAACACACATAGAAAGAGGAAACCCCTCTCATGATTGTTTTTGTGCAGGAAGGTGTCACTTCCTCACAAACATTATTATGCCACCAGCTCAAACACCCTTGAACCATTGTGCAAGGGTGCCTGCATTGGCGCACAGATGCTAATTGTGTGTTTGCACTGGCTGAAAGGATATCTTATAAATATGGTGCATCCCTGCCCTTTTGAATTAGTGTAGAGCAGTGCAGCAAAATGACTTGCTGCGCTGCCCTATGCCAATTGTTCTACATGTGCCCCATAGAGTCCAGGTCTGAATAGCCCTACTCTAACAGTCTCAATGGGGGTCATTTATGTGAGCCTTGCATCACTTTTGCACTGCATAACGTGGTACATGCATGATGAGGGCTCTGAATCTAATTTATGAAGCCATGCAAAGCCACCCTGCATGGCTTTGAGTGGCCTCATAAATCTTGAGTAAGTTGATGCAGCGCTAATCCATGGGCAATGGGGTGGGTGTTTCCAGACAATACGGATGCTGCTCCAGATTTACAAAATCATGTATATCTGGGGAAGAGCCTAATCATTATGCCTCTGAGATGAGGTGTAACAAGGATAAATATCTTTATTTCTCCTCGCTGTCTCCTTTTCCTTTGTGTGCTGCATTCTTCATCACACATAGAAAAAGGAAAAAGCCCCTTAGGATAGTTTCTGTGCAAGAAGGTGTCCCTTCCTGCACCAAAACAATCCTGCAAGCAATGGAACACCCTTGCACCATGTGCAAGGGTGCCTACATTGGCGCTAGGCTCCCAAAACTACACCAGCGCAGGGAGTAAGGACCACAAGAATGTACTGCATTGCATAAGTAAGGTGTATTCCTGCCATTTCACTTTTCGCATACTGCAGCGCAAGCAGGGTGACTTGCTGTGCTGCCTTACATCAAAATCCCATAAATGAGGGCCTAAATTGGGTTCACAAAGCTCCTACTCAAGCTTCAACTAGTCAAGAATACTTTGTCCAGATTATTCCTTAGCCTGAAAGAGACATGACCACATGAGCCACGTCTTCAAAATCGTTCTCAAGTTATAATTCACTATAAGAGTTTCCTTCACTGCTGTTTGCATTACATACTGGGCTTTACATAACATTAGACTGATTTATTACAATCGATATTGGAATAATAAACCTTGAAAAAGAACTTTGGATTAAGAAAGATCTGCTCACAGGGGCATATTATTGAGAGCCTTGTTCAAAGTGGTACATGCAGGGCTCAAGGCTCAGAGTCAGATTTATGAAGCCACCAAAACCATATAGCATGGTTTTAAGTGGCCCCATGAATCTCGAGTAACTAAACGGAGAGTAAATCGCTGTGTCACCCTACTCTGCGCTAGGGAGGCCTTTCATGGGCATTGCAATGGGTATTCCCAAGCAACTCTCATTGATTTTGATGCATTCCCAGATTCACAAGCACTTGGAAACCGGGAAACACATCAAAACCTTATGCCTCCCTGGGCAGGCGTAATGAGGAGACATATCATCATTTCTCCTTGTTTTTTCCTCTTTCTACGTGTGCCTCATTCTGCAGAAAGCATAGAAGGAGGAGAATGACTCAATAGATTGTTTTTGTGCATGAAGGTGCCCCTTCCTGCTCAAAAAACCCCTTCTTACAACACAAGCACTATTGCACCATAGTGTATCGGTGCCTGCATAGGCACTAGGCTGCTGAAAAAGTGGCAGCACATCAGGCAAGACAGGAATGCACTGTATTGGATAAATACAGTGCATTCCTGCGTTTTCACTTTGAAGTAGGGCAGCACAGCAAGGTGACTTGTTCTGCCACCCTATGCCAAAACCTCATAAATGAGACCACAGTCCCTAAGAAAATAGGGATAATAAGCAACATAATCGGAAAAACTTGCAGCTGATCATATGCACTTATTTGGCATATGGAGCAAAATGCCTCAAGAATGTCAAAATGTCCTAGTCTGTTCAATCCACAGTTCATCTGGAGAGACCAGAAATTACTGGTCTCCCAATTCTCCCACAACTGTTTTCAGCCCAATATGATGATATAACCATGGAATTTACAAGTAGCATCAAATGCAACATCTCTACATACAACATCAAAGTATAGCTGGTAATGCCTGCCATTGTGGCAGCAAGTATTTCTCACCCACTCTATATCCCCCTTGCATATGCATATTTGAAGATCTGCCCACCATTTCTGCCTTGCTTTCAAAACTCATTCAGAGAACACAAGTTGTTCTCCTCTTAGGGTAATCTTTGACCAATGTTCTTCAAGACAATGAAGCTCTACATAAAGTATACAAATAGAGTATGAACTTACTCAACAAAAGCACTTTAGGCACCACATGAGGTATAGAAACAATACATTAATGCCAATAACATACAATATAGTACTGAAAGAAATTATAATATTATTTGGAGTTGGTGACTACCAACCTCAAGAAACTATTACAAACCTTTTGGGGGTTTTAAAACAACACAGTGGTCCAGCACACTTAATTCAAGTTTTACAAGATAGTTGACATTGATTTTATAGAAGTGGTCCTTGGAGTAGCTCAAGCATTCATTTCACATAATCAAATCACATAATTAGACAAAAGGGTAATCCAGCAGAGTTGTTCTTTAAATTCTTTATTGAAGACTTATTTTTTCTGACAAAGTAAAAACCGTAGCCAACATGTTTCGTCCTTGCGGACTTTTATCCTCATTTGGATTATGGCGTTGTGCAGTTTCTCCTTCTATAGATAGGCAGTTTGCGATTTTATCTGGGATATTGATTAGTTGGTCTGAAAAATGATTATGACAATACATTTTTCATCATGGGCCAGGTTAACAGTATACGTAACCAGTGAATCCAATGGCAAGAGTGCCATCCATGTCATTCTATTTGTGACTTTCTAGTTGTATCCCGGCCAGCGTGGTAGCGTGGCATCCAATGTTTGTACCTTTTTAGGTTTTTATCCTCAATGTCACTAAATTAACCTGAGCTCCACCCCCTCCACCCCAGGTAACTATTGCACAAAGCAGACAGACTTAACTTAGAGCAATGTGTAAATTACTATACAGCACCAAAAGAGCAATAATGTCAGATTATAACAGAAGTAGAAAAATATAGTAGAAATACATTCTAAAAACTGATACTAAAGTGACAAAAATCCAAAAAGGAGAACAGGAAATATGATTTTTACCTTCTTAAGTAGAAATAACCCTAAAAAGCATGAAGCAACTAGAGTAGTAAATGATCACAGTAGACTGGGAACTAGATGCAATTTGATGCTGATTGTGATAGAACGTTGTTGGAAGCCAGAGTCCCAGTCCCACACCACTGTCACCAAATTTGAGACCCAGGACTCCTCACTCAACGTTAGCCCAAGTAAGGACACCGTTTGAGATACCACTGTTCCTCTCCTTAGTACCTTGGCACGAGCAGCCAGGCCTATCTCCAAGGCAACCACACTCACGGCAAACCACTGGTGACACCATAAATGGACTCCATACGAGTTTGATAAAACAAATATAAACTTTATATGAAAGATATACGATCAGACCACACGATACAAAAGCCAGCATATAATAAAGGGTAATTTTCGTTCCGGCTAACTGGTAGGTTCAAATCCCAACCACCGCTTTCAAAATGCTATGCTGGTCGCAATGCTAGAACCACACACGTTGCAATGGACAAACAATAGTGCGCTGCGTAACAATACAATCCTGTGCTGGGCAAAGGAGAAAAAATACAATGCGTAACGATATACCCTGGTACCTTGCAATGGGAGAAATAATGCAATGTGTACCGCTACAATCATGTACTGCGCAATGAAGGAATAATGCAATGCGTCACACCCCAATCACGTACTTTGCAATGAAGAAATAATGCAATGTGCACCGCTGCAATCATATACTTTGCAATTAAGGAATAATGCAATGCGTAGCTACACTCCTGTACTTTGCAATGGAGAAATAATGCAATGCGTAGCGCTACAATTGTGTCCTTTGCAGAAATAATGTCAGGCGTCATAAGACAGTCTGGCAGTTCGTTAGCAGCAACATTGGCAATGTGTATTACGACAGTCAGCCTCTTCGTTGCCCCGCACACGTATCAACAATGACATAAAGTACAGCTTCTCACTCTGGCCCCAGTACTGCCACTCCTTTGGTCAGTACGGGCCCCAATCTGAGCCGAAGCAAAGGCCCATCTGTCCAGAAGGACTGAGAGGCCGAGAGAGTGTCCCTCCGAGCCCGCACCCCGCCCAGGCAGTGATCCACGTTACCTGGGGGCGCAACCCCACTCTCCTCTCCTCCTTCAGTGAACTGGGCCATCTGTGCAGAACTTTCTCAATTGGCCTCAGCGGCTCGGCCTGGCAGTTCAGCTCCGCCGGGGCTGCCGGTCCGGGCAACGACTGTTAGGAAGGTCTCAGGTGGCCGCAGGGCACACGTACCCCATGCCTCTGAGATTACGTTACTCCGGGTGCACGTTCACAACAGCACCCTCCGGGTCTCCTTTGGCACAAAGCCACACACAACACTGATGGGACTTCACATCAATTCCGAGTGTACGTTCACCAGGCACTCCTTCCTACGGTCTCAGTTGGCACCAAGACATGCACACTGCACTGCAGAGACTCACATTCTTCCTGTGCATATGATGATCAGTCGATCACCTCCACAGTCCCAGGTTGCACCAAAGCACACACACTGCTTCACTGAGACTTACTCCAACTCCGGTGTCCCGATATCCAAGTGCTTTCGACCAACACCTTCGGCTGCACCCTGACACGCTCACCGTGTCCGAGCCTCACTTCTCCTCTGGTGCACTCGATGACCAGGCACTCCTCACCAACGCCTCCGGTGCACCCCGACATGTACCCTGCATGTCCGAGACTCACTAAACTTCTGATGCACACGTTGACCATGCGCTCTTCACCAGTGCCTGTGGTGCACCATGACATGCACCCTGCATGTCCAAGTCTCACTTCACCTTCGATGCACACACTAACCAGGTGCTCTTCATCAACGCATGCAGTGCACCACGACACCCACCCAGCGTGTCCGAGACTCACTTCACCCTTGATGCACACGTTGACCAGGCACTCTTCACCAATGCCTACTGTGCACCACTACACTCACCCTGTGCGTCAGAGACTCCCTTCACATCTGATGCACACACTGACCAGGCGCTCTTCACCAACGCCTCCTTTGCACCACAACACGCACCCAGCACATTTGAGTCTTAGTTCTCTTCCGTGTGTCCAAGATCACAGGGCACAGCTTCCGAGGGTCGTTTGAAACTTCTCCGGAAACTTTTATGTTCCTGTGTTTCCAAACAGGTAGCCAGCTCACCTCGGGCCCTTGGGGTAACAAGACGCAGCACAAAGCACAGTCTTCTTCAAGCAGGGGGACCCAGCGCACAAAGCACAGTCCCAACAGCCTCTTCCTTGGTTAAAACAGCAAACTGCAGACCAGCTCCAGATCACGAAGCAAGGGTCGGTCCTTCCCAGCAGTCTCTTCAGTTGTTCCTTTCTTAGCAGAGGTTCCTCTTGACCACGAAATGGGTCCAAGCCTTTTCAGCTTCAATCCATTTCTATTCCATCATTCAGGGGTCTCCGCTCTCATAGTTATACCTCTTTGAAGTTTGTTGTGATCAGGGGTCCCTGACCTCTGCCTAAATCAGTTCTGGGTGTCTCCCTCCCAGTGTCACCTTTCTCCCTTTGATACTGGGGGTCTGGATCCTTAATCACTCAGCAGGAGATGGGTCAATTGTTTTATAGCAGCAACCCAGGCCTCTCTACCTCTCGGGGCTTCTCCTCCACCTACTCTCCAGATGCAGGTCAGCCTGGTGCCATCTCAACCCTTCCCTGGGTCAAGACCTCCCCCAGATCCTCTCTTCTCTCAGATCCAGACAGTCAATCCACATTCATCAGAGACACACAGAAATGCTTAAAGCACATAATTCAGCCACTTTCTGAAAGAGTGGTTTCTGAACACACAGTGACAAAACCACTTCAATAGAAAGATGTGTTATGACTCTGTGGGGTATATTCACAAGAGCGCGTGTTAACTACAGCATGAGTAGCGTAACGAAACTTTCAATATCGCGGCCCATCGCGGGAAAATAACCCCGTGACAACGTGGGATTCACAACAAGGCGGTAGCATGCGATAGCAATCAGATAAAGCGGACAATATCAGCGTTAAAACCAACGCCACGTTGCAAAAATGCGAAACACGAATGCGATAAAACATGCTATGAGGCCAATCGCGGTACAGAAATCAACGAAGACCAGCCACTGGCCTGCAAATCCCATGCCTCTGGCGGAACAATGCACTATAAAAGCAAGAAAAAAAAGCACCAAAACAATTCAAACTGCGTAGCAACATGGATGCACCCGGACCGAGTACAGAGGACAAGCCGAACTCCACAAGCCCCATGGACCACCAGCCAGGAACCCCGCATCTGGGGAAGGGCAAGGACAAGAGGAAGAGGAAGACGGGGTTCAGTCCGCAGGAGGACCGGATCATCGTCACGGAGGTGAACCAACACCATCAACAACTGTTCGGCACCTCCACTGAGGTACTGGCAGCCCAAACAGAAATATGGCAGGCCATCGTCACCAACATCAATGCAGTCTGAGTGTCGAGGAGGTCACTGGAGGATGTCAAGAGGCGCTGGCATGATCTGAAAAGGCAGACCAAACATAAGCTCGCCACCAACAGGGAGGCAGCAACGGCGCCTGGAGGTGGGCCTCCTGCGACACAGGAGGAGCTGGAGAAAATGGAGCAAATGGTGGCCACAGTCAGCAGTGAGGAGACAGTGGCAGGATTGGGGGGCCTGGACACAGCACGATACGACCTGACACAAGAGCAACAGGGTGGGTAACGTCCAGGGACGGGGGAACGGGGAGATGGGTACAATGGCACACATGCACAAGTATGCGTAGCACACTGCACACCCACAATGTCCGTGGAACATGTCCCTGATTGGCTTGTCACACTGCAGTACACATATAAAGCCCAAGTAGGCCCCCACCCAAAATGTGCACAGAGGGCCCCCCTCACCAACATCACAACCGACCCATGCATATGTGCTGAATCCAGCAAAGCAGTGGATCTGTGTCCCACACTGACTATGCAAGTAACACTGCATGTCCGATACCATGGCAGCGGACCAAAATGACATGGCCCACGAATCGACATGGAGGTAGCTCAGTGCGGATCACATCCGTAAAGGAGCAGGTCATACTCTGAGATGTCCACGTGCACCCACGACCCATGCCCTACGGCACACATAGCAGACGAACAATGCAGCAGGCCACAAAATTTGTCAGGGAGCACATATGAGCCAAGTCAAAAGCAAATCAGGCCCTGATAAGCACACAATTCTAAGGCACTCAAAGGGAGAAGGGCACACGAAATCAGAGCTACAAGGGCAACTCCCCCACAATGCAGCACACACACATAGCTATCACAGGACATCAGCAACGACGGCAATGTGGTACAATGTGCAACACTGGCACCACAGGACAGAGCTCACAACAGGTTCCGCTCGTGCGTACTAACTGTCCACGCACATCTGGCTTTGCCTGACACAGTGTGATGATAATGAACGGGTACTACCACACATCCGTCATGTATTCTGAAGACACACTGACTGACATCAAATAGCCAGCTCCTCCCAAACAGTCACAATGTACATTGGCATGCAGTCTGAAAATCAACAACATACATGTGAAACTCTGTTAACCTGCATCTCCCCTTAACATTTCAGAGGGACCGTCAACACCTACTACAGGGCAGAACACAAACCCCATCATTGATGATGTAGAGGACAACCTGCACATATGTCAAGATACCCTCCAACAGTTACTGGACAGCCTCTGCACCCCACCACCAGGAGCAGGGCAGGCCACCTTGAGGTGACTCCACCACCTGCACAGACGACACAGCAGGAAACACACACCACCACAGCTGTCTCCCAGGACCCCCACAAACAATACATGGAGAACATACAACGTGTGTGGTCTTCCCAGGTGGAGTTGGCTGAACAGCTGCGGGTGGGGTTCGAGCTCATGGCAGCCAAACTCGATGCCATATGTGGGTGTCTGAATCCCATCAGGGACCACGTACAGTCCCTATCGGACACCCCCTGTCTGCACCATGCTCAGCCACAGATGACTGCAGCGGGAACATCGACACAGACAGCTCCGACCCCTGATGTGTCCGTGGCACACAGTGATGCTGCCCCATCACCTTTGCAGTCTGATGTGCCAGGGGCACACAGTGATGCAGCCATCACCCCGCCACACACACAGGACACACCAGACACAGAACCCGTATCAGGGGAGTAAGAAGGAGTTGTGAACTACTGTGTGAGGAAGGAGGCAGTAGCAGCCATCACCGCCGTATGGCTTGTCGCTGCCTGGTTATGACCTATGCATCATGGCCTGGGAAACACCTCCCAGTGACCTCCGGAACACACTGTGGCTTTCACCCGGACCCCGACACGGACTGCCACTTCTTCACCGCAGGCCAATTACACAGCTATCCTGCTGCGGACTGCACTCTCCCTCTTCCGAATAACTGTGCAATCCCCAAAGGACTCTGGTTGGCTCACCACTGGGCTTCCATGTGATGTGGGCTTGGATGGCCATGTACAGCCCCAGCTCCCGCAATCACCTAAATCTGAATAAAACATTCTAAATCACACAGATGTGTCATCACTATGTTCACTCACGTATAGAGTTGTGGCTGGATGTAGGAACAATGTTTGCACATGATGGTACACCCTGGTAACTGACATCCATGCACATTTGTTTTCCCTGAGACACATGGCCAATTGGCTGACTGAGGAGGTGGGTACTAGCTGTGTCCCCATTGCACATCAACAACAATCTCACAACCCCCAAAGTCGGCACACGTCCATGTACTGAGTAGGGCTGTGCGTAGGACTGACCCAAACGAAAACAGTCCAGGAGTGGTGTCCTACACCACATGTGACACCAGAAGCTCATGTTGCATACCTACTCACACACAGTTGTGTGGACACATCCTGTTGTGATATATGACATTACTCAACATGTTCAGAGGTTGGACACCATACTCACATTGCTGTAGTCACGTAAGTGCACATGACGTCCAGCACCAATCCAAAAACACTGTCTGGCTCACAGAGGTGGAGCTTTCTAAAGGGACACACCCCCATTGCACATGCGTCAGTCAGTGCCTCCCTGTGTAGGGGCGATGCTCATTGTGGCACACGAGTGGACAATCCCAACAACACACCTCACAGTTAGACACCAGTGGAGTTGCATTTACTTCATTGGCATGTGCGTGTCAGTACGGATGAGACAACGGCCACAACAGGCAGGGCCATGCTTGAGACACTTACACGCAGCATGGGTACATTTCGAGGTTCAGGAAATGTTGGGGCTAAAATGGGCTACCTTCATCACAGATGGCAATGCTCTCAGTACACCTTGCCTTGTTGGATGAGTCATATTTTGTTTGGCGTCTGACCATTGGCTCGTGTGAGGGGGCACGACTCACTGCCCATGGGATCTGTATGTTGGTCTGCCTCCTGAGAGCGCAGATTGTCTGCCTGGCTGATGTTGTTCAGGTGTGAGGGTTCGACAGGTTCACATGTTGTGCTACATTGCCATGTGTGTGCTCTCCCCCGGCAGTGTGTCCGAATTGGCAACTTTGCCAAACGACACTGTGTTGCACCGATCATGGACCTGCATTACCTTGCACAGGTGTGTGTACACGGGTGTTGTAGCACGTATATACATCCAGGGCCCAGACGAAGGCAGTCGGTATCAAAGTGGTTGTGGGATATGTGAGCATTCCCCATGATGCAACAAGTTGTTTGGACATGTGCTGTGGGTGCCAATCGGATGTGGCTGCAGGAATGTAGTTACTCGTCCATGAATGCACGTGCAGCTCCATGTGCAATGTGTTCCAATAGTACGTTGTTGTCATGTTCAAGGAACACCAGGATGAGCCAATCCATTAAGTGGTCCAGGCAGTCGTGCTCAGCCCACGCCGTTTCACCAATCCGCAACACAGCCCAATAGGGGAGTGCCTCGGTGTGGTCACTGCACACGAGGAATTGTGCAATCTCCCATGCACAACTACCAATACATATGCAGTATGTCAGGGCATTCCATGCACGCCTGTCCTGGTTACACTCCTGTTCTTGATCCAACAGGGGGCGCAGACACAATTCAATTCATCAACAGTTGTATTGGATAGGCAGACATCCATGGGACACTTGAATGTGCATGTTCGGCAGTGGAACCAGGGCTGGACAATGCGGAAGCTGAGCCGATAACTGATCCGCAGCACTGCCAGTGGCACTGCGCCCAGTAAATGCAGCATACGTGCACGGTACTGTTCCACGTGACCGGGGTTATGCATGTGCCTGGTATGGCCTGCCATTGCGTTGGTGCATCTCGTGGAACCGGCACTCTTCTGAACTGCGGCAGTTGTGTGGAGGATATGCCACAGCTCTGAGCAATGATTCAAATGTGTGTGCAATGTTGGGGAGAGTGGGTTGCTGTTTCCATGAGTGTCAAGGGCACCACAGGCAGGGGCTTCTGTGTGTGGGGTGTGGATGAGTCAGATAGTTCCTTTGGGAATGCGTGGTGTGGAAGTCATCCCCATGTGCCATGGCATCTCTCTCAGGGTGTTCCAGGCGCGTTCTGTACTAAGGTCAGAGGTGCAGGTGTCCTCCCGTCTTCTGCATTGGAACAATGGAGCTTTCATCCCTGATGTTTGTCTGACTACTACTTGCGTTTTAGGGACGTGATGTGGCTTTGGCGCTGAGATTGGCTCCCGGCCTTGGGATCATGGTGTAAGGATGGCGATACACACACACATGTTGGCATGTGTAGCCAGGTGGTCGAGAGGCCTTGCGCTGCTTGTGCAATCTCACTCTGTCTCTCTTCGTCGCTTTCTCCCTCTCTTTCCTTTGGTGGGTGCAGGGCACACCTTCTTCTTTTGGATTTGGTCTTTCAGGCTGTGTGCTATGGATTGTCCAGTGAGGAGCCGCTAGGGCTCATCCTAAGGGTTGACTCTGCATTTTCCTGTATGGTGTTTTGTGTTGGTGATTGCATTGCTGTTTGACTGAGGCTCCATTTTCTGGCTATGCAGGTCGGTTGGATTACCTGCTTGTGCGGCATCAGGCACAATGTTTGTCTTGGGCTTCGTGGTGTTGGTGTGCAGTTTCTTTGTCCGGGGTTGGGGGTGGTCCTCGGGAGGGGGTTGTGTGGGGTAGTGCGGGCCTGGGTTTGGTGTTGGTGGGTGTTGTGGCCCTCTTGGGTGTCCGGGCCGCATGATGTGTGGCTCCAAGGCATCTGTAGCCCTTCTGATGTGGCCCTGGGCTGTGCTCCCTTTTGTGTTGCTGGCTGCCGTCCGACTTAACACCAGGTCAGAGAAGGTGTAGAAGTCCTGGTGCTAACGCGCCTTATCGCATGTTTTGTGTTTTTAGCACCGATCTGGCTAGTCGTTGAGAATGTTGAGGTGTGGCACGGGAATGCCCACTCTGCATCTCATTAGTGGTAGTTGCGGTGATCGTCTGTGGTGATATTTTTTGCGGCTGCTATCGTGGGTAAACTGATGCAGTGGGCTGTTAGCACCAGCTTGTGAATAGGGAGGTAAATTTAGCGCCACTTTGGCTGCGATAAAGTGCCGATGACTCGGCGATAAATCCTTGTGAATATGCCCCTCTGAGTTTATACATACTAAACTTCACTTCTCCATTTTGAACTTATGGGAAACTAGGCTATCTATCAATCAATCACGAAATTTGTATAGCGCGCTACTCACCTGGAGGGTCTCAAGGCGCTTGGGGGAGGGGGGTCTGCTACTGCTCGAAAAGCCAGGTCTTGAGTTGCTTCCTGAAGGAGAAGTGGTCTTGGGTCTGACGGAGGTGGATGGGGTGGGAGTTCCACGTCTTGGCTGCCAGGTAGGAGAAGGATCTTCCTCCCATGGTGGCTCTTCAGATGCGTGGAACGGCAGCAAGGGCGTGGCTGGTCGATCGTAGCTGGCGGGTGGGAGTGTAGAATGTCAGGTGGTCATTGAGGTACCTGGGGCCCAGGTCGTGGAGAGCCTTGTGTGCGTGGGTGAGGAGTCGGAACGTGATTCTCTTGTTTACAGGGAGCCAGTGCAGGTCTCTCAGGTGTCCGGAGATGTGGCTGTGACGGGGGATGTCCAGGATGAGTCGTGCGGAGGCGTTCTGGATGCGTTGGAGTCTTTTCTGTAGTTTGGCTGTGGTTCCGGTGTAGAGGGTGTTTCCGTAGTCCAGTTGGCTGGTGACGAGTGCCTGGGTGACCGTCTTCCTGGTTTCGGCGGGGATCCATCGGAAGATCTTTTGGAGCATGCGTAGGATGTTGAAACATGATGATGAGACGGCGTTGACTTGTCTGGTCATCGAGAGGGAGGAGTCCAGGATGAAGCCCAGGTTGCATGCGTGGTCCGTTGGTTTGGGTGCGTTGCCCAGGGCCGGGGGCCACCAGGAGTCGTTCCAGGCAGAGGGTGATGATCCAAGGATGAGGACTTCCGTCTTGTCTGAGTTCAGTTTCAGGCAGCTGTTCATCATCCACTCGGCTACGTCTTTCATCCCTTCATGTAGGTTGGTTCTGGCGGTGGCTGGGTCGTTGGTGAGGGAGAGGATCAGCTGGGTGTCGTCGGCGTAGGAGATGATGTTGAGGTTGTGTTGTCGTGCGATGGCCGTAAGGGGGCTCATGTAGATGTTGAAGAGGGTGGGGCTGAGTGATGATCCTTGCGGAACGCCGCAGATGACTTCAGTAGCCTTGGATCTGAATGGGGGGAGGCGGACTCTCTGGGTTCTTCCTGCTAGGAACGAGAAGATCCATTCTAGTGCCTTCTCTTGGATTCCGATGTTGCTGAGGCGCTGCATTAGGATGCGGTGGCAGACAGTGTCGAATGCTGCGGAGAGGTCCAGGAGGATGAGGGCAGCTGTTTCCCCATTGTCGAGCAGGGCTTGGATGTCGTCAGTGGCTGGGATGAGGGCGGTCTCGGTGCTGTGGTTGGCTCGGAAGCCGGACTGCGAGTGGTCGAGGGATCCGTTCGTCTAGAGGAAGGCGGCAAGCTGTCTGTTGACGGTCTTCTCGATGACTTTGGCGGGAAAAGGGAGGAGCAAGATGGGGCGGTAGTTCTTGAGGTCGGTGGGGTCTGCTGATGGTTTCTTCAGGAGGGCGCTGAGTTCCGCATGCTTCCAGCTCTCTGGGAAGGTGGCGGTGTTGAGGGAGCAGTTGATGACGTCTCGGAGTTGGGCTGCGATGACGGAGTCGGCCTTGTTGAAGACGTGATGGGGGCATGGGTCAGTTGGTGATCCGGAGTGGATGGTGTTCATCGTGTGGATGGTGTCTTCGGTGCTGACCGGGGTCCAGGCGTGGAGGGTGGTGGTGGGGGGCGTCGGTTCGGTGGTTGGGTGTGTGGTCGATCTTGCTGTTGTGTATGTCGGCGATCTTGCTGTGGAAGAATGAGGCGAGTGAGTCGCAGAGTTCTTGCGAGGGGGTGATGTCGTTGGTTCCGGCGCTGGGGTTGGACAGCTCTTTGACGATGCTGAAGAGTTCCTGTTGTGTGAGTTGTCATCCAGTCGTTCCTTGAATGCTGTCTTCTTGGTGGTGTGGATCAGCTGGTGGTGTTTGCGGGTGGCGTGCTTGAGGGCAGTCATGTTGTCTGTAGTCGGGTCTTTGCGCCAGGCTTTCTCGAGGGGGCGGCAGTTCTTCTTGGAGTTCTTGAGATCGTCGTTGAACCAGGAAGCTTTCTTGTTGCCGGGCCTGCTGGGATGGTTTTTCAGGGGTGCAAGGTTGTCAGCGCAGTTGGTGATCCACTGTGTGAGGTTGTTGGCTGCTTGGTTGGGGTCTGTTGAGCTGGCGGGAGGATTCTGGTTCAGGGAAGTGGTGTGCTGGTCGGTGGTGATCTTGTTCCAGCTCCTGCGGGGGACCTGTTGCGGGTGGTGGTGGGCCGTGGACCTTCTGAAGCTGAAGTGGACGCAGCTGTGGTCTGTCCAGTGGAGTCCGGTGGAGTGGCTGAAGGAGATGTACTTGCTGGAGGAGAAGACTGGGTCAAGCGTGTGGCCGGCGTAGTGGGTGGGGGTGTTCACCAGTTGCTTGAGTCCGAGGTTGGCGAGGTTGTCCAGCAGGGTGGTGGTGTTGCTGTCATTGTTGTTCTCCAGGTGGAAGTTGAGGTCCCCTAGGAGGATGTAGTCAGCGGAGGAGAGGGCGTGTGGGCTGATGAAGTCTGCAATGTCTTCGCTGAATTGTGTGCGTGGTCCCGGGGGTCTGTAGATGAGGGTGCCTCTGAGGGTGGTCTTGGGGTCAGTGTGTATCTGGAAGTGAAGATGTTCGGCGGCTGTGAGGGTGTCGTCGGAGTTGGTCGTGATGTGGATGGTGTTCTTGTGGACGATGGCGATGCCTCCTCCTGTCTGGTTGACGCGGTCCCTCCGGGTGATCTTGAATCCGTCCGGGATGGCGATGGTGATGTCGGGCGCTGAGGAGGCATTCATCCATGTTTCCGTGAGGAAGGCAACGTCTGGAGATGTGGTGTCGAGCAGGTTCCAAAGTTCCACGGCGTGTCTGTGGACGGAGCGGTGTTGAGCAGGATGCCCTTCAGGTGGTTGCTGCTGGTGCTCGGCTTCGCGGGTGCGGTACAGGTCCGGATGCAGGCGAATTTGCAGGAATTGCAGGTGAAGGGTCCGTGGCTGCATCTCGGGGTGGCTCGGTAGCAGCCGGGGGTCCGGCCGGTGTTGAGTGCGTTGAGGGTGGTGCCGCCGTCCCCCCCTTTCCCCCCCTTTCTTTCCCCCCCCCTAATTTCCCTTTTCTACTACCCCCCAACCCTCCCCCCCCCCTTTCTTGCCCCTCCCTCCCTTTTTCCCTCCCATTTTTTTGACCGCTCTGATTCATAATTTCCATTCACAGAGCACTCAACAAAAAGGCAACCCAGGTCCTGAAGATGATCCTAAATTGAGAGGATCGAAACGCCGTCGACCACTGTCCACCAGCTCAAACGCCTTAGGCGCATGCCCACCTGGTTCATTACAATAATGAAAAATACCAATTATACGATTGAGTAAATTGTTGTATGAACCTTTTAACGTGTACATATTGCATATTCTTCTGCGCCGTTTGCTGTGGTTTGTTCTCACGTTGTCACTTGCGCCGTTACTTCACCAGCACGAGCACTTTGTACACATTCTACACTAGGGTTGCCTGGGTAATTATACCCTGTAGTGCTGTAACTACTATTGTATATATTCATTGATCTTCTAAATACATGACGCCTACGGGCGCTTGGAAAGAACAACTTTAAGCCTCCTCTCTTTTGTTTGCTGTTTGTAATGTCTTGTACATACCAGTTTAAATAATTTCAATATATCCTGCTGAGATATTGTTGCATTTACGCCGTCGTAGGTCCGGCAGGTGGTGTGGCATCTGCGGGGGCCAGGGGTTTTGGCGCTGGGCGCGGTCCATGCGTGGACGGGCGTAGACGGGCTTGCCTTTGGCGCGCCTCCGACGCGCAATCGGCGCGCCCGCTGCGTGTGCTCGCTGCGCGTACGCGTGCACTCCGCCATAAATGGCGAAGTGGGAGGGAGGAGCAGCTGAGAGGCGGGAGCGGGGCGGCGAATGGGAAGGGATACAGGGCCGCAGGGGAGCAGCGGTGGGGAGAAGGGGGGGAAACGCGGCAGGGGCAGGGCACAGAAGCGGCGCAAACAGGGGGAAACAAGCGCAGGAAGTTAAGACACAAAGGTAGGAAAACAAAATACAAAATGCAGAGGCAGAGAACCAATTACGAAATACAGACAACAAAATGCAGGGGCAGAATACAGAATAAAGAGGCCCAGGAACTCAGCTGCAGGGCAGCGGCGAACTCGGCAGAGCGGGGGGTGCTTGGGCTCACTCACGGGGAGTGTGCGCAGTGCGTGGAGCGACCGGCCCAGAACAGGGTCAAGGGTCAACTACCACAATGCCCAGCCTCCCCAATTCTGTCCTATGGGCAGGATGACCTTTCACCAGTGAAAAATGAAATGGAGTGTTTTTTCACTGTCAGGACATAGCACACATCTCAGTATAGGTCCTGCCTTTTAATTACACTGCACCCTGCCCAGGGGTTACCCAGGACCTACCACAGGGGTGCCTACTGTGTATGCAAAAGTGAAAGTAAGGCCTGACAAGTGGTTGCACTTGTCAGGACAACATGCTAACTTAGCAAACTGTGCGCAGGCCCTACACTGCAGGCCTGAGTTCCCTTCTCCACGCACCTTTGCATTACTAGCCCTGGCACACACAGTGCACAACACTAGGGACTTTACTAGTAAGGCAATCATACAAATCATGGCCAACCAATTATCAATAAACTTCATACAGGGAACACTTGTACTTTGACACTGATCAGCCCTGGCAAAGTACCCAAAGCATCTAAATTGGCAACTCTATGTCAGGAAAACGGTCTAGGGGGAAAGCAAAATGTTTATGGAACTTTAGCCGCAGGAGCAGCACACTTCTAAAGCCCCAAAGGACTTCAAAGGAGGCACATAGGGACTCACACTTTCCCAGGTTCAGTTGAGGTCCAGTTTCAACCGGTCAGCTGTGTTTTCATGAAAAGGTCTCTTCGATCTTATTGCATTCCTTTAGCTTGAACAGGAGGTCAGCCTTATTGTGCTTGGAGTCCAGTTCTTTGACCTGGGTATAAGAGAGAGCAGGTCCAGTCCTTCAGGGCTCCCCTCAGGCCACAAACAGCAGGTCCAGTCCACTTCTGATCTTCTCCATGTCCAGGAATCATTTGGAAGTAGTTGTCTGGAGGTGCCACGTTTACACTTGGCACTAGCTAGTGGATAAGAATGACTGATGGGTACACCCTAACTAATGTAGTAAATGTTCCTGTGTTAACCCTATTTACTTTGGACATTGTCAAGATGGCAAATGTCTTTTGCCACAATAATCATGGACTCTGAAGGCTGGGAGTGCATGTGTTACTATGGTAATCTTTGTATTTTCCCACATCTCACACTAAAATCCAATTTGGGACAATGACAGTACCTACAATAAACACAGAGACAGAAGCCAAGCAAGATACAAGCAGAGTCCTTCAGCAACCAGACAGTGGATCCACAAGACGTGCCTTGCCGTCCTGTTCTCAAGTGTGCCCCAAAGGTTATATGTAAACACAGAGACAGTATTCTGGAGGAGAGTTAGTTAAACTAGATAAATTTGAACCTCTCGTAATTTCCATTACATCTGGCTTCCTATTAGATCTCAAACAAGTGTAGATTCTCAAGAAGACAAGTTCCACTATTCTTCATGTTTTCTTCTTGCTCCTTTCACCACAGCCACAGTACCTCAAGCCTGGAAAAATGCCATTGTTCTCCCACTTCTGAATAAACCTACGTTTGACACCTCCAAACTCAAGAATTAACGTCCAATTTTGCTATTACCATTTCTAGTGAAAATTCTTGAGAACATGTATTAACATATAACTTTAGGACTATCTCAGGTCCTACAATCTCCTGCATGCTTCTCAATTAAGTAGTCACCTAGGCGATAGCACTGAGTAGGCACCCCTCAAGGCTACTGAAGAATTTAAAGCCTCTCTGGATCAGGATGGAACTGCAGCCCTTATCTTTTAAGATTGGGCTGCCGCTTTTGATACCATGACACACCCGGTGCTACTCAAAAGTCTAGAAGAGTGAGGGATATCTGGCTTAGCTTTGAGCTGGTTTCTTCTTTCCTGGCAGATGGCTCCTTTCAAGTTTCTTCCAAACAATAAGCCTTTTTGATGCAGTTGATTCTTCTTGGTGTTTGTAAAGGAATGGCTTTTTGGAGGGCTGACCCCCACTTTTTGCCCCACTTTTTGGTAACTGTGGACGGACTGAATTCTGCCAAACAGGCCGCAGTCCCAATGCTACGACCCTTTAAATCGTATATGTCTAATGGGCTCACTCATAATTGGCATAAATTAACTTACATGTTAGTCCCTAGGATATGGTACCAGGGATACCCTGGGCCTGTAAGCTAAGGTGCCCCCTGTGTGACTGCAGCTTTTATTGTGTCACAGTGAGAATTACAAACCAAAGCATGAGTCTCAGCCTGCCACTGCTAGCTGGTAGAGCAGTTCTGTATCTGCTAAGTCAACTTTTCCATTTAAAGTACTGGTAAAGACTAAACCCTCCATTTTCATAATTATAAGTCAATTCTAAAGCAGGCCTACTTAGCCCTAAAGGCAGGGTGCTTTTTGTTAAAAAAGATGAAAATAGTTTATTAAAGTTTTTTATGTCCTGGCAGTAAAATCCTTGCATTGTTCTTTTTACAGTGGAAAGGATTGTAGCCCCACTGCTGAGCACAAGATTAAATGCTGAAAACTCAGTTGTGCTAACATCTGAATGAGACTAATATTATTCTTCCAGGTGTGATAAGGATTGTTGCATTAGGCCTGACTTAATGCTCAAGTCAAATTTGTAACTTTTGCACAAATAGCAACTTTTGAAAGCTGCCACTTTGCTGGCCAAGTTTTCCACTGACCATGTTTGGTTGCACATAAGCTGCTTTCCACAAGACAGCCTTCTGCCCTCTCCAGGGAAGTGTGAATGACTCTTAGGAAGTCACACAATGGAACTGTTGTTAGAAGAGGTGGGATCTCCTCCTGGCAGGATAGCCAAACAGGGTGTGAAGCCCAAAGGAGAGTTTTAAATAGAAAGCTGCCTTTAAAGAGCAAATAGTAGTCACACACAACAGGGACTGCTCTTTTGTTTCAGCAGACAGGCTTGCATAATGAGCAGAGAGGGGGAAGCTGTTGCTAAACCAGTTTTTTGATGGGCAGTAACACCACCTCTGAGATGGTCTAGGGAGATCTACACACCAGGAAAATAGTACTGCCATGTTGGGTATCAGCAGAATGCTGCATTCTAGGCTAGCTAGAGGCCACACTTTACAGAAAATTGGCACTCGGTAGGAGGTGGCCTGGTAGCCCATTGGCTAGTAGTTGATGCATCCCCAGGGAGCAATAACTGAGCATACAAGTGAATCCTTAGTATCCAGACCTCAGCTCACATCTGTACTTGGGAGAGGACCAAAGAAGTACTGCAGTGCTGTTCCCTGCACCCAGTAAAGAGAGGCTGCACCAAAGACTGGGCTGCACCTACTACCCCTTGGACTAGCAAGGAGAGGTCTGTGTTTGTGGTGCCCTGCTCGAGGAAAAGTCATCTCTGAGCCCCAGACAGAAGAGGTGACTCCAAGATTCAGTTGGATGACTTCCTGCTACTGCTAGAGGGCCACAAAAGCTGAAGTAAATGCAGCAGACCTGCCAAACAAGATCCGACACTCAAGCAGAGTTTGACACTGTAGTGTGAAAAAGGATTCCCACAGATCCACCCTGCATATTCTGTGGAGGATTCATATTTGCCCATTCGGGGTAGTCTTTTGTTTGCTCCTGGGAGCCCTTTCATACTGTAGCTTTATAAATGTTATGTTTCCTTAATAGTTATTGAAAATCTAACGTAACCATTGAATTGGAATTTAATAATTATTAAAATAGTTGGGTAATTGTTTTTGTAGTTGTTCCACTTCTCGAGATACAGTTTTAGTATTTAATATTGCTTCCCAGTGTTTCACAATGTACCAGCCCCCCTTCCTACAGTGAAAATAGTTTTTGTGAGCTAGTCACTGTAAGAACATGTAAACTTTCAATTTCTACATTCCCTTCTTTTAAATACCATGCACGTTACCCTTTGGGCTACATGGCCTACATAGAGGTGATGTATTAATATTTTAAAGAAAGTTTTTACCTGTCAAACAGGGTTTACTTTGGCAGGTCACAGTGCATGTTATAGTCAGATCACAGTTGTAGGCCTGAATCCATCTCTGCAATACCACCTTTCTAGATGGCACAATAGGTACTGCAGCCTGCTAGTATAATTTAGCTTCCATGCCCTGGATACACCTTGCACAACATACTAGGGGGCATACCTATGACTTTTGTGGCACATGGCAGTTCAGCAAGTCACCTCACTGCGCTGCTGTGCATCACAGGCAAAGGGCAGGAATGTGCAGTATTTATCTAATATGGTGCATTCTTGTCCTTTTCCCATTCGCTGGCACCGTTTTGGTAGTCTACTGCCAACACAGGCACCCTTGCAGCGGGGTTCAAGGGTGCCTGTGTTGTAGGCAGGATTGTTTTTGTGGAGGAAGGGGAACCTTTCTGCAATAAACAATCATGAGAGTTTTTTTCCTCTTTCTATGTGTGCCGTAGAATGCAGCACACAAAGAAAGCTGAAAAAACGATGAGAAATAAAAATGTTTCTCATCGTTATGCCTCTCCTGGGGAGACATATCTTTATGGCGCACTACCAGGTATACCTGTTCTTGTAAATCTGGGAATGAGTCAGAATCCATGGATGTTGCATAGGAACAGCCACTCAACACCCTGGTGCAGGGTAATTCAACTCAGCGATTTGCCCTGCGTTACATTACTCGAGACGTATGAAGCTAAGGTGTCCTGCATGACCTTATAAATCTCATTTTACATTTGCTTTCCACTTCCACCACGTTGTGTGGTGCAAGAGCAACATAAGGGGTTCACAAACTTGCCCCTATGGGACTTATGGGTAAATTAGTATTATAATAATTCGACCATGATCAAAGGGGTAGCACAGGCACTTTACACCTGAATAACAGCGGTAAAGTGCACAGAGTTCTAAGGTCAGCAAAAATATAGAGTGCGGCAAAAGGCAAAAAATCCGGAGTGACCATGCAGGGAAGACAGATTTCCTACAATGAGAACATAAGGAATATGTAGCAATCTAATAAAAAATAATCAACGATATTGGTCTAGAATGTCAGCATTAATATGAGCTGTACCACATTATATCCCATTATAGTTAAATGTTCCATTCAAGGATTAGATGAATTTGAATGTTATTCAGCAGCCAGAGGGATCATATATATCACTCAGCTCCTGCTTTAGAAGCTTGCTAGTGTCAGTCTGGGTTGTCTTCTTTGTATCCAGGTTTAGATTCCAGGAATAGATACATTGGGCATGCTCTGTGATTGGCGTTTCATTTTCATTCTAAAGGTGGACATAAACTAGATGTACCAAAAAAATATGGATTTTTGCACGTATCACATAGACAGGCTGGTGTCAGCACAGAAATTGATAATCTTAAAAATGGACGCCAGTGTACTGCCTGCAGAGAAAACTGAAGTGTACTTCAAGCTAGCTACACAGAGAGAAGAACGAGATGAACAAAAGACGAAGAAATTGAAATTACATATTTATTTCTGGAGATAGACACTGGCCCAGACCTCCCGAGAGAAACAGTTATCTGAATATAAAATGAGTGTTTCATCGATGGTATCCCGAGAACAGACTTTACAAAAGAAATGGACTGTGCTTGTCATTCGTGGAAAGACTGCTTAAGAGTTCTGAGAAAGAACCCGTGTGAAAGATTAAGAGCTCCACTGAAGCAAACTATTGATTACCCTTAATTCTCTGTAATCGCCCACTCCATCAAGCTTTTGCCTAACACTTACATCTATCTTCAGAAAATGCCAGGGTATCTATCTTTCTATTTACTAGGAGCAAATCGGGTAATGTAATTAGCAAGAACACAAAAGGTTATGCTATCTGTACACAAGTGAAAGGTGATAAGGTGCAGTGATGGGAATCTCTCCTCATCACGAATGCATACTGTAATGTATTGGTCTACTCACTAGGCAAGAAAAATGTCATAGTTTGGATTCACTACTGAAGATTTGTTGGGAATCATTACCAACTTGGGGAAAACCTTTCAGGCCATTTTTCACTGTAGGTTAAAAAATGTGCATAAATTACATGAGGGCAGCTTTGTAAAGAAATGCTGCTGGCTGAAGAAAGGATTATACCATTTCCACTGTGTCACAATTCACTCCCATGTGCATCAGGAATACATTCTGCAGTGTGTGAACTTTATCTTAGTCAGTTAAAAATGCCATGCATGTTTAGGGACATGAAATTAAGTGCTACAACGAAAAGGCCATTTCTGTCTATTTCTTTTGCATATTTAGAGGCCAATCACCAGTTGCTGGAAAACACAACATGATAGCTCCACACAGATAATTACCAACACTGTGAGTTCTCACCCTGCCATTTTATGATATTCTGAGTTAATGACACAATAATGGGGAATTACACGCTCCTTGCAGAATCACTGGATGTGTCTCCATATGGTTTTCCCAATTACCAGGCATGGATGCCCCTGCTTTTAGAAATTTGGATTTTTGCCTAGGTTTTACTGTGTGAGAGTGTTTCCTTTTTCCCACTTTAAATGCATTTCAAACTTGGCTTACACTAAAATAACATGTGTTTACACTGTTCTCCATTTTGAATCACTGTCATAGTATTCCATGTGATGGCTAGTACTACTGTTTCTTGTTCTAAATACAAAAGTGTGAGTTTACTCTAACATTGAGGAACCTTCCCAGAGACCTCTGCCAGCACAGTGCTTAACCAAGGACGTTCCAACTGTCCCAGGCTATCGGTATACAATGTATCAAGTGAAATGCTTGAATAAACTGTGAGAACAGCTAAATCTGACCTAATACTGCCATGACAAAATCCAGAGTGCATTTTGCAGTAAAATGTTTCCTCTTGGTTCATATCCTGAGAACCATGAAACTCTTTAGAGTCCTATAAAAGATGTGCATTTCTCTGTACCCTGGAATCCTCTATTTCACACCTTTAGAAGGTAAATCTATGGTGGATTTCATATAGCACTTTACTAAGTTCTTTGTAGACATGAATTGAATGCCTTTTCTGCCAAACAAATTGATGACATATTTCATGAATGTTGCCTTGTAACTCCATATATAAAGTTTTAAACTATATCTGGAGTCTGTCATTCTTATTAGAATGTCTCAGTACTGATCATTGAACTTGAATAAACATATTAAAAGGTGGAAACAACAACCTGAAAAGACAAGAGATACTCCCAACAATATAAAACAAACAAGATCTCCAGAGGAGAAGGGTGAGAAGAACACCCGTTAGGAGTACAGACAACAGAACATTTGAGGAGAAAACCTCAAATGTCAGACACACAGAAGACCTTAAAGCAAGGGTGAAAACTGTGGCTGACGAAATTCATTTAAGAATTTCAGTAAAGATCCCACATAGAGGAATCTTGCAATTCAAATCATGTAAATTACAAATAACGTGTAAAAATGTAGGTGACAACTCCACGCACAAATGTATTATATAAAGTGAAGGTCACCTAGCCAATGGCTATAAAAACGCATACCTGGTGCATATCTCAATCAGTAAAAATAACGTGCACTAAACAAATGTAAATAACAGCTCCAGGAATCCTGCAAACAAATCCATGTAAAGAAATACTACCTGCACTAAAAATATAGTTCAAATACGGAACTTGTAAAAAGTACAGTAATATAGCAAAGAATGTAAGTGACGAGTCCAACAAAATAACATGTTAAAAATGGCAAGTCACATAGCCAATAGGCTATAACATAATACAAACCTCAAATAAGAGAAAGGATCCCTTAATGAAACTTTAAAGCAAAGCAACTATATGCTATGTAATGTAAAAACAGGAAATGTAGGTGACAATTAAAGTCAAATAGTCACAAGACGGGGGGGCGTGGCTTGACGCCCAAGGAGTATGGACGCGTCTCCGTGAGGCTCCCGGTCCCGGAGCGGAGAAGTGCAACTTCGCGATGATGTCTAAGGAAGCAGCTGGTAGCAGTTAGCATGGGAAGTGTTCCTGCATCGCACACTGTGCTTTTCGAATAGTTTTGAGACGATTACCTTGCCTTTGTCAGGTAATTAGTGTTGGTTCGTCTCAGAAGCAGTGCGACCGCCATTTTGTTTTTCGGCGGAATGGCTTCTCCTTCTGCGAGCTTCCACCACAAGGCGACCTAAGGACATAATTTTAGTGGCAATCGAAATTTCCTCCACTCACGATGTCCGATTGGCGTTCTCCTGGTTTCTTTTTTTTCTGTTGCTATTTTTGTTTTTACCTCAGTCTGCATGGATGCTAGCAGTGGCCGCCATCTTAGGTAATGATTCGTCTCATTGTTGGCTGGGTCTGCACAGTTTTGCTCGGAGCCTACGAAGTTTTCCTGCTATTATTCTTCATGACTTCTTTTTTGGCGCATTTGAGGTTTCTGCCAACCGTATGGGCAAAGGATTTCTGATCATCACCTTCAACCTGCTCGCTGGCTCGCGACCAGCTACTGTGTATTACAGTTGGTGGTTTCTTCTTTTTCTTTTTTACGCGGCGTGCCCCGCTACTGGCCCTGCTAGTTGATGGGTAGGACACGGGGCGCTCATACCAGCCCGCCCCTGCCGCCACGTTCTTTTATCAAAAACTCTACTTTATTCTCACAACTCTCCAAGTTGGAAGATTCGCTGATACCTGAGGAAGAAGACAAGTACTCAAAGATGGATTCTGCACCCGCCACAGCTACCAAGTCGAACGTGAAGAGGCTAAAAAAAGACCCTCCCTCGCCTCCCAAAGCCTCCTCGGACATCTCCATGGAACTTTTGCTACACGAGATAAGGGCTCTTAGACCCTTTATGGAGGAAACAAATTCCACACTACAAGCTCTCTCTGACAAATGGGGGCAACTCGATACGAGGCTTACAGCGGTTGAACATGATGTTGCCACTTTTACCGACACTGCTAAAACAATTCCTGTCATGCACTCGCAAATCACCACCCTCCAGAAACAGGTTGAAGACCTTGAAAACCGCAACCGGAGGAACAACCTCCGTATTTTTGGCTTGGGGGAGGGACTCGAAGGAAGCGACCCCATTGCTTTCTTTAAGACTTTCCTCCCTAAAATCCTTCACTTGTCGGATGGAACTATGCTCAACATCCAACGTGCCCACAGGCTGGGGCGCGTTCCTTCAGCTGGCTCCTCTCCCCAGCGACCGAGAGGGGTCATTATTTACTTCCTAGAGTACACGGATTTGCTAAAGGTGTTAGCGGCAGCTAAAGCTCTTCAGCGTGTCACATGGTCAGGCTCCGCGCTATTTTTTGCGCAGGATTACTCCAAGGCAACTGCTGATAGACGCAAAGCGTTCCTGAATCTTCGACCTGATCTTCGTTCTATGGGGGCCAGATTTGGCCTCTTTCACCCTTGTCTTTTCAAGGTCACGTACAATAACAGAACCACGACTTACGAGGACCCAGGACGCCTGCAGAGCTTTATCGATTCACACAGGATGGATGCCACCACCTCTGCCGGACCATCCTCCTCACATGTTGCTTGATTGCTACTCAATATTTGTGCCTTTCCATTATTCTCCCTGCTCCACAGTCCACTCGCTTGCTAGGCGAAGTTGTTTCCATTCTATTTTATACAATAGTGCCAGCTTTCTGTGTTGGTTTCCACTGCATTATTGATTTTGCATTGTACCAGTAATGTTCTTCAATATTTTTTCTTTTTTAGGCTCGTACTTGCTTGTTTCCTGTTTTTTTTCTCTCACAGTTGCTTCCTGAGATTAATTCCTGTCACATGTTTTTTTGTTTCACAGTTATGATATCACCTCATATGGTCTTCCCCGTTCCTTACCGGATCCTCCCTGGACGTGTGTCTGCTCCATGTGGTTTCACCCACCCTCCCACCCATTCTCTCCTTTTGTAGGTATGTCTTATATTTTGTTTTGCGTCCTCGTTATTGTAATGTTTCTGTTTTGGCATTGTGTTCTTTCATTCGTATCTCATTGCCTTTATGGTATCCTTACTGCTCCAATTTCCTCCTTTCTACTTATCTTTATTCTCTCCTCAGTCCTAGCTCTGTCTCTTTCCTCTGTCCCTCTTATTAATCAGAAGATTTCTTTTGTGCCATACATTTTTTCCATTTTCAACGGATTTTGCACTGCATTGACTTTTTGCCTTCTAATTGCATTTTGTTTTATCTGGGATTGCTCATGTCTTTGAAACTAGTTACTTGGAACGTTAGGGGTTTACACTCTCCTATTAAACGGCAAAGGATCTTGACCCATCTGGCCAAATTAAACGCGGACATTGTCTTTTTGCAAGAGACTCATCTTTCCGCTGATGAATCGTTAAAACTGAAAAGGGGCTGGGTGGGGGAAGTCTTTTTCTCTCCTGGGGATGGCAAACGGAATGGTGTTATGATTCTTTGCCGTAAATCTCTTTCGTTTACATTATTGTCTCAGAATTCAGATGTTAATGGGCGGTGGTTAAATGTCAAATTGTCCTTTAAAGGAGTTCCTATATCCCTGTTTAATGTATACGCCCCTACGTGCGGAGAACCATCCTTTTGGCCCACCTTAGCAGCTCAGCTTGCCCTTGGTTTGGAAGATAATTTTATTTTTGCTGGGGATTGCAATCAGGTTTTTGACCCCTTTATAGATAGGAACTCCAAAGTCCCTTATATCCCCAATAAACCACAGAAATCGTTTGTACGAGTTATCTCCCAACACCAACTCTTTGACGCCTGGCGTCTCTGTAATCCAACCACCAGGGAGTACACCTTTTATTCCCCCTCTCATCATACCCAGTCAAGAATCGACTACATTTTTGTTTCTCATTCTATCTCCCAAACCCTTACGCAAGCAGAAATTGGCCCTATACTGCTCTCAGATCATGCCCCTGTGTCAATTGTATTTGAAATTCTCCCTCGAGCCACAGGTCCTAAGAGGTGGCGCTTCAACAACACCCTCCTTCTGGACCCGAAATTCACCGCTGCTTTTACCACTTTCTTTGAAGAGTTTTTTGCGTTTAATACTGACCAATCCATGCCCCTTTTCACCATTTGGGATGCTTTCAAGGCCTCAGCGAGAGATTTCGTGATTGGCTTTGTTGCAAAGAGGCGGAAATTTTCCCGCAAATTTACTGCCGACCTCTTACGGGACATCAAGACACTGGAACACTCCTTTTACACCTCGCACTCGAGCCAATCCCTCACAGCCCTCATCAACGCCAAGCTAGCATTCAATAAAAAATCTACGGAGGATGCTTCTTTGTACTTATTAAAGTCTAGTGCTAAATTTTATGGGGGCAAAAACAAGGCAGGAAGGATTCTGGCTAACTATCTGAAAGTTAAACAGAATAGACTCAATAGTGAATCTATCTATGATGAACGCCTGGATCTAAAATTTAAGGATTCAGATATTCTGAACGAATTCTCCCTATTTTATAAATCCCTATATACCTCGGAATCGCAGCCCTCTGAGGACTCTCTTTCCCAGTTTTTTTCAACACTTCAGACCCCTCCCTGCCATCAGTCGGATCTCACTCTCCTGGAATCCGATCTAACGCACCAAGAATTGTCAGCAGCACTCCAGCTGCTCAAGAAAGATAAAGCGCCGGGGCCTGATGGCTTCACAGTAGAGTTCTTTCAACACTTTTCTAAGCTTTTATTACCCAAGTTGCACTCCCTTATAGCCTCCTTTAACACACTGGGGTGTTCTTCGGGCACCTTTTCGGAAGCACACATATGTTTGATACCGAAGGAAGGGAAAGACCATAGACACTGCAAAAACTATAGGCCTATTTCTTTGGTCAATATAGATTATAAGATCTTCTCAAAAGCCCTAGCCATACGTCTTGACTCCTACTTGCCTGATTTACTAGAAGCGGAACAATCGGGCTTTGTTAAAGGCAGATTTATCACGGATAATACGAGACTTCTCTTTGACGTCTTGACCAAATCCTCGTCCCTGAAGCATCCCCTAGCGGCAATAGCGCTTGACGCCGAGAAGGCGTTTGATAGAGTTGAATGGAAGTACTTATTCCATACTCTCCGTTGGTTTGGCTTCGGTCCCAAGTTTGTATCCCTGATCTCTCTCCTTTATTCCAACCCGCGTGCGGCTATCTGCGCCAATGGTCTGATATCCTCATATTTTGATTTGGGTGGAGGAGTCCGCCAGGGCTGCCCTCTTTCCCCTTTTCTTTTTAATCTAGCTTTGGAGCCCTTTCTCTCTAAGCTTCGCCAAAACCCAAATTTATTCGGCTTTCAATCAGCGAACATTCACCTTAAATTAGCTGCCTACGCAGATGACATTTTGCTTTTCATGTCCAATCCTAATGTTTCTGTTCCTGCCTTTTTGACAGATGTACAGGCATACTCTAAAATCTCTGGCTACAAACTGAACAGTGATAAGTGTGAGATACTCCCCCTGACCAAGTACACTTTTAAAGCGGATTTCAGCGCCTCAAATTTTACGTGGAGCCCCTCTCAAATTAGATATTTAGGCATGTATATCACTCCCTCAATATCTGACACAGTAGCGCTATGTCTAAACAAATGTCTACAAAAAATCACTGATTTAACGGCCAGGTGGCATCCTCTGTACTTATCGTGGTGGGGTCGGCTAGACACCATAAAGATGATGCTTGCACCCATTGTACTATACACCATATCCAACATTCCAGTCCCTATTCCGGCCAAATTCTTCAAAAAAATCAATTCCGCCCTTTCTTCCTTCTTGTGGAATTCAAAGCGTCCTCGTATGTCATTAGCCAAGCTGATTCGCCCAAAAGCTGAGGGAGGAGTTAATTACCCTGATTTTCAGGTTTATCAAAAAGCTTTCCTTCTACGGCAAGCCTCACTTTGGTTGCTTGACCCCTCGGAGAATTGCCCTCTATGGCTTAGGATAGAGCGTCTTTACCTTTCTCCTTTCTCCTTCCCTGAATATCTTTCATTCTCACGCAAACCGCAGGCGGTGTCCTCTCCTATAATTAAATTGACTTCTAAACTCCTGATGTCCTCTCCTCCTTCTTCCCCAGATTCGATTGACCACTTCCTAAGTTCAACAATCTGGCATAATAAAGATTTGACTATTCGCGGCAAACCATTCTTTTGGAAAACCTGGCGTCGAAAGGGTCTAGCATGGGTACACCAGCTTTTTTCAGACTCAAAGTTTATGTCCTTTCACCTGCTTAAACAGCGTTTTGATTTGCCTGCCTCATTCGCGCATAAATATCCTTTGCTCAAATCGGCTGTGATGGATAGGTTTGATCACTTGTCTGCTTTGCCTCAGGTCCCCGCTTCCCAGACCTCTCCCTCACAACTCTCCTCCCTACTTAAGTCTAAACCCTCGGCTTCTAGCATATACAAACACCTGCAAGGAGCAGGTACTCCCAGACAGAAATCTAAGGTGGAGGAAGCTTGGGAGCGCGATTTTCAACTTTCATGGCCACTTTCTCTTTGGAACAATATCTGGCTCAAGCTGCGTAAATCCTCCAGGGCAGCAAACCTCACACAAACGCTATTTTTCGTGTATAATCGTATTCTACTTACACCGAGTGCTTTGAGCAAAAGATTCGCATCTACTCCAGACACGTGCTGGTCATGCTCGTCCCCAAACGCTGACATATTTCATGCGCTGTTTTTATGCTCACTTGTACAGAGCTTTTGGGAGCGAGTTTGGTCCCAAATAAATTTGATTTTTGACACTGCATTTCCTTTTTCTACCCCTCATATTTTCTTGGGGAGTCTCGCACCCTGCTGGGAGAATGTCCCAGGTAAAACCAAAATTGTTGATCTGTTAATAGCGGCTGCGTTTCAGCAGATCACGGTTAACTGGAAGGACTCCACTAAAATCTCCTATAAGGCGTGGTGGTATGTAATCTGCCATAATCACAGGCTGGACACCTCTTTTGTATATCCTGCGAAGTTGGCAACGAAGCGTCTAGAACTGTGGTCCCCTGTCACATTGTTCCTCGACATGTGTGCCAAAAAATCCTCTCAGACAAAGCCGTCCCACCCTGAGGTCCTGAAGCCCCCATGAATCCCCTACACGTTCCCAGATCTATTTCCAAATTTGTAATACTGTTTTGATTCATTTTATATGCATTACTAGCTTATCTCCTACTCTTGAGTTTGTCTTTTATTTTTATGCAGTATAAGTCGATTATAATGTGATGGCATGAAATTGTCGTTTTCTTTTTGCTCTTTGTCAATGGTTTACTTTGATATGTATTTACTGTTATTCCCTGTAATACGGATACCTTTATTTGTCTCAATAAAATTTTTCTTTCAAACTTAAAAATAGTCACAAGACCATTAAAATTCACATGTCTCTGTAAAGCTTGGAGTCAAAGTACATTAATGAAAATAAAGCAAGAAATGTAGGTGACAATTAAATCATGTAGCATTCAAATTCATTAAACCTCATTAAAACAGAGAAAATTGGAATACGGAACTTGCATAAAATAATGTAAAAATTCTGAAAGCAGAAGGTGAATGTGAATTGTTTAAAAGCACATTGGCAAAGAAATGTCACCGCAAAATACCATGAAAAACCAAGCAAATTCAAGTTTGTAATGTGGTTCAGAGAAACGTGGAAAACCTTCATGCTGTGTGAGAAGACCTCAAAACACAGCAGGAAAAGTAAAGGATGACACAGTGTGAATAGTTAGTTTCAAAAGCAGGGAAGTTTGTCAAAGAAAACAGATCTTGCAGTGAAGTCAGCACACCGATGTCTTCGAACACTGATACAGCGTGTTATCAGAGGGCTGCACCATAGGAAGGAGAGCGCTGAATGCCAGCAGAAAAGAAAACAGTACCTGTGTGAAAAGCGATGATGCAAAAGTGGTTTCAAAGTCCTTAAATGAAAGAAAACATGCGTCTGGGAAATTGATGAAAAGGAGAACCTCACCCGACCTTTAAAGAGAAGGAAACGTGGTTGGCATGGTTGGCAGAAAGACACCGGCAAATAGGAAGTCCTAGAGCACCTTGATTATTGTGCTCCGGTGATGCGAAACAAGATGGAGGCATGTAGCGTGACGCCTTGCCGGATGGCTCCAGGCACGTCGATGCCTGCAGGAATCTGGAGGCAGGAAAGCAGCTAAGTAGAGGAAACATCACAAAGAACATGAATCATGTGAGGCAAAAAAGCAGGAATGAAGGCAAGAGCACGAGCTGCTCTGTGTGCGCTCAAGCAACATTCAAAAGTATGGAAGGACAGTTAAACTGTCATTGAAAAGCGCACCAGAAAAATATTTAAAAAATCAATAAATTATAAACTCACCACCCAAGTCTCAAACCACGAAGGGAAAAATGATCCAAGAGCAAGACTCACATACGCTCCTGCTCACGTATTGTTACCATCAAAAGGCAGCTCACAGCAGGCACTCTCCCACAACGTAGATAAATGTAGAAGTCATCTCGATGAAGACAGGAGCAGAGAGAATGAAACTCTGGGGCAGTAGGTAGCATGAGGATGAAGCACTGGAAATACCAGGAGTACAGACCATCTGACGGCAGAAAACAGCAGGCTCAGCACGGGTTCTGCCAGTCGTAGAATAGAATAAAGTAGAAGTAGTAGTATCCCTTGACTCTCTTCCAATTAGAAACGGGTAGTGCCTACCATGGCAGCTTGCGGCAGGCAGGAAGAAGGGTAATGTACAGGCAACAGGGCAAGTAGGCAGGAGGACGAAGGGTAGTATAAAGAAGAGTAAGGCAGGAACTGGCAGGAAAGCGTTGTGGGCGACCGATGGGAGGTCACTGGTGGGGCTCACAGGGTGCCAGTATGCCTTTAAAATGAAGTTCATACCTTTAAAATGAAGTTCATGCCTTGTAGTTACTTCAGGAATTTTCAAAATTTCAATTGGTCCATCAAGAGGCACATGTAGATTCTTCCAGATCGTCGCCCAATGTGGTAATGGTAAATAATGGTAGAAGCCGAGGTGTAAATGAGGAAGATGGTACTTTATTGATATAGTCCTTAGATCACAATGCGAGCCAGATCCCCACCAGGAACAGCTCCCTTGCTGCTCAGCCCATACTCTCAACAGACACTCCCCAGGCATCCCAGCACTCTATGACCTCACCACTCATACCAACATTCTATAACATCCACACTGGCTGAGCAGCAAGGACCACGAACCAGGAAAGATGCATTGCATTGAAGATAAGATACAACACAGTACTATTTGGGCTACTGGCTAGATAACAGTGATCATGCACTATTTGGCCTGCCACTGCGCAGACTTCCTTATTTAGTCTACTGCCAACTAAAATACTGAAGCTCATGGACGTTTTCACCAGTGACTATGCAAACAAGCAAGAAACGTTACTATTTATATGTCTGTCTAATAAATAGTAGAGGTAATGTACTATTTGCCCACAGCCGTGCAACTAGTAAAAAAACCTCACTACCCGGTCAATGACAAAATGGTCATATACTATTTGTCCAGCGACTGTCCAAACAGAAAAGAAGATTCACTATTTACCCATACGCCAACTTAATAGCAGCAATCATGTACTATTTCGCCAGCAGCTGTGTAAACAGCAAAGAAGCTTTATTACTAACCCAGCCACTCACTAAATGACAGAGATTATGTACTATTTGGACGGCAGTGGCGCAAGTAGCAAAGAAGCTTCACTATTTACTGGGGCACCAACAAAATAGCAGAGATTAATTACCATTTGGTGAAGAAACATTACAACTTATGCTTTTGCTGATTAAATAGCAGACATTCTGAACTACTAAAGCTGTTGCCAGATTTCACTGTTGATTGGGTGCACTTGGTGACTAAGGTAGTGTGATAAGTGAGGGGAGGAAGAACATTGTGTAAGTGTTAGAGGATGGCCACAGGGATGGTTCCTAACATACTGGAGTTGATGCACAGAACTGGTAACCTTGGGCTCTATGTTCCTGTTTGAGTCTCTGCTCTTCCTCTGCAGGCCTCTGTCTGTCTTGGCTCCCACCAGCCTCTAGCTATTCCTGTAAATCTATGTAATGTCTCAATCTCTCTATGACTGTCTTTTGTTTCTGTTTGACCTAAATTCTAATGCAGGTTGTGCCCCATGGTTTTCTCAGTGTGTGTTCAGTGTAATGTTTGTGTATTTTTGGAACCCTTTGGGCCTCCTTACAATCTCAGGCTGTTCCTGGCCATCTCTGCATGCGATGCCTTTTTTTCACAAACACAGGTATTCTTTTATACCCTTCACTTTTGCGACTGTACCACATTGTACCTGCTCCTCTATCTCATACTTGGAGTCAGTATTTTTGTGATGAGGGTGGGTGGGTGATGCAGGAAATGACTATTACTGCAGGCCAATTGACGGTCCAAAAAGCTGATTCAGCATTACATTCTTCCCAGATTGTTGAGTTGCACTTGGTAGTTACACCAGGTAAATAGTGAATCTTCTTTGCTACTTACATGGCCCCTGGATAAATATTGGAAATTGTTTAATATTTGGCCAGTAGCTTTGAAAATAGCAAAGGAAATGGTGTAGTTTACCTGCCCACTAGCTAAATAGTAGACATTCTGCACTGTTTGTCCAGCAGCCATGCAAACAACAAGGAAACATCACTATTGACTTATCCATTGGCTAATTAGCAAGTAATGTACTATTTGGCCAGAAGTCAAGAAAAGAGCAAAGGAACTTCACTCATTGCCTGGCTGCTGACAAAATCATCAGACTTTATTTTCAATTTTGCCAGCAGCCCTGCAAATTGCTAATACATGTAATGTTTTTGCAGCATGCTGGTTAAATAGCAGATATGATATACTATTTCACAGGAAGCCTGTAAAATAACGACAACAAAAAAACAAAATTTACCTAGCTGCTATCTAAATAACAGAAATTATATACTTTTTGGTCAGTCACCGTGCGAGTAGAAATCACTTGGTGGCTTCCTAAATTGCAGACTGTATGCACTACTTGGCCAGTAGCCGCACAAATGGTAGACAAACGTCACTATTTACCTAGCTGGTGCCTAAACAACTTAAATTATATGTAATATGCCTTATTCAGATGTCAACAGGCACTTACTACCACATAAAATGTTATGGTCCAGGGTCTTCTGTTCCTTCAACCCAGGTAAGACTGTGCCTTCATGCCCTTGTCCACTGACTAGGTCTAGATCCCTCTGTTCCAAATCCTCCTTTCCTTCTTGATCCTTTTCCCCTGCTCTCAGAACCTCTACTCCTGTTTTTCTTTGTGCCGTTTGTCATTGTCCATTTGTTCCTGGCCCCTTTGGCATTAGTACCCTGGTCCTTGTAGATTAGATTTCCCTGGGCCTGGTTCTTCTTGTCCTGATCCTTGTGACTCCGGTAGTCCTAGCCCTCTGTGTGGTCTAGGTCCTTATTCTGCTACTTGTCATCCTCCTCCTCTAACTGGTCCAACTCCCTCCTATCCCATGATACTCCACAATGACTTTAGCTAGGTACATCCTTCAAGCATGTCACTCCAATTTACATGTTTAGGCTTTCAGATTTCTTTTGCTAAGAGTGCACTGACAAGGACAGAAATGAGGACTCACTAGAGACAGAATCTTGTCCACTTAACCACTGCTTAGTATGTTAAAAATACTAACTAATATTTCCAAAATGCATTGTGCAGGTTACTAAAATGTCAGTGTGGCTGAAAGGGCCATTCATGACGTGGGACCAATAAGCATCTATGCATGAAACCACATCTGCTGCTTCAATAGTATGAAAAGTATGTTTGTTCTTAGGTAGCAGAGTGAATTCCTCTTTTGAATTACCCAGTTGCAGTACTTACATGTCTCCTGATGTCACTTTCCTATTCTACAGAAGCCCCATTACTGTGTCTCACTCAAGTGTCCCAAAGCCTTGTGCGACAAATCACCAAATGCCTACTGCATGTGTCACGCCCTCTGGAACGAAGATGCAACTTATCTATCTGCATACACTGCTTGCTGCAGCTTGTTGACTGCTTCTGTGCTGTCATATATGAAATACTAAGCAAGCACAACTCCCTTTAAAAAGAAAGCAAAAGCTAGCATAAGACCTTCCATAAGAACCCCAAAAATAGCACACCCATCAAGCAAAATCAAAAGGAGGATAATGACCATTAATACAACGTGTTCTCATGAGTGAATAAAACATTTCTGTAACATGCTTTAAAACCATACTCATTATTCTTTGCAGCCAACCATAAACTTTTAGACTGCCGGCTAGACAGCTGAGTTAATGTACTATTTGGCCAGCCGCCGGGTAAGTAGCCACATTCTTTGAAAGATTGTTATAGCCACATTCTTTTTGGAAAGGGTAAAGACGTGGGAGTAGCATGGAGGCAATGGTTCCTAATGTAGACACTTGGAAGCAAGCATGATGATGATGTGGCTAATATGGAGGGAGTAAATGCAGAGATTAAACCATTTGTTATCATCCAACCAATTGGATCCTCAACTGCTAGATAGAGAGAAAGGGTAAGTTAAATGACATTTCTGCAGCACAGACAAGGCAGTCATTAAAGGAATTCCTAACCATGAGTGCTCTCATTGGCTAGCCGTGCACGGGGAGGGGGGTTGTCCACCCCCAGTGGGGTTGAGTGCAGGGCCTGTCAGCCACAGGCCAGTGACATCATAGTTAGGTATCGTAATAATTTCATACATTTTTTTTTTTTAAACGAGAAAATTACTTAAAATAAAACAGAGGTTAAAGAAATGTTATAATTAGGGAGGGTAATAGGTACTTAATTTACATTACAATAACTCAGAAATTCCCAAGGAAAAAAAGCAAGTTTGAAATGAAGTTATTCACTGCACCTGTAGCCACATGTAAAAAGTGTTTTTCTCATGCCAGTTTGGTAATAACTTTTAAAGTAATAATTGCATTATAGTATCGCTTGTAAGACTCCCTGTTTACAATTGCTCTAATAATGTGGTTTTGGCCCACATTTATTTTCACAGTCATGTTGCATATGATATATATTTATAAATAGATTAAAGCTGCACCTATGTAATTATGGTTAGATTAGACTTTCCTTTGAAAAATTATTTGTTGTTTTCTTAATAACCTTTGCACTGTTCCACGAGCCTGAACAAAACTTTCCAAAACATGGGCATCCAAGTTGGATTTCTCAAGGTAAACAGGTGGTCCCAAAAGTCACCTTTCTCATTTTACCTCCCATAGGACTCTTTGTTCCTCAAAACCTAAAACAGCTGAATGCAATTACAACAAACTTGGCAGTATGTAGATTTGTTTCTCAAGCATGTGCCATTGCTTTGTTTAGTTTAAATCCATTACTTAATTTTCGAGAAATTAGTGCTTAAAAAGTGTTCCAGTCTGGACATGATGAGGTTAAACTTTAGAAATATATTGATAGTTAGGAAAGGAGTACTTTTGTTTTGATCTGCCTCTAACTTTTGGGCTGTTTGACAAATTTGCACGAAATCTGGCAGATGCTTGGCATGTTAAGCTTAATTTTGTTATTTCAAGTGTCTGCATATTCGTCAATGGGAGCATGATTAAAAGGGGGTCAAAGGGATTTATTTGCTAATAACTATGACATCATTTGACAGTTTCAAACGAACTTTGGAAGACACATAGCATGTCTATTCCTCTGTGGGTGTAGCAAGTTTAATGCTGATCCACCAGGAGGCAAAGTTAAAGGAGAGCCAAAAATTATTTCATGTGCTAATAACTTTGGTGCACTTTAATAAATATGCATGAAATGTAATCGAATGTTAGACTGCTAAACTATGTGCAGAAATTTCAAGTTTTAAACGTATCCAAAAAAGAGGGGCAGCATTAATTGGAGATCAAATAAATCATTTATTTACAAATAATATTGGCACAGTTTCCAGATCTGCAAAAAGCATAGTAGACGATTAGCTCACTCATGCTGTTTTGAGTTTCATACAGTCCAGTCAAGATGAAGTACTCCAATTTTTGAGACCCCAGAGGTGCTAGGGGTAGCACCCTATGACTTCGAGGACTTCCTGATGCGGTATTTTAAAATTCTGCATATCTTGATAGTATAACAAAGAACTTGGCAACAGAAGCTGAAATATGAAAAGACATCTTTATTAAACTCAAATGAGTGAGACTACGTCGCACAGAAGCCTTAGCAACTGAATGAGGCAGTCTCCAGAACAGAAACCAGTCTCCTCTTTTATGGAGAATGTTACGCTCTGGGCAACACCGCCCTTCTCTTGCAGTTGGTCATTCACATATTTTACTTCAAAGAACAAGCAGAGTCATGATTACAATCCCACATTTCAGTTCAGCCAGCCCGCAATTATTTACCCAGCAAGGCTCAGATCCCTCTTCAGATATCAGCAGGCCCCACACTCCTGTTTGTAAAACAAGCCACAAAACAGGAAGAGTCAGGTGTGAAAGAGATTAGTCAGGGTTCATGTGGGAAGAAGGAATTTATGATGCCTCGGGCCCTGATGCTAATCCCATTTGGCCGCAGTAAAAGGAACCGGCCGGACAGGGCTGACCTCGGGCAGTGGAGTCAGTTTGCACAGGTCACAGAGAAGTCAAAGTAAAGTGTAGCCTATGTGAGGGCAACTATAAGATGGCCACCGCTCCAAGATGGAACCCACGGAGTCAATGTATAATAAAGTATACATAGTGCATTCATAGCTAAAACGTTACACAAAGCACTTGTACATACCGCATTGACCATTCGCGGTTCGCTAATACCGGGATAGACAGGGGTAGGGCCCTGCCTCCTACGCGGTCCCAAATTTTAAAGTACGACAGACCCTCCTTTTGCCCTTACATAGGCAATAACTATACTCTCATCAATCCGAGTCCAGGTCTACAGACATGAAGTCATGGAGATGTTGCTGTAGCATCATCCTATTACTTAGAGACTCTCACTGGACACGTCTCCTTACACATGTAGTAGCACAAAGGCCACATATGGCAGGACAAAATAAGGAATACCTCTATCTAGGTGGCATAAGATCACACCCCCAACAATTAGTGATGTTTACTACTAACTAGTGTCGATGCAGAAGCTGTACAAAAGAATTGCTTACGAATTCTGATCTTTTAACCTGCTCATGTTCCGGAAAAGGGTGAAAAGAGTGCAAAGAAACAGTGGTAGGGAAAGACATAGGTTGGGAAGAGGGTGCAGAAGTCAATTGAGTAGAGAAAATCAATCCCACCCATAAATGACAACGTCATGTTTAAAAAACACTAGAAAACACGTTATTAAGAATATATAGACAACGGGAGAAAGTAGCGACCACTATTACAAATGAAATAATAATTGTCTACAACCCTGAGCAAAAAGCAAATCCTAAAATTATTTAGTAACATTTTAGGGCTCCTATACATTTTGTATGTTCAGGTGAAACAGTGGTGACCCTCATCAATGCTCTGAGGTGAAAAGGGGGTACTCTTCCACAGAAAATGGATTTTATTCTGCTTATACTAGACAATGCCAGCAAAACAAACAGTCTTCTATCTCCTAGTCTATACAATCACACGGAAACCTCTTGTGAAACCACCTATGCCCAGAGTCCGTTCAAAAAGCCTCTCTGGCAGGCTTCTATTATCCATCAAATCTTCTTCTGTTGTTTTCTTTTGCCTGGGCCTCTTCATTCAAGCCTTTCATGAGAAAAGTACTGCTTAGTTGGAGTGCCCTCCTGGCAAACACCCACAGCTCACTCGAAAAAGTCTCAATGTCTCAAGGCAGTGCGCCAGTATTTTTCCTTTGCGGCAGGCACTACAGGTAGTGTGCTCTCCATTGATCAAGGGCACAGGTCATCTCATGCAGATTCGGGACCATTCTCAGACTCCAACACTCGTCATTCAGTGTCAGCGGACGCTCAGGCTGCTCTTCCATGGGCACTGGAATGTAGTGCCTTCTGTCAATCTTGGATCCGCCGGTGCACTGCACTTCCATTGAAGCAAAGGAAAAGAGGGGGGGGGGTGTGGCCAAAAACTCAGGCCAAGGGGCTCAAGGGACTGCACACTGTCAGAGGTTACCAGCACATGACAGCCGCTCTTTTGCACTGGAATTCTGGTTCTGTGGCAAAACCAGCTCCTCCTTTTTTTCTGATGTTGAACGCCTTCTGATGAAGCAAGTGTGATGCTTTAAACAGTTCGTTGTATAACAAGGGGACTGTAAACAGGTGGCCTGTGATTTTCAAAGGAGTGGCCACACGCCATGGGACAATTTTCGTCTAGAATACACTGTCTTTCTCAGGAAGCAATACAAATAAAAAGGCAGTAGGCAAAACAGTGCCTCTAAGCTTTTCAATTGGGTTTCCGTGTGAGAGCCTCCATCATCTAAGTAGATAACTACACGAGAATTCTATCTAAATGGATGTCTTCACATATGGTGGCATTGTCTAATAGGGCAAACACATTTTTTTTTTTTCAATAATTACATATAAGTGTTTCTAAATTCCTTATCTAGGACATCTCAATAGAGAAATCACATGGTACAGATTATCATAGGCATGTAGAAACCTTTCACATCAGGTGCGCTAGGCAATACACAGGCTAATAGTCAGATATGAAAACAAAAGACAAGAACTAGAGGGTCCTGATATTTGCATGATTAGAAACTTCTGATCCCACCGAAAATTAAAGCAGCAGGAACAAAAAGGGTAAAAACCACATTAAAAAATAGACATCGAAAATTCGTCATGTTCAAAAAAGGTAAACGTAAGTTATCTCCTATCGAGATGGAACACTTGTCTTACTATAATATAATATACTTGACAGTCAGGCTGGAAAACATTGAAGCAGGCCTAGGGACAATTCTTGAAAACCAGTCTGGTCAAACAAGAGGGGATTATACATAATATGGAGGTTCCTGGTGCATCACTGCAGTCTGGAAGTGTGTACCTGAACAATACACCTACAATAATAAATGGGCTGACTGGTGAAAGGAATACGGAAAAGGGAATTGGAACTAGGACACAACTAAAATCCCCAATAACTAAGCATGATGCGACATCGGTCAGGGAAGAAGCAACAAAAGCAATAAAAAATAAAAATCTATAGGAAGGACAAGAGTTTACTTGGGTGATAGTCAGGCATGTGACACTACACCAAGAGTACGGGTGATACACAAAAGGCCAAAGTTACATACATTTTAACTCTACCGCTGGTGACTACACCATATACGGTAATCTTAGGTAATGTTCCAGTTCCTTCTTCAGGGAAAAATGAAAACCTAGTTTTCTGTTAAGGAACAAAAGCCATAGGCTACTTAGGAAGCAAAACATCATTAACTAATGTAATATAGAAATTAGGCCACCTTGAGTCACAGATCTATAATTTCATCCTTAGGTCCAATCAAGGATACATACATGTAAGGCTGTCTGTTCCATTAAGGGAAAGGGCAGTAAGTGACTAACTGCAGGTGACACACTTTGATCCTGTAGATCTCTTTTAGTTTTCTGTAATACCATTATAGCCAATTTAGACATGCACTGGTGAAGTGTTGTCTCTCATGTTCACAGCATGAAATATCATTAGCTGTGGAATTTAGTAACCAGAACAAGTTCAACCAACTGTTGCGTAGCGATGGGCATCGTCATGACCATCCCCTCACAACACAGGTAAACTTGTAATAGTATCAAAAAGCAGCAACAAAAACAACGAAAACATGCAAAAAATAATAAAAACGCACAAAACGTCAAGCCATCAGATATACTTGCTGTATATCAAGCACAAAAAGCATAGACAAAACAATAGCATATGTAAATAAGCGTTGACACACAACACCATGTCATGTACTTTTATGCACTGTAAACCTGCAGCCCAAAACCCAATATACGGGCCTGTTTAATTTGTCAGGTTTAAAATCCTTACCCTCCTTTTTGACAGTAGATCACCAGGCAATGGAAATCTGCTCTCAAATATAACGTTACTGTCTCTCTTCTAACATACAGGACCAGCAAGAACAATTCATGATAGGACCAAATACACAAAAATAAATTGCCATTACTTAACTGTACCCCCTTATCAGTCTTTGCAACATCCAGCCACTTAAGATTTACCTTTATAAGAGTAAAAATCTTTACACTGACACTTCATATTAATTTGGTACCTACAATTTCCACTGTGAAAAATAATCCTCGATTAGTAAAATCGCTTTAACTGAGGCATGTAGCTTTCAAAATGTTTAGAAAAGGGGCTGCATTTTATTGTCTGTCTAAGACTTAATGCAACACTTTGTTTTCTGTTAAATAACAGTAACTAGCAGACATTATTTTATTTTCATTTATTTTAGAGCGAGACACAAATGTATCAGTTCTGCAAAGTATTTAACATGATGTTTGGGCTTTTAAAGAAACCCCTTTTTCTATAGTTTCCCTTTGGAATTAAGTTCTTTAGTTTTATTGATGTTCTTGTGGAGAAACCAGAAACCCCACCTTCAGAGGCCCGTGTAGCAAGGTCATTCTGCATTCCACAGAGGCAAGGCCCTAATTTAAAAGGTCATAAATGTCAACGTGGTAGCCTACGGGAAAACCAAAGATAGCATCTCAGCAGTGTAATTTGAGCCAGCCTCTGCAGCTCTCCTTAGCCCCCGGCTTCTGCCACTCTGAATTTGTCAAAGCCAGAAGGCCTTCCTAATTCCTCCCAACTTGCAATAATTCACTCTATTTTGAAAAATAATTTCTCCTTTTTAGGCGCTAAAAAAAATTATCTCTATTCCCAGATTATGAAACTACATTTACTGTGAATAATTCACGAAACTTAATAACACACATACCACTTTTTAGAATAAATCCTTGTTACAATCCTATGTAATGGTACACATTTCAACAACCTTAAATGAATGAACGTCTCAGTAGGCCCAGCTAAAGTTAGACTGAACTCCAGCAATTGGGACCGCTTTCTGCCCCAGTCCACTGGCACTGCGAATTGCATTCGCAATGAGTTTTGATATTTTCTTCATCATTTAGTCACTTGCCTTTATTCAAGCTCTGTTCGTCGCTTTCATATTAGCATATGAAACTCAGTGCCTCCCGTTAGGTAATTACAATATTTTCACCCCTACTTCTAGAACTTGCAATCTCATCTTTCCCCTCCCACTTACTCAAACCGATACCACATTCCTTTTTATTCCCTTCGTCAATACAACCTTCCTCACGCTACTCTTCATGTCTTTATTACTCCCCTTCATCATCTCTCTTCCCTCCACGGCATTCTATTTTCCCAATTGTTCTTCTCCTTCCTACGTATTACCTAGTTCCTATAACCGTAATTCTACATTTCTCCACCCCTCTATCATTACTGACTTCATCACGTACCTGCTCACAAACATCCTCTTTTTCCTTCATCAAAAAAGAATTCTCCATTTCTCTTTCTCTATGTGGGTGCTAACTCCATTAAGGCCGTTTTTTATTAACATCAAATAGTTGCGGGTTGCGACACCATATTTTATTTAATTTCTCCAAGTTTTAAAAAGGTCCTGTTTTTCATAGCGTGTTCAGTAGTATCGTGACAGACACAGCTAAAGTTAGAACCTTCAACCCTGATATTAAAACAAGCCTTTGTACTGGCACATTGACTCATTGAATCATAAGAAGGCACAACCTGTAAATACATATCAAACCTAAACGTATGCATTTACTGAAGTCTGAGACACTTTAAAAAGTACTCTGAATGGAAGAAAATGCAGTTGAAACAGTGTTTTCTACCCAAATTCGACTTTCATTTTTTTGACATTAAAAAATGAATATCCTACAATTTTGTGCATAATATGCATTACCAGAATGTTTATTACATAACCCATGAGTCAGGCATTGGAAATAATAACTTATACTTTATAGAAATTAGCTTGTTTGCGCCTGCGCCAAGGGAAAATTGTACACGCGAATGCTTGTCATTTTAGGGATGCAACACAACTTAAATCAAATTTTAATGCTAGGAGGTCATAGTATGAGTATTAAGCTTTATAAATATCAAAAAACGATTTTGAAAAGCACTTATTTTTTTTCAAATAATTTTTCCATGATTAATAATTTTCTTTTAAAAAAATCCCAATTATTCGTTTTTGTGATAATTCCATGTATAAAAAACAAGCTGCATCTCTTGCCTATCATTTTGGACACATTAACTCACACGCCTAAGCGCATAAGCCCAACTTGAAACGCGTCACATTTTTGCGCCACTTTCATTTAAAAGGACGGTTCTGCAAAATTCCACCCGTGTTCAACTGGGAAGGTGCTGGCTGAATGAACATTTCTATCAAATATACTGCAGCTGAAAAGTTTGCCTGTGAACATCTAATACAATGCATCTAAGGAAAATGCTGTAAATTTATTTACTTTTGCAAAAATAGATAATTTCGTTTTTGGGGCCTGATTTATATCTATTGAATGTGTTTCTAATTTTATCCTTTAAGCATTTAACGGCAGTTTTGTATATGTGCACAATTGCTCATTCTATAAATTAAAGAGCACCATATAGCTATTTTAGCACGTCACATGGTTCGTTTCTGGATTTCTTTTTTAAGTTTCTACTTGATATTAATTAACCAACAATTTACTTAACAGACTGGAAACATCAGAAGACCCACAAACACATATTGAGCTCATTTCAGACATAAACAGAAAGGGGTTAAACAGACAATACAGCGCGCTTTAGCAATTTACTTACAGAAGTTGCACTAATGAAACACACAGTTGACTTACAAATCAATACGCATGACAGAAAGAAAGAACAGCTCACAGACTATATTTGAAACAAACCATTTGCAAATACTAGTTGTAGGTCATAATTACAAGCAACGTTTTTCAATAGTGTTCCAAAAGGCTGCATAAACAGCCCCACAGACAGATGCATGTCCAAGAAGTAGTGAATGCGCTCAATTCACTAGCTTTGCCTAGCAGAACACCACACAAAATCGTTCTGCATATCTTCATTCATGAAACTGCGCAGAACGAAGGATCCTTGTTTTGTATTATGTCATATTTTAATTCCCTGGGGATACAAAATCACCAAGGAAGAAATATGTTTTTAAATTTAACCTATTTAGATATTTCCCACACTATGATACCTTTCAAAACAAAAAGCAACACATTTTTCCATGTGAGCTTACAAACAGGCATGCCAAAAATACTGCGGAAAACGCAAGTATTATAATCAAAACCAAATGGAGAAATATCTCCTCATTACCTGCCTACACAAATTGCAATTCGTATATCCAAACCTATACAAACCAAAAGCTACATTTCCAAATTTGCTAAGATCAGGCATCTTATAGCTCACTAATCTAGCTTCAAACTTCAAGGGGTTATCTCTACCAATACACTCGCAAATATGCGAGACCCTCGGTTTTGGTAATTGCAATGACCAAATCAGAAACCAAGAAACCAACCCCTCGGCTTTGGTAATTGCGATAACCAAATTAAAGACCCAAAGAACCAAAGGACTGGGAGCGACCCACTTATACTTAATTCTTATTCCTAATAATCAAAAGGTTATCCAAATTCTAATTGTCAAGTTCTACATGACCAAACGTCTTCTATAATACTCACGCCAAAAGGGTTCTTTTTCTCACCTTTTGAGTGACATCATGTGGAGGATCAAAATCAGGAAGAGCAGAAATATACCGGGCTACATAATCAAAGAATCTCCAGAATCCCTGTGCACAGAGTACCTTCTTGGTAGAATCCCGTTCTGTCCTCCTCAGTAGATTTCAGTCTCCTGACAAGATCACTCCCACAGCAAATCACTTCTCTGATGAGGCCGCGCTGGTGGGCGCCAACTGAAGTACTCCAATTTTTGAGACCCCAGAGGTGCTAGGGGTAGCACCCTATGACTTCGAGTACTTCCTGATGTGGTATTATAAAATTCTGCATATCTTGATAGTATAACAAAGAACTTGGCAACAGAAGCTGAAATATGAAAAGACATCTTTATTAAACTCAAATGAGTGAGACTACGTCGCACAGAAGCCTTAGAAACTGAATGAGGCAGTCTCCAGAACAGAAATCAGTCTCCTCTTTTATGGAGAATGTTACGCTCTGGGCAACACCGCCCTTCTCTTGCAGTTGGTCATTCACATATTTTACTTCAAAGAACAAGTAGAGTCATGATTACAATCCCACATTTCAGTTCAGCCAGCCCGCAATTATTTACCCAGCAAGGCTCAGATCCCTCATCAGATATCAGCAGCCCCAATAAACACGGGCACCTCCTGTTTGTAAAACAAGCCATAAAACAGGAAGAGTCAGGTGTGAAAGAGATTAGTCAGGGTTCGTGTGGGAAGAAGGAATTTATGATGCCTCGGGCCCTGATGCTAATCCCATTTGGCCGCAGTAAAAGGAACCGGCCGGACAGGGCTGACCTCGGGCAGTGGAGTCAGTTTGCACAGGTCACAGAGAAGTCAAAGTAAAGTGTAGCCTATGTGAGGGCAACTATAAGATGGCCACCGCTCCAAGATGGAACCCACGGAGTCAATGTATAATAACGTATACATAGTGCATTCATAGCTAAAACGTTACACAAAGCACTTGTACATACCGCATTGACCATTTGCGGTTCGCTAATACCGGGATAGACAGGGGTAGGGCCCTGCCTCCTACGCGGTCCCAAATTTTAAAGTACGACAAAGAGGAGGAACTGTTAATAGTTGCTGAAAAATAGCATTTCCCATTTTAACTTTTTGCTCTCTGCTATTTAAAGAACCCCTGAATGGGATTATAGTTAACTTGGCATGAAGTTAAACCGTTTCTCACAAAAGTGCTGTTCTTTGGCGTGGAATAAATCCTATTCAGCAGTTTTCAAGAAATTAGCAATACAATAACGTGTTAGTGTCCTTGAAAGGGTTAAAAGTTGGAGATATCTGGACCACTTGTCTGCTGACAGTCCTATAACCGAGGTTTGCAGACTGTCCATAGACACAGATTAAAAATAAAATCCGCCTGATTGTACTTGGACAATTTTAGCTGCGGTTCTATACTTTGGTTCATGGATCCCTTAAAACAGGGTTCATGGACCCTTAATAAATATTTTCAAAAATACCTGGTCTGGATATGCTGCAGGCTCTATGGCCAATCTGTTCTAAGTATGTTCGAAGGTCAGGCACAATGGGGTTTGTCAGTCTGTGGAAAATTAGCAAATTATTAATAAGTGAACTCCTTTCTGGGCCCCACAGAACTCTGCCACCTGTTACCAGATTTGCATGAAACGTGATAAACTAAATGTACCTAAACATGCTCAGGGTCTTCCAAATTTTGTGATAAAGCACCAACAGCAAACTCATGAAGTAAAAAGTCTGCCCAATTTCACGCCAATTCATCCTGATGGTTGGGCACAAGGAACATGTTAAACAAACTAAAAGTCACAGAAAAAAACACTTACAATATGATGGTTAAATTTGCTTATAAGATCATAATGAACAACTATAAATAATCTCTGAAATTCACTGAAAAAAAATTGCCATCATGGCTACAAAACAAAAATAAAAATCACTGAAATTCACCAGTTATGGATTGATAAACTAATCATAGCTAGTGCCATCGCTATGCACTGCTTATGACCTTACATATTACATCCCTCATGACATGTTAAAACATATCAGTGAGGACATTACAAATGCCATCTTGAATTGTATCAGTTGGTCATATTCAGGTCTGAATGAGGGTGAGTTGGTTGTATTGGGAAATATATGATAGTGGGGCTAATATTTTATATAGTGTATCATGTTATTTATAGCTGGCCTGTTCTGCTCATTTTCCCACCCTCTGTTTTTAGGTCTTGCCTGAGCCAGCGCATACGCTGGTCTGGTGAGACATTTAGGAGTTGAGTTTTAAAAGTGCTGCCACAGGCTTTTGGTGGCCTAGCGCTTGCGTTCACACGAGTGTGCACGCGCGCAGTCGCCATCTGGCTTTCTGTAATGGCTCATTAGGCCTTACAGCGCCTGAATCCCCTCCCCTACCCCCTCACTTCTCCCACTCCCTCCTAGTCAGCGCGAGCGCGTGCTTGTTTTAACTTTTTTTTTTTTTAAGCTTTGAAACTCAGCGAGGCGCTGCTTCACGGACACCGCGCTCGGACCGATTCCATTGCAAATGCTTGTTTCTTTTTGCAGTTATATGTGGCTCAAACTCGAAAGTATTAGAGCGCTTTGCATGAGCACCAGTTACATTACACTAGCGCACATTCTTTTTTCGTAGGCATGGGGAGATTACCTGTTTTGCCCAAGATCACAGGATCAGTGAGCCCACGCCGAGACTCGAACCTGGGTTCACAGCTCCAAAGTCGGCAGCTCTGGTTGTTACGCCACATCCTCGCCCAGAGTTCAGTGGACAGACTTGGAGAAGAAAAACTTCTAAATCACTTTTGATCAAAGAAGCTATATATATGCATCAAAGACTGCATAATTAGGGCCCCATTACCAGTACCATGGAAATCTTGATTCGTGCAAAACCAAGAGTTTGCACCTGCAGCAGGATTAGCAGTAGCACAGATTTACTATACTTCAGAGTAATCCCAGCTCAAATAGTGCCAGAAAAAAACTGGCGATATTTGACAGAAAGAGGCATAACCGCAATAGTCAGGTGAGCAAACTCTGATAAAATAAGTTCTGCCTCATTCTGACCCCACAGATTGAAACTGGCTGGTAATATCGAGCAGTGAAGATGTCACAACCGAGATATTGGTATTTACCTTGCTGGTATTGCCACGCTAAAATAAAAAGGGAACTTATTCCGCACGCGTGTCCCCTCAGGCACCATTAAATGTCCCACTCTATGGTTGAACACTCCTAGAATCCCACCAGGGTTTACCGGATTAGATTTGCACTCAGGGTCAAAGATGAGGTTAACAGCAGGCCGCAGGACAACGCCGGAGCGAATCACAAACTTTATAGTGAGTGTTAAATTGAGCAGTGCTTGATGTTAGCACCAAACTGGTCCACATCATGGAAAAGTTGCTGCTTCCAGCACTTCCTCATCAAACGGTACACAAATGTCAGCGGCAACATATATACTTAGAGAAATATTTAATCCCTGTCAACAAGCAGGACAATAGCAAAGGAAAGAAGAAGTGTACGGCATAACAAGAAGCACTTGGAGAGATTTCCAAAATCTACAACGGGTGCAACACATTTCAGTGACGCATCAACTAAGGGGCATCAAACTGTTTGGGCCTGAATGCTGTCTCAAAATGCGCAAATGAGGCCAAAATACAAAGAAACAAGCATTGGCATAGCCATTAGGTCTCGCTTTTGGGACCTTATAAGTGTTTACCCATGCAATAGTTGATGTTGTTGCACCAAGGATATTGTGCTGCATAACTAAATACTTATAAGGTCCCAAAAGCGAGACCTATTGGCTACGCCAATGCTTGTTTCTGCTTGTTTTTCTGCCCTCTGTTGTGCCTTTTCCTGTTTGTTTCTTTCCTCTTCTTGCCATTTCCCCCCTCCCACCACGCAGTGGCTGGCCCTCCCCAGGACCTACATAATGGAGGCTACAGCACGACCCCATTAAATAGGTCCTAGTGCCAGCTCCCGTGTGATAGTTCTCCTGTCCATCCTGCCCGCAGTCCACTACCCTCTGCTGCCTGTTTACCTGCTGACCTCTGTTTGTGTCTCCTCTGCTCATTTAATGCGCGTTTTTCAGCCCTCTGCTTTGCCTCTGCTCTCTTTTCTGCCCTCTGTTTTGCCTTTTTTGGCTTATTCTCTCTTCCCACAGTTTCCCTCCTTCTGCCACCCAATGTCTCACCCTCCCCCCAGGTCCTACTTAATGGAAGCCACAATATAACCCATTGAGCAATTCCTCAAGCCAGCTCCACTTGCAACAGTTCTCCGGTCCAAGTTGCCAGCAGTCCACTACCCTCTGCTGCCTGTCTACCTACTGTCCTCTGTTTGTGGTTTCTATGCTAATTTCTTGCTCTGTTTTGCATTTTCTGCTCATTTTTCGGCCCTCTATTTTGCCTTCCCTGCTCGTTTTTCTGCCCTCTGTGATGCTTCTCTGTTTGCCACTTCTGCTAGTTTTTCTGCCCACTGTTTTGCTTGCTCGTAATTAAGCCCTCTATTTTGCCTTCTTCTTGCTTTTCTGCCCTCTGTTTTACCTTTTCTGCTCACTTTCTGCCCTCTGTTTTTCTACTTGTTTCCTCCCTCATCTCACTGTTTCCCTCCTCCTGCCGCCTAGCACCATGCCCTCCCCCCAGGGCCTACTTAATGGAGGCTGCAACGAGATCCCATTGATTAGGGACTTGTACCAGCGTCCTCTGCGACAGTCATCCTGTCCACCTTGCCTGCAGTCCACTACCCTCAGCTGCCTGTCTACCTGTTACCTTGTTTGTGCCTCCTCTGCTAGTTTCTGGCTCTGTTTTGCTTTTTCTGCTCGCTTTTCTGCCTTCCGTTTGATCTTTTCATGCTTGTTTTTCTGCTATCTGTTTTGCCTTTCATGCTCATTTTTCTGACCTCTGCTTTGCCCTCTTCCTGCACTGTCTTTCCTTTTATGCCAATTTGTCTGGCCTTTTGTAGGAAAGTAGGATCTGCTTCTTATGGTTACCCCCACTTTTTACTTGATGTTACACTGCTTTTGACTAGTCTGACTGGGATTCTGCTTATCAGGACACCAGTCTATCTTCTTTCTCCCTAAAATGTATGACCTGTACTTAGGTACACTCCAGATTGGATACTGGGGTCCCTAGTATATGGTACACATGCACTCAGGGCATAGGTAACCCAGAGGCTTCCAATGGATTGAAGCATGTATTATGCCACCCCTGAGAGGCCATGCACAATGGAACTACAGGCTTGCCATTGCAGCCTGTGTAAGATGGTGCATGCATCACTTACTGTAGATATAGGTTTACTATATCTGTAGGTCACTGCACTTAAAACCTATAAGTCACCCCATAGCAGGCCTTGACAATCCTGAAGGCAGGGTGCCGGGTTTTACGTAAGAGGGTGCCCCTGCAAGTGCAGGGGTGCCTTCCGGAGACAATTCTCCCGGGCTGTCTGTGACGTAGCCAGACATATAGGTAGAGGTGCATTATAACCTTGCGGTAAATGCTATCTTGAAAGCGGCTGTAACAAACCATGTCGTGTTTGGTATCAAGCACCTTGGAATCATACCTCCACACTGGTAACCAGTGTGAGAGGTGTGATTCCACCCTTCTGAAGCAAGCTTCGTGGGTCCCGGGTCTTCCCGATACCAGCCTTCTTGACCCGGATAGCACAAAATGGTTGCTGCCGACCAGAGACACAATTCTGCCCTGCTGCTGCTGAGCCAAGCTCTAGCAGAGGAAGACAGCACAATAGGCATCCTGTCACACCTCCTAGACAGGATTTAGTGTTCTTGTAGCTGGGTGGGTGCACTTCCAAAGTGCCTGAAAGTCTGTACGAAGGGCACGTTTGGTGTCCCTGTGCATAGTTCAGCTCAAGCCAGTTCTGGGAGCCGTTGGCTTCTGCTGTGGCACGAAACTGGATAAAGGACATGGGCGTAACCTCCCCTCTCTCCTGACCCTCCCCTGGGAGGGTCCCCTGAATCTGCCCAACCCTTTCCCGTGGGTACAAAAGGGCTTACCTGGCTGTAGGATCCTAGATTCGACGTGGACAAGATTATGAAGAAGACACCACTGACCTTTGTCTGTCTGATCACTCTGGACTTCGTTGGACTTTCACTGGGCCTGACTTCATCTCCCTCTCCGTCCAAAGCATTGTCTGTGCCCATGTTCCCTACAGGCTCTGTGCAGGACCTCAGGGGCATCAAGGACAACTGAAATATCTCCCTTGGGGTGAAGGAGTCACTCTCCCACAGTAACGCAACTGACCGGTCAGCTGATCCTTAGCTCTTGAAGACTCTGAAAGCTGCAGCAACACAGAAGGTTTCTACTTTTCTCGAGGTTGAGCTGTCCTCCTACCACGTTTCAGGGCAGTATCCCTTGTGGGGACTGCATAACCTGAACCCCTGTGCACTGCGTACTTTTGCAATTGCATATGCTTGTTTGAATTCTCCCACTAAGTGCATTGGGCTATTGATAGCCCCAACCTCTGCGCACATTTTTTACCAAGGACTTTGGCCTCCTTACACTCTGTGCCTTGCAAGCTGTTGTTTTGTGAAACTGCTAGAGTTCCCCTCGTGCCTCCTGTGCCTTCGGCCAGTGGGTCCATTTGAGGGACAACATTACTTTTCTTAGACTCCCCTGGTTACTCCAGGCCTGCCCTGACTCCCTTTGCTGTGGTGAGTCCCCTGGTCCTTGCTGGGCCAGACCGTAACCTTTCTTGACCTTCTTAGTGGGCTGCCGCTGCCAAGGATTTTAGGGCTCAGAGCGGGGGATAGAGGTCGGGGTACTTTTCTGGGATTAGAGAGCTGTTTCAGGGCTCAGGGCAGGGGCCGGGGGGTTGCACTTACCTGATATGTCTTAACCACACATATGTCTTTGCCATACATGCCTTAAAAATGCATACTTTTTTGTAAAGGCATGCATGGTAATGGCACATGCGTGGTTGTGACTTGTGTGGTTAAGACCACGTGGAACCAGCATCGGTGGTAATTGCATGAGTGGTTCCATCATACAACCGAAGAGGAAATACAAGAGAAAGAAAGTTGTGAGAGATGAGAAGGATTACACTGAGGGTGGAATACTTACATTTGCAAAAAGGTTTCATGCATTGAAGCGTGATCATAATAAAGACGATATTGAACGTCAAGTACACTCTACGGACATAACCGGTGAATCAGACATGGACCTAAGTGAAGGAGAAGGCCCAAGGTCAACAAATCCTCATACCAAACTTTCTTTTTTTAGAGGAAATGAAATGACTCTACTTTGATCAGAGAATATCAAGAGTTAGAGGCAGAGATCAGTGCTGTGGACAACCAAGAGTAAGAGAAAAACAAGAAGAGCCAAGACTAAGAAAACAGTATCCACTTCACAATTTAAAGAAGCTATGAGCACTAAGTGGAGGTTTAGGAATAATCTTCAAAAGTCATTTTAAGTGTAAAATGGCCCCACGCCTAACCTTGATTGCGGATCTCACTCCTTTAGTTTGGAACTAACAAACAACTACACTTTCAAAAGCTTGCTTATATATCGTCCCCCAGGCCCAAAAGGCAATTTTCTACATTCTATTTCTACTCTTGTCGAGGGAGGGGCCTGCAACAGCGATGTGACTGTACTCAGGGATTTCAACTTTCATTTAGATTGCAAGGAGAATAAAGACACTGAGGCTATCTTGAAGATAATGAATGCCTTTAACCTTCCCAACTTCTATAGCAGCCCACACACAGTGCTGGACACATATTAGATGCAATTTTTTCCAACATCATTTCATCTCAGTGAAGGATTTTCGTCCACTCACATGGACTGAACATAAAACCATCACTTTTAATGTCACTGTTCCCCTTCCCGCTCAAAGTAGGATAACAGACTCCAACCCTACATTACATTATCTGGGTCTAAAGCCAACTTTATGTCCTGAAACAGCATCTTCCTCAGGTGTATCACGCCTTATGGCCCAATCCAACTAGGCCGCGGCAAATTACACCTTATGGCTACACACTGCCATCTCTAAAGCTGTGCACAAAAAATTTAGGGGCCCCCACAAATTTAAACAATCGGCACCCTGGTTCACTGAAAGTCTCCGTCTGGAAAAACAAAATTGTAGAAGACTTTAAAGGAAATGGAGAACGAACTATAATTCCTCCGACAGAGCAGAGCAATCAAACAGTCCTTGGCTATTTATAAGGCAACCATTAATAAGGAAAAATCTGCCTATTTTTTTAGAACAAATTGAAACATCCAAGCATTCTGCCAAAGAACTCTTTCAAGTTATAAACAAACTCACCACATCCCCTGAGGATAGAGGCAGTAATTGCAGTCTATCCTATTGTGAGAAAATGGCCTCTTATTTTTGTGATAAGGTTGAACAAATCTACAATCCGTTTACCTGTTCTAAAATCACGGACCTCAACATTATCCCTATTACAGCACAAGATCCCACTCTTGACCCTAATTGTCTGGACAAAAATCTTCAACCCAAACTCAGCCAATTCTTGTCTGTCACTGATGCAGAAGTCCTTAATCTACTCAAGTCCACAGAATCAGGGTTACCTCAGGATCCCTGTCCCCCCATCGATTGTCAAAAAGATTCCAGTTCCTATCGTCTCTTATCTCACTAACATTTTTAGTGGGATATTTGTTTCCAGGAGCTTCCCCAAGCTTTCGAAAAAGGCATCCATTCTGGCACTTCTTAAGAAACTTATTCTATACCCAGATAATCCAGCGAACTATCGCTATATGTCAAGGTTGCCATTTCTAGCAAAAATAGTGGAAAAACTTATTAATTCACACCTGACACAGTTCATTCAGCATAATCAGTCACTGGACCCCTCCCAATTTGGCTTCAGGGCCGAACACAGCACAGAGACAGCTTTAATTAAGACTACAGATGAAATAAAAACTATTCTTGATAAAGGAGGGTCTGTAGCACTTATTCTCCACGATCTGTTCAACACAGTGGCTCATGCTACCCTTATTGATAACCTTAAAAAACTGGGCATCCCTGACAAAGCTCTCGACTTACTCCAGCCATTTTTAACAGATAGGGAGCACTCGGTCATGTTGGAAAATTACACATTCAAGCCCTTCTCCCTCCCTTGTGGGGTCCCTCAAGGACATTCCCTGATTCGCCTACACTTTAATATCTATGTTATCAAACTCTCCTCTCTGATCAGATCCTTCGGGTTCTCGCCCACTTCATACGCTAATGACACGCAGATTATCGTGTCAACCTCCAACAATGTAGAATCCAATACTTCCCAGTTTCACAACTGTATGAGAGCAGTCAGCAACTGGATGGGTAAGCATTACCTTTAACTGAACTCACAGAAAAATGAGGTCATTCTTCTTGGCAATAAACCCCATTTCTGGAACCCAGCATGCTGGCCTATGGAGTTAGGAACTCTCCCCAACCCGGTCCAAAAAGCGATAAATATGGGCATAGTCATCAATGAGAATCTGAATTTTAATAAGCATATCTGCTCGATGTCTCCTCCAGTTTCAATACTTTGAGAATTATCAAGAAGTTTCTCCCTTTCATCCCCTTACCTCTAGAAAATCTGTTATTTCTTTACTAATCCTTTCCAAACTGGACTACTGTAATTGACTGTACGTTAATCTCCAAAAACAGTACACAAGGAAATTACAGAGCCTTCAAAATGCAGCAGCAAGACTTATTCTTGATCTGCCCAAGTTTCATCCTGTTTCAGCTTCTGTCAAGAAGCTCCACTGGCTTTCAGTGGTTAACTGTATCAAATTCAAAGTACTTTGCCTTATTTACAAGGCCTTATATGGCTCTGATTCCAGATCAGATACCTGAAACAATCATTCTCTTGGTACATACCCAATCAAGTCCTATGCTCAAAAAATACATTGATGATCTCTCGCCCCAGATTTAGGAGACTCAAATGGGGGGACAGCTGTTTCTCTTCTGAAGACTCGGTGCTAGGGAACCGTCTGCCCATAAATATCAAAGCAGCTCCCACTTTATTGAGTTTTTGGAAACTTGTAAAAACTTGGCTTTTCAATACCTAGCCTCCTCTTGTTCCTGTTACACTGTAATACCCAACTTAGCGGCAAGACAACCTCGGGTATTCGTGCTCTTTAGAAGGTTTTATAACATCTAACATAAGTCAATCTTGATTGCCAATTTATCAAGCCATACTCTCACCTGTGATGAAAAGAGAGTACTCAACAAAGGTCTGTCATTATGCCTGGAAGAAAGCTTTGATTGCAAAGAAACATGGATAGACACTTTTAAATTCATAAGAAAATGTAAAGTGGACAAAATACCTGCTTTCTAACCAAAAATATTGGATGATTTTAACTTACTTACCAGTACAGCATCAGGAAATTTAGTGAACAAATTCCAGATATAAAAAAACATATTTAATATGATGCACAATCTAAAAGATGGAGACATGACAGCTATGGATATTTTGAAGGCCATGACAATTGACACTAACAGTCACAAATACAACAGCCTGAAAGGGACATTTAAATATTGACCTTCCCTCTCCCTGGACAATATCTTTGATATTTTTTCAGAGGTGGTCCTTGCTGATATTGACAAGTTGAAGAAACAAAGACACCATTGTAAACAAGAAAATATGTAAAAATGGAGTGTGCAGCATTGAAAATCTTAATGGAAAATGACTCCATTGTCATAAAGCTGGCTGATAAGGGTGGCAATATTATCCCCCTCAATGAAGATGACTATATCAAAGAGGCTGAGAGGCAACTACAGGAGATAACCAACTACAACAAAATTGCAAAGAAACCAATCAATCAAATGACGTTCACTCTAAATGAAAAACTTTAACAGTGGTATGATGACTTATTGATAAATGATGATAAATATAAATTCATGAGCGTCCAAGTATACCTACTATTTACGTTTTACCAAGATTCATAAAACTCTTTGTAACTCTCTTGCGAGGTGATTAGTGTCTGCATGTGACTCTCTTTATTAGAATGCTTTTACCTGTGTGTATTATTTTTGGGCGCCCACTGTTGAAACACTGGGTTTATATGTTTTAAATGCAGGTGACTTTCTACACATACTAGCAGATGTCAGCTGGAACAATGATTATCTGTTGGTGGCTATTGCTGTAGTGTCAATATACACCTTCATCAGATGATTGATGATCCATATGGCAGCAGACAGTGGGGGCGGATGTTCATCTAGTTTGTAAACTTGATTTAGATGATTTGCAATGTTTGTAGCCTGATGGGTGATTATTCTTCCCGAAGGTGATTGGTCCTTTCATACTTAGCGAGATTTACTTGCAGGGTCCACTCCTTTTTTCTTATTTTTCAGAGACCAGACTAGTCACTTTAGTTAGCAAATACAAACCTATAAAAAATACTGCAATTATGTTTCTCTGCTTGTTCTTTAACATCAGTGCACTACATGTCTATGTTCCTCTGGTTGGGACTGAGATGGAGTTATATGGAGTCAGGAGGAGGATAGAAGGACTCACGGGGGGACTACCTCAACAATAGCTAGAAGAAGGAGGTTATTGACATCAAAGGGAAAACGTAACTCTAAGGCCTCATACTCAGCTATGTGGAATGAAGAGAGGTGTGTTGATTTGGGAACACTGCTGAGTGTATGTGTTGCACTGGTGGCAAAAGTGAAACTCAGAGTCATCTTGTTTTTTTCGCTCCGCATCTGAGACTTCTTGGCACACTCCTCATGAAGCTTACCTTCCTTCTGTCCTCCTTCTTGACTCTACAATGCAGTTTCTATTTTACAATCCACAAGCTTTATCATCTCCTGCACGAATGAAAGGTGAAACCTAAAGTCAGCACTCCTGCTTACCTACCGGACCAGTCCAGACAGGCACCCAAGAGTGACAGACATTCCAGAGGAGAATGCAGATGAATTACCCAATTTGACAACACAGTATAATTTTTTTCTTTTAACAATCATATTTTTGTAACTGGTTGAGTTCAGTTCACTCCGTCATAATTTGATTTTATCAAACCTAGAAGACAGAAGATTTAGCTATCTGTAAATTACAGGATTAAAGTGTGCACTCTATAGGAGATGGGCTTTGAGTGCACACTCTGAGGCAAAATGTCTGAGTTACTGTGAGCAAACAAAAGGTGTCACAGAGTAGTGCGAGGCCTCTGTATAGTAATAGTCCTGATTAATTCTGGTGGCGGAGTGGCAGAATTTATTAGTAATTCTGCATTTCAATAATAACGCAGAATTACCAAATTCCTCCAATTCAGCCCACTCCTAGTCATGACCCTAGCCTTATAAACCAATCAGTAATCTAAGCCTAAGGCCTTAGTCCAATAGAAACCCTAGCCTTTAGAGTCAGTTAGAACAAAGATACAAAAAAACAGTAAGACATTATATAGGAGGCATATGACCCTCAGCACAGGCTGGTGTCAGGGGGCAGGGAAGTTCCCCTGAAGTCAGAATCTCCTTGGATTCAGATAGGGTCAAAGCACACTTTATCGTTCTTGTTCAAACCTGCAAGTAAGACCAAAACTAAAGCCACTAATATATGCTGCTTTTCGCACACTTGAAAAAATCACTTTTTCTAGCCCAAAAACATACACTTTTCAAACACAATTGTAACAATGAAGCAGATTAAGCAGTGTCTTAAACACACCCTGGTTAGGCTCTGAGGTGTATTTTGCCTTTTTAGCTTGTAAAAAGTGATGGGGGTTGCCTTCAAGAGGCCTTAGCACTGTATAGGAGATAAACCAGGAGAGACATTTAAATAGTCACGTTTAGAAAAAGAACAACAGTTTTAAAAGTACAAGTTGCACAGAAACCAAGAGATAAATGTAAACAGCCATGGGTAGATGGAAAGAGCAGTTTTAAATGTTGAAAATACACTGTACGAAGACTGTTTTCTTGCCACTTTCTTTGTCTTTGCTCACTAGGCTCTTTAGGGCCCAGAGAAGCTGGGGTTGCAAAATGTCATATGTCATATGGGGTCATAAACAGCGCATGGCGGGGGCACATGTTGCTTGCAGTTATTGCTGCTAACTGTAACTGGTGACTTTCTGTATTTTTTTGTTCATATTTTGTCATTGACAAATTCACCTAACTGTAATGTTACTTTAAACTTTGTTTTTTTCCGTGAATTTCTAGTTTTTTTAATGTAAAGTAAAACTTAAATAAATGTTTTTTTAATTTAAAGTCATACTTAAATAAATGCAATCTCTGGCAGCACACGGCTGCAGCTAACCCCTCTCCATACAGCCAACCCCCTTGTGTATTGCTAGAGGGCTGCCCTAGGGCCTGGCCCTGGAAACCTAACACCTAGGGACATTTGTTGTTTATTAAAGGGGAGGGGGCCCCTGTGGCACTCCTCCCTGAGCCTTGTTAGGCAGTGGCAAATTCATCCTTCAGGGGCATTTCTAAAGTAAAGGGGAGGGGGCTGTTTGGCCTCCTCTCCAAGCCTCTTTATGTCCTGGGGACCCCATCACCAAGGGCTGTGTATTTATTTAAGGGTCGAGGGTCCCTCACTCACCATCATCAGCCCTGGTGACCCCATCCGCCAGGGCCACTTATTTAAATAAATAGGAGGGGGCCATGTGGCCCCCTCCCTGAGTCCTGTTAGTCTCTGGGGACCCCATTTGCCAGGGTCACAATATCAAATAAAGGGGAGAAGGGCACATGGCCCCCCTTCCTTGGGCTGAATTCGGTCCCATTGGACTCCATCACCGGGGGCCCATCATTCTACTGAAGGGGAGAAAGCAGTCAGCCCCCCTCGCTGGGCTGATTTTAGCCTCGGGACCCCATACCTGGGACCAAGCATTTTTTTCACCGGGAGGAGACACACATGGCCCCACACCCAGGGCTGATTTTGGCCCTAGGGACCTCATCCCCTGGGGACGGGCATTCTTTTAAGGGGGAGGGGTGCATGCGTGGCCTCCCTCCTTAGCCCAATTAAAGCCCCTTGGAACCCATCACCAGGGCCTGGTGTAATTTTCATTGCGTTGGGGCATGCAGCCCCAAGGCCCTCATCCTCCAGACCCGGCATGAGACAGAGAATTTGTTGTTTTGCTAATAACTTTGCCACCGGTTAATGAATCTTCATGAAATTTCAACACTAGGTTGCCACTCTCCTCAGCTGCAGGGTAGTTCATCAATCAAGGGCCAAGAGAAAGGGTAGGTCCCAAAATGTGTTTTCCCCATGCAATTTCCTATAGGGATTTTGAACACGACTACAGCCCAAACCGCGGAACGGAATTGCACCAAATTTGGCAGAAAGTTAGGTCTTGGTTCAGAAAGAGTGCTCTTTGCAATTTGGTGTAGATCCATTGAGTAGCTCTGGAGTTTTTAAAAGAAAAAGATGTATGTATTTCTGGGGACGTTGAGCCTCCGCAAATCTGACAGATCTCATTATGAGATCAGATTGGCCATTTTAACCAGGAAGTGGTGGCAGTCATCTTGGGATCCGGACTCTGCCAAGTCCCAAGTTAAAAAAATGAAAAATAAGAAAAGGGGGCATGGTAGGAATACCCTGACCTCCTAGGTCTGATGTTGGGGTCCTACAGTGACCCCGCCGGGAGCCAAAACTGTTATTTTTTATTTTCCCACAAATCCGAGGAGGATCTGCAGATCTATGTGAAAAGTTTTAAAAAGCACAAGCGCTGTTTCCCTCAATTGTGATTTAGTACCAATGGGTGGGAGCAGTCCTGGGGAATTAATAAGTATATATCTATTTATTTATGCATTTTTATATAGCATGAACTTTACCTGAAGGTGTCAGAGGGGCATATCAGCAACAAATTGCGATAATTATCGCAAAGCGCTCTTAGCGCTTTTCTTTTTATCGCCGGTGAAGTCTTGCTTTTATCGCTGTGTTAGTGACATATCAATAACGCGCCGCTACCCGGCGATAGCTACCATTTCCGGCGCCAATGGATGGCGATAAATCCTGAGCGCCGGCGATAAAAAAGCACACGCTAACGCGAGAAAAGTCGGGATGGGCCAATTGCCGCCAAAAGCGGCCCAATAATTGCTATTTGCTCTGTATTTTGCACGCTGCAAGCGAGAAAATGCACAATAATAGGCCTCCAAGCAGAGAAAACAAAAATGGAGAACACAGCAGAAAGCAGGAGAGACATGGAAAAACCTGAGACTAGTACTAAGCCAACAACCAACCCCCCAGCTAGCCAGGAGGAGCAGACAGAGACGCAGGAGAAGGCCAAGAGGAAGAGGAACCCCAGGCTCAGCCACCAGGAAAATCAGGTCCTATATACCCTGGTGGCTGAACATCAGCAGGAGCTTTTCATAAAGCGCACAGTGCCATTGTCCAGAAAGAAAGAGATATAGGAGGACATCACTGCTAAGGTCATGCTGTTGGAGAGAGGAAGAGGAGGACAGTGGATGAGGTTAAGAAGCGCTGGAATGACAGCAAGAAAAATACAAAGGAGAAAATAGCAGCCAACCGGAAGGCAGCTATGGTGACTGGAGGTGGGAGTCCAGTGCCCCTGCTGGAGCTGGATGAGCAGGAGGAAATGGTGGCCCAAGTCATCACAGAGAAAACGTTGGTCAGAGTGCCGGGTCGGAATACTGCTGAATGTGAGCAGACATAACCACAGGGTGAGTACAAACTATGGAGTGGGTGGGCAGGGGTGGATGGGCACAATGGCACACATGTACAATAAATAGCATTACATACCCACAATTACTGTGGTTCAGGTCCCAGATAGCTCTGTGCATGGTGGCACGAACACACATCACCTGATCAACCAAAACATTGCAAGACACATTGCCGGACACACTGAAACTGAAATGTGCTCTGAAAAGTCAGCTTAACACAGTCCAGGTACAAAATCAGACCACAAAATAAGTGCAACATCAAATAGCAAAGGGCAACATCACCTAGAGATGCTACAGGCTGCTAAAATGCACCCCTTGCACCATCACAACCCATATCCAAATCATCTTCACAAGGCCGCATCCCCCAGACTCCCAAATGAGTATGCAGTGTGAATTTGACTGATCATGTGCACGAGTCAGCATGCCAACAACAAGCTCAGCACACCCGCAACATTGCACATGTGTCTGACTTGTGTGCAAGATTGTGCGTGGCCATCAAGGGTGACTTGGATGGTCACACACAACCTTGCTACGAGCCACACACATGTGCAATGTTGCAGGTGTGCTGAGCTTGTTGTTGGCATGCTTACTCGTGCATGTGATCAGTCACATTCACACTGCATACTCATTTGGGCGTCTGGGAGATGCGGCCTTGTGAAGATGATTTGGATATTCGTGGTGTTGTGGCAAGGGGGACATTGTGACAACCTCACACATTGCCAAGCAAAATGCTCCCTTGCCTGTACATACAATGCAGTACTGCGTACAGCAAGATGAGAAAGCATTGAGTGAGTCTGCCTACCGGCAACACATGCAATGTCCCAACAAAGTGACCATGTAAGCTGATGGCCAAAAGAGTCATATGACTAAATGCACACATGCTGCAGACTGTACTCATGGGGCAATGGCATGCAATTAGCAGGGGGGCAATATCTGCAACACCACGGTATGTGGACAATGCATGTAAGCAATGTGTCTCACAAACTTGTACTTCTTCACTTGTTGTGGCAAACTCACACAACCACAATGTCCATGTAAAGAAGTATGCCAAACAAAGTATGACAACAAGCAAGGATAGCAAATTTGCCACAATAAATTAACAAGCCACAAATAGCACACTCAATCATAAGGTCAATTTACACCCATCCACCCCCAAGTGTACACATCGACCATACTGAAAACAGCATTCCACCCCTGTCATCAATTGAGTTGGCCATCACACGATCATGTGCATGTTAACACATCCTTCATGGTAAGTCAACTGAGTCATTGAAGAAACATCCCGTCATGTTAGTAAACACCCACACGCAAAGCCAGGCATTGAATATCCGGAACCAGCACAGCATGTATCATCCATGTCTGCAGCTGCGTGTCACATACACAAATACACATCACCATGACATTCGCATCTGTTGAGAGGGTTGCACTGACAAGGCCTGAACAACATAAATACGCATCTGAAAATCTTCATACTCAAAATCATGTACCACACACCAGTTGCGGCCATCATAGGTTGTGCTGCTGGGCTGTGATGTGGGGTGGGGGAGGTGCTGTTTTGGGACTAGCAAACACTGGAATACGGATGAATGTAGGTAAGGAGACATTGAAATCAATAAAATTGATTTTGTTGCGTGCCCTCCTTCGCAAAATGCGATGCAGGGCGCACCACAAAATCCTTTCACTTATTTAAAGTCTATTTACATGCATTCCTCCGTATTCCTGTCCATACTACCCACCACCGTCCCCCTCCCCACATCACTGCCTGGCATTTTAAATCTTATTTTTTTTTTTTTTTTAGGAACAAACTTTATTAGGTTTTAGAAAGTAAGACCTTGACATCTCCCAAATCACCAACCTAGTCCCCCTCCACTCACTATGACGTACAAGCGTACAAGCATAGGATCCTTGGCTCGTTCCTATGACATTTCTCCTCTACTTCCTTGAACAATAAAAACCCCTTATACAGGCTGCTGCTTTAGATTCACTCATCATGCATATCTCCAGTGGGGTCGAATGGTTACACCTACTCGCTATAAAGGGTCTACCCTGTTACAAGCTCTCCCGGCTCAGTGTCGTCATCGCTCTCAGTGGCTGGTTCTTTCAATAGTTCCAACAAATGTTCCCATGCCCTAGCCGCCTTAAGTGATCTCTCACTCCCCGTTCTCTTGGCTAGTTGTAGCCTAATTATCCCATCACATTCTGCCCATTTGGTGAACTCTCTCTTCCATCGATCTAAACTCGGGGCCCCACTGGCCTTCCAGTGCATCATAATTTCCCTCTTGGCCACTACCAATCCTACATCTATAAACTTGCTGATGATCTTAGTTTTAGCTGTGTGGGGGAACCAATGCAGTATACAAGTCCCCAATACCAGATCTAGCTCCCTGTCCGTCACCACCTTCAATAGTGCCATTTCTCCGGTCCAATAACTAGCCAAAAGCGGGCACCCCCAAACCATGTGAGGGAAGTTTGTCTCCTCTCCCCGACACCTGGGGCATTCATCTGAGTCAGTTTTGAAATATGCTTTGATTTTTGCCGGCGTGAGGTATGAGCGATGTAAAACATAAAAATGTAGCGATTGAAAGCGGGCGTTCCTGGTACTCTTCCACTCTCGCTCTACAATCTCAGCCCAAGCCCTTTCCTGTTTCTCTCTCCCTACATCTTCCTCCCATTTTTGCTTAAGTATGTCCAAAGGGGGCAGCTTCTCAAGAGTCATGCGCTTGTACAAGCATGTGACTGCCTTAAACTTCCTTGCTGCTGTCACTATGTATTGGCACACTAAAGAAACCTTAGGTTCCGCTTGGCCCTCTTTCCAATGGGCATGAATAGCCACAGTGATCGCTGCATGGAGTAGAAAGTCCCCCCTCTTAAATCAAATCGCTCCTGCAGAGTACAGAAGGTCACCGCCTGGCATGACACACAAAACGGTCCGCCTCTGCCACACACACTCCACGTGTGGGCCCAAAGTAGCGGGTAATGGGTGTGGACACTGTTGCAATACATGCTGCACCATACTCAGAAAGGGTAATCCAACAGAAGTGCAGTAAGCAATACATGCAAGATTAAACATGACAGACGCAATGCACACAAGACAAATCACAAGTAGCCAAAGCTACATAGAGGCACATGTGTCCTACATAGTGCAGCTCCATTGAAAAAGCAAGTAGGCCCTCATTGCCAATGTGCCAAAAGTGGGCCTTCCTCACACATAACTAGTCGCACACAAAACACATGCACATGTCCAAGACCCTGCAAAGTTGCAGGTCTGTGAGCCACACTGACAAGGCAAGTGACAGGGCATGATAAATAACATGCCTGCAGGAGAAACATATTTACATGGTGCAGGACACCTCACTGATGTGGCGAAGTGTGGAACACATCCTTAAAGGAGCAGGTCACACTCCGACACAACCTTCTGTACACACAACCCCTGATGTGAACAAGACACTTGATGACCTACTATGCACAAGTGTCACAACTCTGATCAAGACACATAATCCCCACAGCTTTCCACATGTCAGCATTGTACATTCACTGAAGTCAAAGCCTCATTTCATGAAAGGGACAAGGGGCAGCTAAACAAAAGCAGCAGGGCCACTATCACACAATGCAGTGCACACACATACAAATCTGAGTACAACAACATTGCCTACTAGGAGTTACGGGCTACATTAGTCACACAACACAACAGAGGACACAACAGGTAGCACTTGTGTGTAGACACTGTCAAGACACATTTCTCACATAGGTAAATTGCGATGTTACAATGTACAAGTACACCCTCACATCCCTGATATCCCTGAAAAAATCACCATCCCGAAAATACTATGCCTCTTGTACAAAAAAGTCAGAATGTCTCCCGCAGTCTGCTTGTAAAGTAAAATAATGCATGCTCACACATGTAACACACTGTTAAACTGTATCTCCCATACAAATTGCAGAAGGAGAGACAACACCTCCTGGACAGCAGAATGACCCACTCCTCACCGATGACTTGCACGATTACCCCACCATCAACCAGGATAAATTTCAACAGATCCCCGACTCCCTTGGCACACCACCTCCAGGAGCAGGGCCACTCAGCAGGATTGCGCCAAGCCCACCCTCTGCACAAACCACCCAGCAGCAAGCACCTTCCACCACAGCTGCCTCACAGGACCTTGATGACCCATATCAGGCCTTTCACCGCTGTGTGCTTGAGGTCCAGCAGGAGACACGTGACCAGGTGTGGGTGGCGTTGGAGTGCCTGGCAGCCAAAATGGATGACTTACATGGGGGTCTGAGTCACACCCAGGACCACAGGGAGAGGATGGCAGACCTCAGTGCTATCCAACGCTCCCTGGATGACATTGCTGGAGTCATGATCCAGAGAGCTGACACACTGTCCCAGCAGGGGGGCTCCAGTAGTCTCTGTGCACAATTATCACGACTTGCATGGATAATGGAGAGCAGGGAGCGGAGGGAAGAAGAACAGATGGCTGCCACGGCTGAACACCAGCGCAATGTTGCTGGGATTTTCCAGGCCCTGCATCTGCACGTCACATCAGTGATGCCCCACGGTCTGGCGCCAATAGTTGCTGCTGCTGGCACATCCACATCCTCAGCTCCACACCCTGATGTGTCTGTTCCTCACAGTGCTGCACCCACCATACCACCACCCACATGTGAGACACATGACACATCAGAGGACGAAGATGAGGATGAATGTGCCATACTTGAAAGGCGAATGTACAGCAGACATTGACGTCTAAAGGCCTGTCTCACCTTTGTATTTTTCTTACCAGCATTCCACTGATCATCCTCTTCCACTGTCTTCCAACGTCCCCCAACACTCACCTTGAACCCACACATGGACTTCCAAAATTCTTCTTTTTCTTGACAATGGCACTGCAAACTCTGCCTCTTCCCTTGGCTCTGTCACTCCCAATGGACTCTGTCTGCCACTCTAACGGGCATCCATCCAATATTGGGTAGTACGGGCTAGTACTGGTCCAGTCTACCCCTTGTACTGTAAATAAATGTATCTAATTCACACAGATGCGTGTTTTACATGACCAATCAAGTATTTAACCAAGTCAATATGTAATGGGCTGTGAATCCACAAGAAGGGCCACCAAGGGAAATACAATTAATGTACATGTGTTACCTGACACGGAAAGGCAGTGAATGACTGTGTATGTGCAAAATCAATCAATTAATCAATCAGCACATCAGTAAAGCACAATACTTAACCGTGAGTGTCTCAATGCGCTGGGGAGCTGAGATGCTGCTACTGCTTGAAAAACCAGGTTTTGAGGAGTCTTCTGAAGGTTAGCAGGTCCTGGGTCTGCCGTAGGAGGATGGGGAGAGTGTTCCAGGTCTGGGCGGTGCAGTGGGAGAACGATCTGCCACCGGAGTTCACTCTTCGGATGTGGGGGACTGTGGTGAGGGCGAGGTTGGCGGAGTGGACCTGGCAGGCTCGGGGTGTAGAAGCTGAGTCGCCGTTTGAGGAATGCTGGGCCGGTGTTGTTGAGTGCCTTGTGTGCGGGGGTGAGGAGCTTGAAGGTGATCCTCTTGTTGATGGGGAGCCAGTGCAGGTCTCTCAGGTGGGGTGTTATGTGGCTGCGGTGAGGGATGTCGAGGATGGTAATGCATCTATCACCATCAGAGAGGCTGACAAGGGAGTTAATATTGTGGTCATGAACAGACAGGATTATAACATGGAAGTCTTGGGACAACTTAATGACCCAACATGCTATGAAACTCTCACAACCAACCCAGCTCTGACTTTGGTACTTACCACAATTTACTTGTTGCCCCTCCTGGGTTTGACTCTCCCTTCTACAGCCGGGACGGAATTACAACCGGCGGAGTGATTTATTTTTCCTACCCTATTTGTCCATTAGCCCTGAAGAAGTCATAGGGTTCACACCCTGACGAAACACGTGTTGGCTGGGTATTTGATCACCGATTAAATCACCGATTAAATCAACAAAGATTTCTTTTTTCATTATATACAGTAATTCATATTGCTGATATTATATACGTGTGCACAGGTCATCTGCAAATCTATGTACTAGACTTCGGTCTTCTTAAGGGGTTCAGGGTTATTCCCTCACCTGTAGCACCGTGCTAAATTTGGCTTGACACTGATGTTCACACGCAGATGCGCCATCACGTACCGCACCACTTTAAACCCCTTGCGAGATTCTATCATTTAACCAAAACTGCCACTCGTGCATGTCTTATAACCGCTAATCTCGCTCCGTTGTGGATGAAAACACGCATGCATCAACAACGCAAACTGTTACAATGGATTCCACATTGTAATGGCACCCTGGGGTCATGAGGGTTGTGTAATTATGATGGCTAATGCCTACTCACAGATAGTGTCACAGAGCCCTGCATTGTTAAATCGATGTGACATCAGATAATGCAGAGGGAAACCATGTGTTGAAAATGCGTGTTGAGTAATGTCACCAATTGTGACGGAGGAGTTTGTACACATGATCCAGAGTCAAGCATGGAATGTCCCCACTGACTCAGCCTGACAACACCATTGCAGTGCTCAAAGATGCAATTGCAATTAATATACACATCTTTTGAATGTGTGTGTGTAACATGCCATTGATAAGTTTGTCTCTAAGCTACACAATGCCACTTCTGTGAAGATGCTATGCAGCATACCTTATAAATCACTGTGCCAACATGTCTGAGCTTGCACGGCCTGAAAAGCACTGCCTCCTTGTCCATGACGCAACACCCACTGCACGCCCCTTGGATGATATACACAGCATGAAAGTGTGCCTTATTGACTAGGACTCAACATGGGCAAAAATCCAAGGAGCCTATTGCCAACACAACTTCAGTGAAAATGGCTAGTTTGCGGGATTAGGTGCTTGAAATTATGCACATGAATTGAAAGGTGTATCACTGTCTGTTGATGGGCAAAGTCACAACTGTGAATAAGATGCATTGCCCCACATTCACCTACCAATTTGTACACAAATCTGAAATACCAAATACATCTTCACATTGTAGGCAAGGGACATGCGATACACACCCATACTGCTAATCGACAACGTGTAGAATTTGGCACAGACATTCATGACACCGCAACATGCCAATATTTATTGTCCATACTCACCAGTGGCGCGTGGGTCCCGGAATCTGTCCATGTCCCCCTATGTGATAGGTTGACGTCCATTAGTGAGTGAAAAATGTAAACATTTGTTGTTACCAAAGGTAAACAAATGTAACACATTCTTAATGAAATCCATTACCGTCACTGAAAAAGCAATATCACTGTGGTGTTGACTTACATGTTGGCCACATGACTGTGTCTACTTTGACTGCCATTCACACACGACCTGTGAATGCAGTGGCGGCCCACACAGAACAACACTGCTTAAAGACATGCACATATGAGTTGTGTCATGCAATCTCAAGGCACCATTTCTACACGGGCATGAGATAAAACTTGTTCTGTGTATGATGGCATCTCTGCAGTTTGAAAAAGGCAGTTACACAGAGCTTTGCGGTGTATGACACTCTGGAGATATCCTATTTCCTTTGTGTCTTTTGACCTCCCAAATTCATTACCACACATTAACTATGTACAGGGGCAGCATAGCTACGGTTCAACTTTGTAAGTAGGACTGCTATTTTTACACTAGATTCTGTCCCGCACATAGCTCACACACACAATGGCTTGGATTGTACATGTACAGTCACCCTTACTGTACACAAACATACATCATCCTGCACACAGTCTTTGCACAATTGTTCCAGCTTTGGCACCAAATTGCTAAGTGTTGATCCAGCGTAGCGGATCACCCATAATAGCCCCCTATGCTTGTCAACATGATGCTGCATTGTGTGTCTGATGTGACCACATCATGCGTAGACACATTGCACCTCACACCTCACTCTGCGAATCTTTAGCAACCGGCCCACTACTTAATGATGTCCGCTGGGGGACAGACGAGCAAGACCACTGACTATTTGTCAGTGAAATTGCTCGATCCCCCTCGCAGATCCACCATTGAATGTGGGCTCCCACAAGCACCTGCACTCTCTAGTGTGAGTGTTTCGAGGCCTCCTCCATCCGCAGGTTCACCTGCACCTCATCCCTGGTGATCCAGTGGACCTCTGTCTCCCGCTTACAGTTCCATTTTTCAATCATTAAAAATTGTTAAATCACTTGTTTTCACCCTCATCCATTAACTATTGGTCTTCAATGTCAGGCCTTCTGCTACTCACTCTTTTTGTCCTTTCAGGCTTCTTTTCCTCCCTTCACGCACTTTTCTCGGCCACCGATGCTGCCCCTGCAGGCCTCTTGCCAAATCCATCACCGACACCATCTCCCCACATACTATTGCATCCACCAACTACAACCCGCTGGGGAACTGCAACTTCCACGTCGATAAACAACTGTACCCCAGTACAACATTCCTCCTGGACAACCTACACAACATTGTACTCTGCCAGATCATGACTGACCCCACGCACTCATCAGGACCAACCCTTGCGCCACTCTTCACAACAGGAAACTCAATCAACTTCAGCCACGCCACCATTGACTGACCATCAATGTGTCCACTTCACCTTCAAGACAGTCACCATCCACAGGAACCAGCACCTACTCCCACAAATAAACTGCACCAGAATCACTGCTCAACATCCAAACTCATCACACAGCAACTGCACCCCAACCATTGTGGAAGACTAGAACCACAACAATGCATCACGAAACACGCACAGATGCATCTCCAAGAGCGACAACACCATAGCCCCCCAGAAGAAACTTTGCAACCCCCCCAACCCCGGAAGCAAGATGGTTTCAAAACAAACTTTGCAAGTCCTGATGCACTTGCTGCCGCATAAAAAAGTCATGGAGGAACAACATGCAACAGAAGACCACTACAACTTCTGACCCGCCACCAACGGCCAACACTAACTCATCATGACATACATTAGAAAAACAATGTTGACAGGATCTCCACTCATGCGCACAACATCAAAGGAATATTCTACATCATCCATGGAGTTGGCCCGACACACCAGTGAGTTTACCGACATCCCTCCCTCACAAGACATCCGCGACAAAGTCAGCATTTTTTCTAACACTAAATCATGTGCATGTAGGACAACTCTGACGAAGACAACCAACACACTGAACCCTCACCAACCACCACCACGAACTGGAAACCTGCAAATCAACAACTGGACGCCCATCACCAATGAAGACACACTGAAGGCAATGATGTCAATCCACTCAGGGTGCCGCACAGACCCCTGCCTCACCCACATTTTCAACTTGTCAGCAAAATACATTGCACCCATACTCAGCCACACCATCAAACGCTCTCTGGCAAATGCATTGTTGCCCAACGACTGGAAACACGCCGAGATCAAGCCACTCATGATGGAACCCTAGGCAGACCACACAAACATTCCAAACTACAGAGCCATCTTCCTGCTACCTATCCCAGCAAAACTCATTGAGAAAGCCATCAACAGGCAACTTGCAACCTTCATCAGACAGCACAACATCCTCGACTCCTCACAATCCAGCATCATGTAAAACCACAGTCTATGAACCGCCATCCTCGCCGCAAGGGATGACATCCGCACCCTACTGGACAAATGAAACACTGCTGCCCTCATCATACTTGACCTCTCTGCGGCATTCAACACTGTCTCTCAACACACACCAATATGCATACTCTATGACGCAGGGATCCAAGACAAGGGCCTCAACTGGATCTGCTCCTTCCTCTACGGACGGACGCTGTGGGTCAGACTTCCCCCTTTCCTCTTGGACCCTCCAAAAGCCACCTGTGGAGTCCACCAGGGATCCGCCCTCAGGCCTACACTCTTCAACATCTACATGGCTCCACCTGCCACAATCGTCATAACCTATGGACGTAATATTGTATCATAAGCAGATGACAAATAACTCCTCCTCTTCACATCCAAATGACACAGCTCCGCCATACACAACTATTGAGAAGGCATGGAAGCCCGCACCAAATGGATGGCAAAGAGCTGCCTACAACTAAACAACAACAAAACGTCAGTTCCCCTCATGCTCCAAAACAGCGACGCATGGATTTACACCTGGTGTTCCCACTCACCTTGAAACCCACACACCCCCACAGACAACGCACGCAACCTGTGAATCATCATGGACTCAAATATCAAAATGAACCACAAGATCTACCCCATCTCCTCAAACACACATAGACCGTCACTCATGCCCTGGGCAACAGCTCACCCAACTACAGCACCAATCTCCATGCCGTAATTAACACAAGTCAGATCCGCAAGCTACAGGGCATTCCAAATGCCACCGCAGGACTGATCCTCACACTGCCAAGACACTGACACATCTCCCACCACCTGCACACACTCTACTGTCTCCACATTGGAGCTAGAGTCACCTTCAAAATGTTCACCCACGCTCACAAAGCCCTCTGCAACACTGGGCCAGCATACCTCAACGTCCGAATCACTTTCCACACACACCAAAGGACCCTACGATCAGACCATCTATCCTACGCCATTTTCCCCTGCACCAGAGAGACCAGATCATGAGTCTGCTTCTTTTCCTACCTCGCAGACAGAGCCTGTAACAATATTTCGCTCCACCTCCGACAGACAACATTGCTCGCCATCAACAATGATAACCTCTGGACATATCTCTTCAACGGACACCCCCCTTGATGTACTTCAACATGCAAAGCCCCCCCCCCGCGCCTTGCGAGCCTTATTGCTGAGTAGACGCTCACGATAAGCTGATTTTTTGGATGGGTCACACAGGAGACCTCCGTTTCAATGTGGTCTTTACAGCGCAAAACGTATTCTACGCCGTCGTTACAACGCAACTCGTCACTACAACTTGCACTGGATGGCGCTCTACAATAAGGGATATTAGGATTGACTATTCAAACATCTTCCCTACTGTTGCACACACTGTTATGGGAAGACTACGTCATACAAATCCAAATACAAATCCAAAGTCCCGTGCATCATGCACAGGTGTTTTTGGTGAATTGCATTGTCTTGACCACGTGGTTACAGTGGCATGGTGTTGAGACAGCATTATGTCGTCATACCTTCTTGTCACACACATCACTTATTTATGTACGTAACATTAGTCATGGACAAAAATAGGCTTTGTACTTACCACCCTGTAGGCCAGGCATTACTCCTGTGAAATCGAGGAGGTCGGCCTCAAGTGCCAGCAGGTCCTGCCAGCAGTGCTTCCACTGGTGCACTGTCCGGTCCACTCCAAAGCACTGGAGCATCTGCGCATGCAGACGCTGGCACCGCAGCTTCCGCACTGAAACATTGTACCCTTGAGGGATACGTCCTATCCTCTCCAACATCAATGGCAGGTAAAATTGGATCATCCAAAGGAAGCCCCCAATGCCCCCTCAGTCATCTTTCCTGACCTGCCCACAGCCGGCATCTCCCTGCACCCCAGTAACCCCTCAAGCCTAACAAATAATAACCCTCTAAAATAAGTGAAATTAAATGCCCCTACACAAACACAACAGGACTGAGGACAGTAGACAGTTAAACAATTTAAAACAATAAAAACTCATTTTACAGACACTTTGGGCAGGACACAGGACACAGCAACACTCTCTAAATCTCAGGCCAACACCACAAACCACCAGACACCCCCTTTCACTCAGAACATTCACAAGCAAAGTGCTCAAAAGTGAAAGTGAAGACCACTCCCTTGTGAGACAGAAAGCATGCATACATCACTTCCTGTGTGTTTGTGGGCCGTTTTTTGGAATGCGATAAAAATCTGCACGCAAATAGGCCGCAAATGTCCTTACTCTGATACTGTGATGTGTATGGGGCCCGTTTTGTTGAATGCGATAAAAATCTGCACGCAAATAGGCCACAAAAGTCCCAATGCTGATACAGTATAATACAGCGATGTTTTTTCCATAGTGCGGATGAGAAAAAAATCGCGTGGGGCTGAAGATTTCACGCCAAGACAAATTTCATACACAGATGAACAGTCAGAGCAAATTTCAAAGCACAATAATACAATGAAAGGATTGTTTTGCACAATGAAGACGATGAGCTGTGTGTCCTCTGTGTGGGATGATACGATAAGCCCGTGCAGGCTGACAATAGCGGTGAGGGTGGCCATATAGATATTGAGAAGCGTGGGGCTTAGTGACGGTCCCTGGAGTACTCCGCAGTTGGTCTCTGTGGGTTCGTAGATGGACGGGGGTCTGATCCATTGGGTTATTGCGGAGAGGAAGGTGTGGATCCAGGAGAGGGTGGTTCCTCATATCCCCAGGTCATGGACTGTGGCGTGTGGGGTGCAGTGTGAGACGGTGTTGAAGGCTGCGTAGAGGTGTAGTAGGATGTGGGACGCAATGTGACCCAGGTCAAGTGGCATGCGTATGTCATTCTTGGAGGCAAGGTGTGCGTTCTTGGCGCTGTGCTTGCTGGAACACCCAGACTGGGAGTTGTCCATGTTGGAGTTCTCTTCAATGAAGGCAGTCCGCTGGGCGTTTATGAGTCTCTCTGTGGCTTTGTCCACCACAGGGTGGAGGGAGATGGTCAGATAGTTTGTCTTGTCTGTTGGGTCATACTGCCGATGAGCAGATTTGTTTGACGTAGAGACAGGTCTTGACGGTCTTCATGAAGGTGTTCAGGGATGATGTGCATGTGAGCTTTGCTGGTGGCTCATTCAAAGTCTTGGATGCATGCAGAGATATTTAATCTGAATTGACCCCCAATTTCACAGCCAGTTTTCAGCTTAGACCCCCATTTCACACCTACTTTTCAGATTTGGCCACAATTTCAGACCCATTTTTCTGAATTGACCCCCAAATTCACAACCAGTTTTCAGCTTAGACCCCCATTTCACACCCACTTTTCAGATTTGGCCACAATTTCAGACCCATTTTTCTGAATTGACCCCCAATTTCACAGCCAGTTTTCAGCTTAGACCCCCATTTCATACCCACTTTTCAGATTTGGCCACAATTTCAGACCCATTTTTCCAAATTGACCTCCAATTTCACACCCAGTTTTTAGCTTAGACCCCCATTTCACACCCACTTTTCAGATTGGCCACAATTTCAGACCCTTTTGTCCGTTTTGACCCCCGATTTCACACCCAGTTTTCAGCTTAGGCCCCCATTCCGCACCCACTTTTTAGATTGAACACCCAATCCACACCCACTTTTCAGATTTGACCCCCCATTCCACACCCACTTTTCAGATTTGACCCCCATTCCACACCCAATTTTCAGATTTGGCCCCTTTTTCACAGCCTTAACAGTGAAATTTAACACCGACTAAACATTCAAATTCATTATTTATCACTTACTTTCAAGTTTTCATACCGGGTACACCCTGTAAATCATGATTTACATATAATTTGACACAACAATCGATGATTTGGGTGCCACATTTTACTCTTTGTAAAGTCAAGTTGTGCACGATTGACAAACTATGGCATCTCTGTAATGTGGAGACATACACACCATGATTTTACTTTTGGGATCTTACTTGCAATTATTGTACAATGGTAACATTTCATAGTGGTATACTTATGCAAGAGAGTAACTTGCAGACAGGGCATGTGTGTTGAGTTTGTTTATTGTCACAAACAGTTGTTGTGGTAATTTTCCACAGACATATCTTTATTTTTGTCATTCACAATGTGATGTGCTCACGGAGAGTAATTGTTTATTATACTGTCCCTTAAGGCAATTCCTGCTGCAGTGGCTGTGGGTTGGGGTCCACCTCGCTGATCTTCCTCATCATCCTGCTCCTCGTCTGGTGCTGCAGGCACTTGGACCCAGGGGGCATTTGTGCGCACACAAATGTTGTGCAATACACAACATGCTAGTAGGATTTTATTGACCATTTCTGGGCTGTACAGCAGTTTGCCACCTGTGATATCCAAGCAACGGAAACATGACTTCAGCACGCCAAATGTGCACTCCATGATACAACATGTGCGTCTATGTGCAGCATTGTACTACCTCTGTGTCTAGGTGGTGGGGTTTCGTATGGGTGTCATCATCCACGGGCAGAGAATATATCCTTGATCACCTGTGACATGTAATAGGGAGATGGGTCCATGATTCATTAGGCATACTATGTTGGCAGTGTTGACAGTTTTGTGTATTGTGATTTTTGCTATTTTTAGACTTAGGTTAGACATGTGTTGCTTCTGGCTATTAAGAGGCATCAATGCTGAGTACATTGCCTCAGTGTTGATCCTCCAAACAGCTATTTTGCTAGTGTGTGCTGCACGGTTGCATCAGTGTCAATATAACTGTACTAAATGTGAATGAGACCTGCACAAAAAACACAGACACCAACAGGCACACTGGCTCTCCTACCATCTAGTGATGGCACTGATCCACACTCCTCGCAGTCAATGCCATGTGAATGTTTAAATGAAATAGGCCACGCCTGACGCAGCTCACATTCAGATATGTGTCTCATGCTGACGGCAGACCTGTGACACCACACCAGCGATGCAATTGTATGTCCAGAGCTAAAACAAAGCAACAGACAGCAGCCACTTCACCTGCAGGGCACACTGAGGACAGTGACGGTTTGCACACACCATCGACAACATCACATGTCACGACGTAAACTTCCTGGACTGCGTCATCAGTCACGAGCAGAGCATCAAACTCACATAACACAACTTCTCATAATCAATTACACTATGTCGATTATTTGACACGATCTGACTGTCCACACACTTCACCACGCTGATACACATGGCAGGGCTCACCTTTGCACACTTCTTGGCATTCGTAATAGATTTGCATTTGACACATCAATTTCAACACACAAGTAGTGACCAAATACACATCCACTTACTCATCGGGCAATCACAAAACACACCTTATCACAGATGGGACAATGAGAAATATGTGTAGCTGAGTCAGAGAGGAGATGCGACACACCACCATCAACAGCAGCACCCACAACACTGCAGTCAAAACCAATGGCGCTAGATGGTGATTTCATGACAGATTTTTCGGCCTACGCATGCACATTTGCCCCACTATGCAACTCCTACATTCAACGTGCAGTGTTACAACCTTGGTCACAACAAATCTCTGACTTAACACACTGATTTGACATGTGTGAGTATTTATGCGACATTGGGTCAACCCTAGTAGGTCACCAGCAACAAGGACAGCAACATAATCAACTTCATCGACAAAACAACCACACACCGGACTGGGATACCAGTAAGGATAACTTTGATTTGCTACATGGATGTTCAGAAGCTGGGGGTTACTCTACACAGTGGAGCCTGTAGACCTCATCCTCGTACACAATACATCAGCGTTTGACACAACATGATGTGCCAATGCCTCTTGCGCCCCCCCTTATCGGTTCCTAGGCAACATATTTACATCCTCCCTCTTGATGGGTCAACAGGATTGTGTGTTCAGTTGGTACTTACTCATAAGCAATGAATTTCCATATGTGCGATTCTGAAAGCGCTGGTTTATGATGCAGTGTCAGAAAATAAATGCATCATGCACACTCCCTGGAAATTTGGCAATGACATTTGTGAACACTCTGCAGTGGTCCACTATTGCCTGCACATTCATTGAATAGGTGTGCTTCCTGTTGCGGTATATGTGTGCACGTTCCACAGGGGGCACAAATGAGATACATGTGTGCAGTCAATTGCACCCACCACCTGTGGGAAGCCAGCGATGGCATAGAATATTTGCTTGATGTCAATCTGCTCCTGCACAGTGTTGGGGAAGTGAAGGTGCTGGGGAATCAGGCTAGGTATGCCATCCAAGACAGTGGGGAGGAAGGTTGAGAAGGCTGCCTGTGAAACTCCACCAACTTTGGCTGTTGTTGGTTGATATGTCCCAGAGGCCACGAAGTTTTGTCTGCGGAGGGATGTTGATTCTCCGCTGTGTTGGTGGCGTCAGCCTGTGCGCAATCAGGGTCAGGATATGCTGGATTGATGTCCTTTTGAGCCTGTAGTGGGCTATGACTTCCTCTGGCGTTAAGTCTGTGAGGCAGACACGTCTGCACAGTGCCCGCTGTCTTCTTCGTCGCTGCATCGGTGGTGGTGGTCCTGGGGCTGGTGGCATAGGGGATGGTTGTTGTTGTTGCCTTGGTGGGACTCCAATCTGCATGATGACTACCTCCATGGCTTCTGTGGCTGTTCTGAGGGAGCTCTGGCCTAGTCTCCCTTATATACACCCACTTATCTCCAGTGTAAGTCAGGTTTTTATCAGGCGTTAATAACTGGAGCTAACAGGAGTTAGCGTGACATTTTTTATAGATAAGCGGGTCAGCGATATGATTGTCAATAGTGAGAAGCTGTGTTAGCGACTTTTTTCGTGAAATTTCAGTCAGGAATGCCTACTTTGCATATCATTGGCATTGAATATCGCTGGCGTGCAAGGCGATAAATGTTCCGGTTGCTATCGCCGGAAAACTAGCGATAAAGGGGGTTAGCGACACATTGTTGATAGGGCGATAAAATTATCGCCGCTTTATCGCCAAAAAGTGACGCTAACGCAGCGATAAATCCCTTGATGATATGCCCCAGAGTGCTTTACAACAGAGCCAGTTATGTTACATAAGGACTTCAGAGTACATGAATTACATAAAAGATATGAAACAGATAAACTCTAAACATACATAAGAATGGAGTAAGTACATGTGACTACTACAGATACTAGTGATTAGATTTACATATATAGGAGTTGCAAATTAACTCAAGATGATATTTTAAGAAAAGTTGGTATATAACATATTTACAGATCATGATTTTCTTGCCATTGCTGGGGTTTTTGTAGTGCTTGTTCAGCCCACGCACTACCCCCCCCAGGCTACTTTCAGCATCAGAGAACCCATACACTGGGGCCTGGCCTTTGAAATAATTGGGTGGAGGGCTCACAGCCCCCCTCCTGGGCTCATTTTGGCCCCCTAGGGCCACTTGGGGCAAGCTGTGATGGATAGCATGCCGCTCCATTCACTGGGCTAATTTCAGCCCCAGGACCCCACCCCTCAGGGCCTGTCCGCAATGCTAATGGGAATGGGGCAGTGTGGGGTTGGATCGTATGGTGAATAAATATTACTTTACGTAAAAAAAAAAACGAAATTCACTGAGAAATCCAAAGGTTACAGAAATGTTATACTTAGGGTCAGATTTTACACACACAAAACCCTAGAAATTCAGCAAAGATAGATAGATGTTGAAACGTTTTTAATATTAGACTCCTATATTACATTATTATTAATATTTTTTTAATTCTGTAGGTGCATTATTATTACTTTCACCCCTAATTGATTGAATAATAATAAACCCATCTATTCATAAGAAAGGTCTTACACTTGTTCTGGTACAGAATGGCAAAAAAATGTTTCTGTTTTTTTTTTTTTTGCTTGGCGCTCATTTTCTGTATACTTGGATTGACTGATTTACTAGTTACAACCCTGTTACGCATATAACCCTGTTGCGTATCGTGCAACTGATCCTAATAAATATCACACTGACAAATCTCCCTTAGAACTGATATGCTTTTAGATTTTTTCAGAGAGACAACAGATGACCAGTTTCAATCAACCGTTTGGGGCCTCTGCAGTGACATCCAGTCGCCCCCTATCTCTGAAGAGAGAAAAAGCAATCCAAGTATTAGATGGCAGAATTAAGATTCAACTCTGTATGGAATGAAGAAAAAAATCCCTAAGATTCCACATCATATTGCACACATTCTAATCGTGTTCACATCAACTGAATTGCATCCACTACCTAAGGCAGGACGCACCGACGGGGCAGGCCGGACTGCAGCGGCGTGGCATTTTAAGAGTGCAACAGAAGCAGTGGCATCATGCTATGAGGACTGACGCGCCAGTCTACCTTACCTATAGCTCTTTGAACTGCATCAACTGGGCATGCGCGACCTATTTTCATGCTTGTTTTGGCCCATATGGCACCATTGGTACGCCATTTTGCACCATGATGTCTGGCATAGTCGGATTGCTAAAGCGGGCCGAGGGGCCAGCATCCGATTTCCACCTGTGGGCTGCTTTTTTGGGCAGCCTGGGGGGCCGATTTGGGTGGCGTCTGTGTTGTTCGGATGCCACCAGCGGCCCAGTGGGTGCCTGAGAGGCCTTTCTGGGGGCGATGGGCGTCCAAACCTCCCTTTTATCAAAAGGCAGATGTGTCACTCCCTTTCTCTCACTGGGCCGGCCCATTAATGTAAGCAAATTGCGAAGGGGCAGGGGGCCTGAGCAGAAGTGGCCTCACTTGATTTCAGGTGTGTTCCACCAGTGTGAACTAATCTGTGCATTTTTTTGTTTCTATCTAAGTAAAGCTAAGAAAACATGTCTCTGTCAGAGACCCTCCCCCCCTTTTTTTTTTTATAAAACTTCACTGAAGCAGTGTTATGGGGAAAGGCAATATGCAAGTGTGGAACGTTTTTTTTTTTTTGCGTCCCCGGGCCGATTTCTAGTCCTAATCCAACCCTGATGTCTGGCTTCCTCAAATTGTACCGTTGCAATCCATGTAATATGGCCACAGTATGTCTGCCCACTTAAACAGAGAGAGGTAGTTTATTGAAAAATGCTACAGCTGAAGAGGCTTGCTGTATTAATTCGCATTTTCGGCTCCTAAGGGTGTTTGTTTTGTTTTTGTTGAAGAAGAACACAGTTCATCAATGTTTATCACGGTAAGAGACAATATTTTTCAACATATGTTCACAATGCTGCCTAACAAGCGGCTCTATAATTAGTCATTAGTTCGTTTTGCATATTCTGCTGTCAGAGTAACCGTGCTCAAGCAGCAAAATAATATGTGCGGAGATATAAGTGTTATGTCATTTTCAAGATGCTAATGACTGGTTGCTCAGATATCTGTATAGCACTCCATGTGTCATGCCCATTTTCTTTCACGAGGAGGGTGGGTGGCTTAACACTACGATTAAAGGTTAATTGGAATTTTCACGGTGCATTTTACAACATATAGACAAGGTGCTGAACATTTTTTCTTAACATTTTTATCGCTTTGGATTCATTTACTTGGTGAGATTACACACAATTGGCCGAATGTGTAAAATAAAGGTGCATCGGCCAATTCATAAAGCTGGAGGACCAGATGTACGACCTATTTTGCATGCAGAAACGGGTTTGCGACCCGTTTGCACATGCAAAAATACAAATCGGCCATGTACAAACCCTATTTAGTGAATCCCAATTTATTTGTGACTCGCTAAATAGGATTTGCGACTTGCTATTAGGAAGGGGCGTTCCAAGGGTGTCCCTTCCTCATTTTGACTCACTACCCTATGTAAGATTGTTTTGCGACCGCAATTGTGGTCGCAAAACACTCACAATTTACCACCCTCTACAAGAGGGTGGTAGAGCACTCGCAAAAAGGAAGAGGTCCCCAGGGGACCCTTTCCCCTTTGTAAATGCAGGGGAAAATATTTTTTAGGGGCAGGCAGTGGTCCCAGGGACCACTACCTACCCTTATAAAATGAAACAAAAGCGTTTAATTGTGAGGAAAACGGGCATTTAAAAAAAATACTGCTTTATTTAAAACCAGTCCCAGACAAGGAGGTCTGCTGAGCCCAGCAGGCCACCCTACCTGGGATCAATACCAAAGGGGATGATGGACGCGTTTGAGCTAATCTTACACTCACCCCCAGTCAACTGATCTGGGTTTAATCCATCATCATTCTTTAGCTCACTCCACCATCCCAGTTCAGACATGGCCATATGCAAATTAGTCTGACCCTGTGCCTCATGGGAACAGTCCAGCCCGATCTGCCAAGCCATGTCTTCCCTGGACCGGAAACAAGCATCCTGGGACCGGTTTCGGGTTCATAACCCTCATCAGCCAGGCTATCTTGAATCCAGTGGCAAAGTGAGCAAGGGACCCACGTCTGGGCATACCCTGCCAACTTAGGGCGAACAAAGCGATACCAAAGGGGATGATGGACGGAGCGTTTGAGCTAATCAAACACTCACCCCCAGTCAACTGATCTGGGTTTAATCCATCATCATTCTTTAGCTCACTCCACCACCCCAGTTCGGACATGGCCATATGCAAATCAGTCTGACCCTGTGCCTCATGGGAACAGTCCAGCCCAAACTGCCAAGCCATGTCTTCCCTGCACCGGAAACAAGCATCCTGGGACCGGTTTCGGGTTCATAACCCTCATCAGCCAGGCTATCTTGAATCCAGTGGCAAAGTGAGCAAGGGACCCACGTCTGGGCATACCCTGCCAACTTCGGGCGAGCAAAGCGATACCAAAGGGGATGATGGACGAGGCATCGACGACGACGCTCCGTCCATCATCCCCTTTGGTATCACCCTACCTGGGAGGGCCAGCCATTCCCAATGGGTTCGCAAATTGCGAGTGCCATATGTATATTCATGACGCATGCAATTTGCGACCCCATCGAAATCGCAAACAGTGTCTCTGACACTGTTGTACATGGGCATTGGTGACTCGCAAATTGCGACTCGCAATTTTACGCAATTTGCGATTTGCTAATGCTAATGGCCATACATCTGGCCCGGAGTCCGTTGTTGGCAGCGCATGCAAGTGTACAAATATTCTATGTTCAAGGAGAAATTGTTTATTTCAGAGTGCTTCACCTCATTGCATTGCTACCCAGTATTAAGGCATGGCATGTTCCAAACTATTGTCCATTATATGACCTAACTTGAATCACATGAATTAGGGACAGACGACCACTGCGAATCCAGATGAACCACGCTTCTGTTTAGGTTTCTGTTTAGTGACTTGTAGCGCACATGGCTTCCCTAAGCAAGCTTTCTCAGCAATAAGGCATATGGCTGCTGCTGATATCAGTGTTCAGTACATGCAGAGTTTGAAGAGCAGGTTCTAAATCATTCACGAAAGATCCCTTCGCTTGGACTGGGGTGCAGATGTGGAGGTCATGGGGCCTACATTCAAAACTATGGGGACTGGGCCATCAATTGTTCATCCTGCAAATTTATCAGATGGTTTTAGTTTCCCCTTTCAAATGGGCAAAACACTGGAATGCCGCTGTACTCGTGCAGGACTTGAGCACAGACCGATAGGTGAGCTAGCTGCCACAAAAACAGTTAAGTGAAGGGAATTATTTCCCCCTGCCCACACACTTCCTACCTGCAATATCTAATAACGAGTTGAAGGGAAAAATGCTGCTCATGTCTTTTTTCAGTGGTCTCGACTATTTGCAAGCATTTCTCCCTTCGCCTTTTGTGTATTTGATGTAATGCCCCAAGTGGAAAAGAATATGTCTAGACATGGGTCCCTTGCTTGCTGGTGCACAGGCAGTGATGTAGCAAGGAGGGGGCTGGGGGGCAGTCCGCCCCAGGTGGCAAGAGTTTTGGGAACGGCAACCCCCCCCCAGCTCTTACATGCGTTTGCTGCTGGGGCGCACAATTTATATCCAGCTTTAGCGCGGCAAAGGCAGGGACCGCCATGGGCAGCAGAGTGCCTAGCTACGCCACTGGGCACAGGTTATAAGCTATAATTTACAGGTGAGGTCTGAGAAGGCTGAATCCTGTTGCAGGCTGCTTGTGTTCCTTCCTGGAGCAGAGCTCAGCTGCAGCTCTATCTTAACAGCATTATAGGCCACTGGGCATAGCAGTGCACTGGGCCCTGCCTACACTACCACTCACAGAGATAAAAATATTTAACAGGAAATTAGTGTTAAATTCTGGTCTGCATGGGGCCCCATTGCATATGGGGCCCCCGGGCAACTTCCCAGCGTGCCCATGCATTAAGACGGCACTGCTCAGCTGGCAGTTTTAGATGGACTGTTGCCATGAGGAGCAGGGTCATTATAGTTCTGCTTAAGATGAGCCTCTAGAGTTGTACAGTAGATGGAAAAACAATGAATTTACGTTGCTGCGTAGAGCTATTGCCAGTGTTTTAAATTAATAGCAAGGCTTTCTCCCATCACCTTTTGTGTTATTGACATGAAACTAGGTATGCACGATCCGGAGTCCTAGCATGCCTGATGATAATCATTTACCTGAAGATAAATATATGGGGCTGAGTACTGCTACAGTGTTCAACATTCTCACAACAGCAGCAACCTGTCACCATTCATGAGAACGGTGTTTGGTTAAATTATGTAGATGTATCATGTTAAAAAACACACTATGTGCAATCTAGATGCTAAGATGCCTGCTCTGTCTTCTAGTTTCTGCTCAAAATATTTTATTGATTTTTATAAAGTATGTGAACACTAAAATGGACAAAAAATATCAGTAAGATTTTGAGTAACAATAATGCAGTACATATGATAAATAACCGTATAATAACAAAGAGGTGAAAACGGTTAAAGAAATCTAAAATAAAATGACAATTATAAAAAAGATATATCAGGCGGGGCCGTCACAGGTAAGAGCAGTGGGACGGGGGGATAAGTCAACAGATGACCAGATAGGTAAAATTAAATTTAAAAATGTATGAAACCACTTACCTTGTGCTCGCTGCATCGCTAAGTCGGGAAAAAGTCTGTCCAATTAATTTTAAATTTAGAACCGGAAACCAAGGCATTAACATATGTAGTTGCCCTGAGAGAGGAATATAATGCTCTAACCTTTGAAATAATTGTGGTGCTTAAACAGAACGTTTCCATAGTTATGAACAAAAACGTCCAATTAGCTTTATCAAAAGCTTTCTCAGCATCTAATGCTGGCAGACCACTAGGATTATTATTGTTATGTTGGGAAGCAATAGCTTGACAGACAAGTCTAGTATTGTGCGCTGATAGTCTTACCTTCATAAAACCCATTTGGTCTGACTGAAGAATAGCATTTAGTATAGGAGACAATCTATTTGCAAAAGTCTTGGAATATATTTGACAGCCTTGGTTAATAAGCAAAATGGGATGGTGGTTTGGAAGTAGTTTGTGGTTTTTGTCTGGTGTATGGAGAACAATAATTGTTGCATCTTTAAAAGATCCTTCAACAGAGGCTTTGGCAGCAAAGTCATGGAATAAAGATAAAAGCACTGGGGAAATTTGACCGGTGAAGGTTTTGTAGAATTCTGCCAGAATACCATCAGACCCTGGTAATTTTTGGGAATTTAAGCATTTGATAGCAGAGCATATCTCCTCTATATTTAAAGGGTTATCAGGGGTAGTTCTGTTGGTGTGTGATAACGGTGATAAATTGCAGTGGTGAAGACAGTCATCAATTGTTGCAGCTTGAGTTTCCTAGGGTGTGCAATAGAGATTTGAGTAAAAGTGTTGAAATTCTTTAGTTATCTCTGTGGTGGATTATAGCAGTTGTCCTGTGGAGTTACACATAGCATGGATCTTACTCGCAGCTTTTTTAATTTGTAAATACTTAGCAAATATACAACCAACTTTATTGGCAACAAATTGGAAATTGACTTTTCATTTATAGAGATAAAGGACCACTCTCTTACTAAGTAGAGTAGAACAAAGGTTTTGCAATTTTGTTTTAAATTGCATATCTGAGAAAGTGAGTCTTCATCTCTTGGGGCAAATTCCAAAAGAAATAATATGGCAATTGAGCTGGGAAAACTGCAGCACCAACGAGGAGGAATTGTGGGTGCGGTTTGGCTCCCGCTCTTTAGCCAATCAGAGGAACAGCAGACTGGCACAGAAAATGAAAGTATATCTGGCTCTTACAAGGGACTGTATCTCTAGTCGAATTATGGAGAGCTCATACACGGAACAATTGTGGTAGACATTCAATCATTAATAATGCGTCCAATAAGTAAGAGTGGAGATTAGCAGTAGTAAGGAGGCATTGTTGGAATTATGACATAGTTCAATACGGAGTAAGTATAAAGGAGACAGTTGTTCTGTTTATTGCCCATATAGGTTGCAATTGTGTAATTGAAAATAATAGGTGCAGTAGAAATGGGGTAGACTCAATTTTCAATGGGGAGAATTATTGTCATGCACAATGAAGTAAGGAATAATTGTCTGTAGCACATTTAGAATATCTGAAAATTGCAGTATTATTATGTAACGCTGTGTGCGGCTATCTCAGTATTGATCATTTCAAGATGGCCATGCCGTGTAATGCCTATCCTGTATATACTTGAAAGGTATAGTCTGTCTACTATGACAATGAGAGACACGCAGGTGGTGGAGGGTTTCAATGAATTCAAAATATGTTGAAGAAACGCTGACATTGACAATTAAGATTCTGGGTAGAGTCCTACTGAAAAGACTAAGGGACAACATCGAGTGTAAAGGGGGTCTTGCAAACATCCAGTATGGCTTCAGAGAAAAAAGAGGCACTGTGGACCAATGTCTGAACCTCCATTTATTGATTTCAAAGTACACGGTGGCCAAGGAGGGGTCCTTATTCTTGGCCTTTATGGACCTCTCCTCGGCCTTCGACTTGGTCAACAGGTCCAAGCTGTGGCACATTTTACTGGAGTTTGGCATCGATCCAACACTCGTCCATTTTATAGCTTCTTTACATCAGGAGCTGTTTGCGGTAGTTAGGGTCTCTAGGGAAGGCAGGTGTACAAATCGATTCAAGTCTGAAAGGGGGGTACGCCAAGGCTGCATTTTGGCCCCCCTCCTTTTCACCATTTATATCAATGGATTGGGAAATTGTTTGGTGGATGTGGGGGCGGATGTCCCGCGTGTAGGAGCTATGTTAGTTCCAGCTCTCCTATACGCAGACGACGCAGTTTTACTAGCGCGTACGGGAGTTGGGCTCCAAAGACTTTTGGATCAATTTGGGGTCTTCATGGCTCGATTAGACTTAAAAATAAACGCTAAAAAGTCACACACGATGGTGGTAGGTCATTGTAGAAGCAGGTTTAAAACTAAAACCTTTTTCTGCGAAGGGGAGCAAGTTTCCAGAGTTGCTGTTTTTCCCTACTTGGGTGTCCTTTTTGACGATAAGGGATCCTGGGGCCCCCAAATTAAGGCAAAGAACATATCTATGGCTCGTTCGTCATCAGCCCTTATGGGCTTCTCAAGGAGACTTGGGTCTAGGCCCATGGAGGCCCTTTTGAAAATATACAATACTAAATGCATATCGATCGCTTCTTATGGCTCACCCTTGTGGGGTTACGCATCTGTGGAAAAAATTCAAAGAGTGGAGAATGGTTTTATTAGATATCTTCTGTCCCTCCCCAAATCCTCCCCGACCTTCGCTATACATTTGGAGGTGGGTCTGGATTATCTTACAGATAGGCTAAGACTGGCCCCCCTGATTTTTTGGTTAAAAACCTGGCTCAATCCAGAGCTAACATTGAATCATACCATTATGTCCGATGTCAGGGGAATGGATCGGGCCCATAAAATCCCATGGCTGGTTTATCTGGAAAAAACTTTTTACCAGTTGGGCCGTACAGAACTTTTCCAGTTGCCAGCTTCCATTAGGAAGGAGGACGTTAATTGGATCAAAACAAAATTTATGGAGAGGGCTAGATTGGATCGGGAGGAAAAGGAACTCGAGAAACCAGCTGTTAGGGCGCACTTTATGTTAACCTTTTCTCCCGCACTAGAGCCCTACCTTAAACTTGTCACTAAACCTTTTCACAGGTTTCTGTTGACCAAATTTATGTTTAATTTGATTCATCAGATTTTAGGCAGTCACCCATCCTGGATAAAACCTGAACTAGGTCCCCCCTGTAATTGTGATAAATTTTCGCAACAAGACACTCTGCATTTTATTATGTTTTGCGAGACTTACAGGGATATAAGGAAAAGATACTTGTTACCAACATTGAAAGAGGCTGGCTTTACCCAGGACAGGCCTGCACTGATCTATCTCCAGCACTTGGGGTCCACTCGTATTATTTTTTGTGTGGCTAGTTTTCTAGTGGCAGCCATTAGGATCAAAAAGCAAGCCCCCCTCAATGAAATGTTTTAAGTTTTTAAGTGGATTTTAATAACAATTTGTTTTGTATTGTTTAGGTTTCGTACTGATTTCTGTAAATCTGAAATTGAGTGTTTTTATGGTGTATGTTGTGATGATGTATTTTTTGTGTCTTTTATGATTTTAACGAATCGAATAAAGAGTATTTGACTGACTGACTGACTGACACTGAAAAAAATGAAAAGGTTACAGGAAAGTTATAGTTAGGAATTAATAAAAAAAAGATTACTGAAAAAAACAAAGGTGACAGGGACATTACAGTTGGAAAATAGAATTTAAAAAACATAGACAATCATTAACAAAAACAAAGATTACATGGACATTATAGTTAGGAAATACAATTTAAAAAACGTTCCAAATTCACTGAAAAAAACAAAGGTTACAGGGATGTTATAGTTGGGATCAGATTTCACCCATACAAAATCAGTGAAATTCAGCAGTTATTTTTATCTGAGCTAACTTTAATGCACGCCCTCACAATCCACTGGTTATGACCTCACATATTACATCTATCATGTCATGGTCAGTGACATCACTGATGACATCTCAAATGACATTATTGATCACATCAGTGACACAAACCCTCACACATCCACTCACACCCCATGCAGTCTCCCATACACCTACTCACATGTCCACATTAGCACTCACATTCCTATTTAGAGAACCATACAATTACTCACACACCCACTCACTCATCCATACAGACATATCCATTCACTCCCCCATACAGCCACTCACACACCTAGTCATATAGCTACACATTTACCGCCTCATACACCCATACATCCACTGACACATGCAGACACTTACCCATACAGGCACTCACATCCACACACATACCCACTCACCCATATAGACACTGACTCACCCAATCACTCATCCATGCAGGCACTCAGACACCCACTCACTCACCTGCACATACACTTACATACCTATTTCACACAGCCATAAAACCATTCACACATCCACTTACAAACCTATACAACTACTTACACATGCATGCACATATCCATAGAACCACTCACACACCCACTCATATACCCACACAACCACTCACACACTCATACAACCACTTATACACCAACTCACACATCCATATAATTATTCACACACCCTTTCACATACCTATACAACCACTCACATATCTATTCACACACCCACAACCCCTCAGATAACCAATTATACATCCATACGCCTACACACATGCACTCACACACAACCACTTACACAACCACTCACACACTCATACAACCAGTCACACAAACACTCAGACAATCAATAGCTACTCAGAATCCCACTCACTAACCCATACACCAGTCATACACTAACTCACACACCCATACAGGTACTCAGATACCCGCTCACACACTGATACAGACAGTCACACAGCTACTCAGATCACATATGTTAAAAATAGTGTCACTCATCACAAGTACACTTAGTATGCTAATCTAACTTTTGTAGTAGGTTAGTATATATGCTCAAAACAGATAAACTCTTGGAAAACACACACTCACTTGATGATGTTATCAGTGATGTCATCAGCGATGTCACTGACCATGTCATGAGTGATGTTGTATGTGAGGTCATAAGTAGCACATTGCAGGGGCATAAGTTATAGTTAGCTCAAGTAGTTAAAACTGCTGAATTTCACTGGATTTGTACAGGTGAACTCTGAGCCTAAATATGACGCCCCCGAAACCTTTGGTTTGTTCAGTGAATTTGTAAGGTTTTTTAAAGTTAATTTTCTAACTATAACATCCATGCAACCTTTCTCGGGGAGCTGTAAATTGTTGCCAGAAAACCCTACTTAACAATTATAGGAGATAGGCACCTGTGTCAAAATCTCCTAAATTATTCCTCCTTTTTCCACATTAGTGCACAATACTACTTTGACCAACATTAAAATGCAAATCCAAGTTTGCATTAGAAATTACATACCACCACAAACGTTGTGGTGGCTTTGTGTAACATAAGTATTCCACACCCAGTACAAAGTGTTCATAAATGTGTGCCTTGATATTGTCACATACCTGTTTGCACAGCTGAGATTAGTCTGCAATACAGGGGTATTAATGTGAAATAAGTATCATACATCTTTAGCAAGACAATAGTTGTAACAATGAAGTTATATAATTTAAAATATTATTGGTGCTAAACCTGCTGACACTCTCTCTATTTCTTCTCTCTATTAGAATTAACAAAGGATTCTTTTTTCTGAGTGGCAACACATTACATTTGATACACTAACTGTGAATCATAATCCTTGTTAAAATTGGTTGTTTTCTAAGGAGCGCCTAATAACTTTTCATGTTTGGATTACATTTAGAATGACAAGTGGATAACCGTAACATGAAATGCTTTCATTAGTATTGAATGTTTTGTTTCTAAAACTAGTCGTAATATATTTACTAGCACTGGTTTTCAGCATACTAAATTAAATTGCTCTGTGCCATGATTCTTTCATCGGAGTTTAAAACAAATAGTTCATATCACACTCCTGTAAGTGCATGTAGAATAGCCAGTGCAACAGAGTTCATAATGCTGAAAGACAATTCTTTCTGAAAGTACTACAAGTTTGTATTCTGAATAAATGACTCCATGTGAAACAACAATGAAAGGCCTTTATCCTTGATAGATGCTTCTCTGTCTCCAGAGTATCTTTTGCTGACTTCATGGAAGAACAAATGACAGGATTCCAACAATAGATACCAACTGCATCAACTATGTATCAGAATTGCATAACAAAGATATTATGTACCATGAGGAAGTGATACTTTATGCTCTCAACGTGGTTGTCTCCAAGTCTTCTGAGAGTCCTGTGGGTCTATGTGACATGTTGCCCATTCCTCATGATTTTCTTGAAGCATATACTTTTGAGACAAGAGGGTTCTGTTCAAACTGCACCCACATCATGCCTACCTTGCGATCCTCTTCTGCTCATGAAAATATGGAGTTGTACGTCACATTGGACCAAAGCATTACAGTAAGGAATTCCCAAACCTCATCTTGACAATATGTCAGAGGAAGTTGAGGGATTGAAGCAACAGCAAGAATTAAATCAATTGCATAGTCACAGTAAAATATGTAGCAGAGTTGGGAACCCCACATTTGTAAAAGTTGATTATGCCTACAAAACTTCAAGTTGATTCAAACCAAGGCATAGGAATAGCTCAAGTCCTTCCCACAATTATCTTTCCATCTTGCCAAGGATGGTTATCGCACCCAAAGATTAACTTACCTAATGATATCACTCAATATAACCTTCTGTAAGTTGTCAACCTGTTTCAAACCTTCCTAGATGGAAATTGAATTTGTTTCAAGCTTAAGAAAAATTGGAGGAGAGTAGGACACATTCATATTTATTATACTGTCTTGAGCAAATAATCTATTGCCATAATGCATGCTTTCAATAACAGAGAGCCAAAACTAAAATTAGTTTTACTCTTAAGATTTTTTTTCTTTAATGCCAGATTGTTGCTGTAATAAAACTGAATGTGATGCATTTCTTAAGCACCCACAAAAAAAGTATTGGGTCCAGGTTTCAAAATATTTTGCCTTGTCCTTGCGTCTTGCAAGGCAGCGCAAGGACAATGCAAAGGCTTCAGTATTATTTACAAAGCCATGCAAGGGTTGATTGGTGCAGCCTTGCTTGGCTTTATAAAGACATGTAACGCAACGCAGTTGCTTGCTGCAATATGTTACATTTCAACTTGGTAGGCATTCCATGGGTGTGGCACAGGGGTTAATTTATTGGAAAGAATGATAAGGCAACTATCTTAATATTTCGGACCCTGGGTCCAGAAGACATGTACAATCTTAACTTGAAATCTTGGAGAGTGAACAGAGTGGTGTAAATACTTGTGATCTCAACTGGCACAGAAACAAATCTCACAGCAACATGAGAAAAACATGACTCACAAGAGTAAATGGGATAGATGATTGTCTTGTAGGATACTAAGGAAAACATAGCAGTTCCTAACCAGGAGCTATGATGTTCAGAGCTTTTATCTTTGAGCTCTTTTTTCCTGTCACTTTTGGGAAATTGACTTTCTTAAGGTCTTTTATTGTCTGTAGGTCCTTGTTTTGAAGTTTTGGATATAAAGTTCTACTTACTACTTCAGTGTCCAGAACCTTGTGATTGTTTTCTGTACAAATGTGTTACAGGACCGTGCCTATTTGAGCGATCATTATAAGCTGGTTGGATTTAGGTGCACGCCACACTTATATCTAGCCATTTCATGTTATTGGGCATTACAATGCAGATCTGAGAAAATATTCATTTTAAATATATTAAACACATACATGTTTCCCAAATTCTTGGGATTATTTCTGTGACATGTACCCCCAACTCTGAGCAGCTGATAAATGTCCGCACGGGACCAGTGTGGATCAGGAGTGGGTGGCAAGCAAGGTGTATAAAACTACGACAGGCTGTGGCCTGGTTGGGGGTTGTTGTATACTCCACACATGGTGCCTCATGGAATTTGGGAGGGGCCAGTCTGCACCTGTGTCCACAGCCTTTTAATTCTGTTTTGCATTTGCACCAGCAGCTGTCTCAAATCTGGTAAAATTTAAACTAGCAATCACTCACCAGTAATTCCAAGGGCAGAAATATCCAGGCTCTCATGATCTGAAGGAGCATGATCCTCAATGGGGATATGACGCCACAAGACTTGTAATGAGGAATTCTGAGTGTTTTTCTCAAGCAGCACAAAACAACTGTAGTATCCTTGATGAGGAAACATCCCAAAACGGTGTGTAATGTCTACACTAAGGGTTGTCTGCTAAAAATGTGTTGACCCTTGGTGCTTCTCAAGAGATCTACCAATCAAGCATTCATGCTGGAGATGCACTTGCAATGCACTTTCACTCTGGAAGCCTTTTCACTGCTCTTGTCATTTTCTAGGTGCTGATATCAGCTTCAATCTGTGCATCCTCCAAAGACCCTGCTTTTTTTTACTTGATGTTCTCAAAGACACATGTAGATGACAATGAGTAACTACCAGTCAACTGAAACGGTGATAGGAATTCTGTAAAAAAAAAGAGGTGTAACAGGAGCAGAGTTTTCATATTATAGCATAAACACCTGCACAAGATGCCCTCTCAAAGTTATGAGCTGCAAGTGCTGAGCTTAGTTGTAGCCCAGAATTGTTTGCCTGTTTGAGAATATGTGGTGCTATAGTTTTCTTAAACTTTATTATTTTCCTGCTTCTAGTCGCTCAACTACTTTGTGCTTGTGTTTAATAAAATTGGAGTACAACAGGCCACGTAGCCTAAACATGTAATTTTAGTCAGATGACTGACCTGTAGTCCTCTGTAGTCACGTTACAGAAGGATCTTAGAAGATCCTCATTGCTGGCTCATTGAGAGCACTTTGAAGAAATAATCCATCAGTTTCTTTCTGAATTGCTCAATGGTAAAAGTGACAAGAATTGTGGCAAATTCTCCTGCCTCTGCGTGAGTACAGCGTAACTTGGAAAAATATGAACTGTCATAGGTCTGCTGATCTAAAATGGAAGTCATACTCACTGTAACAGACAGTCTTCAATAGGAGAAAGTTAGCTAATTTACAAAAAATGTGTAGGGCTAATAACTTCTTTTGAGATCTCAAGTTCCACAAGAGTTTGAACACCAGAACGCATAAACCTGTGGTTATACAGAATGCAGATGACATTTCTCACTTATTCTCACTTATGTCCTGATATACAGAATGTTTTGCAGTTGTATATTGTAAGAAAAGAGGGCTTTTTGCAGATGACACCCCCCCACTTTTTGCCCTCAGTTGGACCACTAGATGCTGGTTTTTGACATTGACAGTGCACCAAAGCCTGCTAACCAGGCTCCAGTTCCAGCTCTCTCTGCATAAAACTTCTGTGTGTGATTGTGTGTAATTGGCAACCTCAATCAACAAGGACTTTACCCCCCTTATTAGTCCCTGGTATCTGGCATATGGCACCAGTGGCGCCCAGGACATGGCTGGTAAAGGGGTCCCCAGGGTTTGGAGCAATGCTTGCGCCACCCTGAGTGACCCTAAGACACTACTGACAGCAGGTCTCTCTCAGGAGCAGTGCAAACTGTCAAACTTGACTTTGCCCACCCCATGTGTGGCAAAGACAATGCACTATCTATGATATATGCCATTCACCTCTAAGAAAGGCCTTTTAAAGCCCAGGAGGCAGGTTGCCCTATATTAAAGGTGTGGACATGTAAGTGCAAGCTCATATGACCCTGTAGGGCCCTTTACAATTAAAGGACACTATAAGTGCTAGACGGTCCATAGGATAACATGGGCTGGCAACCTGTGCAAACCTGAGGTTGGCAGTTCCATATAGTAGCACCTAAATATGTCCTGTTTTGTATCAAACAGCATGCCTTCTCACCCCTGACATAAATCTCATGTTGAGGAGGATATGGCTTGCTACCAGAAGCCTGCCCTGAAAGTTTCCCACCTGGTTACCCCAGATTCTCTGTGCTCTGGATGGCAAGCCCACACTTCCTGCTGCCAAGACAGGATTCTGACCTCCTACCAGGTAGAGTGATTACTACCAGGAGACAGGAATAAAGACCTTTGCGGGAAGGAGGCCACACATCCTCCCTCCCAGGCAGGCAGCTGAAGTGACACATCAAGATGGTGAGTTTTAAAAGCTGCACCTCCTATGATAGGCATCAGGGCTGGCTCCCAGAGAAGGAAACAGTGCTCCCCCTGCCCAAGTCACATTTGCACTCGTACAGGAGGTAAATTAGTTAGTCAAGGATGTGTACACTGTACACCACAGAAGGCTAGTGACACCTCCAGGGTAAGTAGCTCGGTCTGTATATTAAAATAAGATTTCTGGGATCCTTAGAATTGGCAGATTAGTGGGTTCTTGGTAGAAAAGATAACTCACACACCCAGATGTAGTCATCTCAGGGGCTGACTAGCTGTAGGGACTAGAAGACCTTTGACTACCGACTACCACACCCTTAACTCTCTGAAATCTATATTTGAGGGACACCTCTGACACCAGAACCTCAGTTCTGAACAACCTGCATCAAAGATTGCAGAAGAGATCCGTGTCTGCGACAACAGGACTTGCACAAAGCAAGAGGGATTCCCTGCAGCTGTGGCAATGCTCCTTGAACGGTCTGATCGAGACTCGTCCTAGGCTATTTCTCGATTTCTCGGTTCCCCAAGGCAGAGGGATCCCTGTCAAAGCTGAACTACCCTCAGACTCCCCTGGACGAGTGGCAGTAGTCCCCTGCAAACTGCAGGTAAAATAAAGTGTTGAATCTGAAAAAATTGATGGCCATTGGGCCCTCCAAGGGATCACCCAAATCCAGACGATATAGTGCATTGTGGGAACTGTAGCCCTTTCTTCTTCAAAGTTGCAGGCAGCTACCACGTTCCCCTGGACCACTGGACGTCGAAGTTACTTTCTGTTCTACTTACTGCTGCCAAGGCTTGTTGGTAGCAAGTCCAGCAACCAACCCATTTACTCATAGGTGCACCTAGAAAGAACTCCATCTGACCTTCAACCGACATTAGCAACCACCTTGTTGTTGTGCTTTTGCATCTTTGTCTTTCCCCTTTGAACCCGGGCTGCACAGGCCAGGTAAAATTGTCATGGCTTGGTCCTGGGACTCACATCACCTTTACCGTGCAAGGGTTCGATACAACTAGACCTGCACGTGACTGATAGTCACTAGTGCTTTTCCCATTAACCGCAATGATAAAGTTTCTCTTTTGTGCTGATTATATATTGCTGCAAAAAATCTATAACTCATGTTATATGTATGCTATCTGTTCTTTTTGGTTTCTAAATTATGATAAAAATACAATCTATTTTTTTATAAATTGGTGTTGGATTTCTCTTACATCATGTCAAACGTCCATATTGGTACTCTGAAATGCTTAACACATGTTTCTCTATTAAAACCTGCCTGTTTCTGCCACACTACTAGGACTGAGCTAAAAATGTATTAGTGTGAATTAAAGGACCATTTTTGGGGTATCGTGATAGTATGACATGGTAAGGTCTAACCCCCCCCACACCACTTAATACTCCGCCTTCTTACATATATGGTCAAGAATGCATGACTTTACAACGCATACATTTACAAAGCATGCCTTTACAACGCAGTTTTTACATCGCAACATCCTTTACAACACATTATTTTACATCGCATGCCACTACATCGCATTTTTTTAAACTACTTTTACAACACATACCATTACAATGCATACCATTACATCGCATTCAAGGTAAGTGTTGGATAGTGTAGGGGTAATAATTACTATTCTATCTCCAGTGAGTGCAACAGTAGGTTAAGTGTTGGATAGTGTAGGGGTAAAAATTACTATTCTAACTCCAGTGAGTGCAACAGTAGGGTAAGTGTTGGATAGTGTAGGGGTAAAATTTACTATTCTAACTCCAGTGGGTGCAACAGTAGGGTAAGTGTCAGTTAGTGTAAGGGTACTATGCGTTGTAATGATATGCATTGTAATGACTTGCGATGTAATGCCTGCGTTGTAGTGACATGTGTTGTAATGACATTCGTTGTAGTGACATGCGATGTAATGGTTGCGTTGTAATGACATGCGATGTAAAGGATGTTACGATGTAATGACTGCTTTGTAAAGGTTGTTTCCCATGACACATACTGGAAATGTAGTGAACATCTAAACATGCTAAGAGCAAGGTTTACTAACTATTCACACAACTCAGTGTAGTAAGACATCTTACTGCACTGAGCTGCGTTGCGTGAAAGGGGGAGAGCAGAAATGCACCAGATCCAATAAGAAATGACTCACTTCTTTTCTCCCATAGCGCTGGTCCACCTCTGTAAGCCTAGCACCAAAGCAAGCACTCTTGCACCATGGTGCAAGGGTGCCTACGATACAAGGAGAATTGTATTTGTGCAGGAAGGAATACCTTCCTGCACAAAAAACAATCTCTCAAGGCCTTTTTCTCCTTCTATGGGTGCTGCAGATTGTAACACACATAGAAATTGGAAATATTGAGAGGAAAAAATATTTTTCTTCTCATTATGCCATCCTTTGGGATGCGTAGCAATTTCTTGCAATCCCAGATTTACAAACCTTTGTAAATCAGGGATTGTGTAAAATCCATGGGTGGAGGCATTGGAACGCCCATGGTCCATCCATGGAACACCTCCCAGAATGAAATGTAACAATGCAGTGCAAGCCTCTGCATTGCATTACATTTTTGTTTACAAAGCCATGCAATGCAGCGCAAATCGCCCCCTGCATGGCTGTGGAAATATTTACTAGCATTTTATGTAATGGATGCACCACAAAAGTGGTGCAACCATGACACAAAATGTTAGTAAATAGTAGTAAATCTGGCCCTAAATCTTTAGATATACACAAACACCAGAAGTGAAAAATGTTAAGGTAAGTGTGCAAAATTGGTGTGAAAGTGGCATAAGCAATTCCATAGTTTGGAAAGAGCAGCGTAGGGGAGGGATTTCTGTAAATGGCCAAAATATTTCCAAATGGGAAAATATTTTCCATCTAGAGGAAATAAGAAAAAAATGAAGGTGAACTTGCGACTTTACCCTTACTCATTACAGGTGGATATATCACCAGTAGAAATTCTGAAATTTTTGGTTTAGGCACATTTATGGAAATGTATGGTTTGCATACATTTTGAATGCACATTGAATGAAATCTCTGAATATCAACAACATGACTGTGGGCTAATGCACAGAAGTAGAACTGCCCTAGGACCCTGGACAAGGTGGAATTGTAGAGGGCAAACCAGCATTCCACAAGAGGAAATTGTGACTTCAGGACTTTCTGCAGATACTGGATGCCCGGTGAGCCGCAATCAGCATTACATCTGCAATTATGAGTATGTGCACACCTTATAAGTACCTGACTTTGTCAGGGGTCAAAAAGCCTTGCAAATGTGGGGTAGGAGATTTTTTAACACTTCACTGCTTCTTTGCTTTAGGAGATGCCTGCAGTGTCTATCTGATTTTTAGTTAGTTAGCTGAACATTTTTAGACTATAGCCATAAATAATGATCTAAACATTGCAATGTTCAGGGAACTTATGGTTGTGTCAGCCATCTGCAATGACATATGTTCCAGACTCCAGGGAAGACCCCATAAAAATGAGGTCCCCTGGTTTGCGAAGTGCAGAAATTAATGAGTTAATTGAAAATGCTTTATTTAACTCTTTGTAGTGACAATATATATGCAAGCTATAAGCACATGTGCTTAACCACTTCTAACTGGTTTTTACATAGTCAAGATGGTTAGTCTCTTAAAAAGTTCAGTAGCAATACTTTACAATACCCATTTATTGTGAGTTTAAAATAAGCTTTATCAGTGCTTTTGCTTTTCTTTTCACTTAATGACCAATGTGTAGGGTTTAGCTGTGCATGCATATGGTAAAAATATTTTATGTCACATGGAATCCAAGTACATGAGAGAAGGTCAGAGCTGTATAGATTGCTTATGCTTTAGCAATAAAACTGTGGAGCTGATTATGATGGTTATAGAAAAGAGAGGGACCCCTTAGACGTCAAGGGAAATAAGGTACTTCCTACACACCAACAATATCAATCCCCTTGACCACACAATATAGTTAAAATAAATAGAAATTACCCTAAGATAGGTATATATCTAAATGCCACAAAAAAACTGTCAGAAAATGTGAGTTATAGAATACCAAATACAATTTTTGCATGTGGATTACAATTTATTAAAAAAACACCTGTTTAAAAATCGCAAAATAGAGTCACCAATCTGACTCGACACTAATAAAATAGTTGATACAATACAGAGGAAAATTGTTCAATTATAGTTATTACACATCGTTATGACCAGCATAACAGAAAAAACAACACATATTAGACAAAACACCTTGTCATTTCCTATTGCATATCATCTGGAATTATAATTCCCGGAACATAAATAGTGATACATTAATATCCTTTGTGTCCACAATTCTATGTTGGTCCTTAGATTATGCTTGCAGAAGCGTCAACGCGTTTCGATGGTTACACTTATACTTCCATCTTTATCAAGACCATAATAAATGTGTTTCTCAGAGTGTCAATTCTGGTATCACTCCCCCGTATAAAATAAATATATACGATCACTTATTTCATAAAAAAACTTTCTACATTTTTGTCGTTGCTAGAACAATAACATAGTATTTCTCTTACACATGTTTCTCAGCTAATTCATAATACAATCAATTTCCAATTATTTGTATACTTTCTTATTTATTTATTTACATATATAAAAAAAGGGGGGCCTATTACGATTCCTCAATTCACTTTCTTCTGGGTCAGTTACCTCCATCCCTCTTATGGATATAGTAGGGACTTCCCCAGATCCCACAATATAGTTCCTATCACACCTTAATTTGTTGAACTGGATTGTAACTGTCTTATTGCCTTTCCTTTGTTCTTTATTGGAGGAGACAATATATGAAGTGGTCTCAGACTCCAATATGTGATATATGACCACTAGTATCTCCTCAAATCTACGAAAAATATTATGATGATAGTCGGACAGCCACCAACAGCTCATCTGTGGCGGTCCCATCGCCATCGAAAACATGATATCCGCCCGCCATATTACCATGGCGGGCGGGTAGGTGGCTGTCGGAAAGACTGACTGCCATGCATCCACAAGCTCCTTGAGCCCACCGGTGAATCGGAGGGGAATCGTATCCCTACATCGATGGCGGTGCCTACTAGGCACCGCCATAGGGACTATGATATCCCTTTCTGCCAGCCTTTTCATGGCGGTTAACCCGCCATGAGAAGGCAGGCGGAAAGGTACTTTCGGGGCCCGTAGTGGGCCCCCTTCCTCCCTGGCCTTAAGCTGTGGGTTTTGGTTTTTCATTTTCCACATAAATATGGCATAACTAAGCTGGTATTCAAGTGATTACGGGAATGGAGATACAACAGGGGGTTATTTGTAGATCAATGTGTGGAACTGGTTAGGTTTTGCATGTGACAAGAAATCATGGTGGACTGATCACTAGTTAAGTGGAATTCCATGTGGAGTGTCCCAGCTGCAAAAATACTGTCAACAGCCAGTATCGCTGCCGATTCGAGCAGCGGGACAGGCGCACTGGGACGGCGGCCATCTTTGGTGAGGCAAGCTTGCTGGTCGGCGGACTAGGCTTGCTGCCTCACGGGCGGGAAGTATAAAGTTAGCTTCCTCGCTGGGCTCAGATCAGACCTTCGCCATTGAGACTCCCGGGGCGGATGCCTTTCGGAGTGAGCTTCTCTTTGGTAGCTCGTAGCTAACTGCTTTTTTGCACATTTAGCGCGCTGTTTTAAATTTCTATTTTAACCTATTTTGTACTGTGTATTGTTTACTGTGTCACTGCTGGTACTTCACATTACCTTTCTCTCCTGAGGCGAAAAGCCGGGAGATCTCTTGCTGCATTCACTCTTTCTCTGTTGTGGGGGACTCGCTTCTTACCTTTGGGGCAGTGGAGTCATCTGCTGCTGCTCTTGGGGTCACGCCGCTCTTCCCCTGCCCTCCTCCTGCTCTGCTCTCCGGGCGACCCTCTCGCTGCCGATTCGAGCAGCGGGACAGGCGCACTGGGACGGCGGCCATCTTTGGTGAGGCAAGCTTGCTAGTTGGCGGACTAGGCTTGCTGCCTCACGGGCGGGAAGTATAAAGTTAGCTTCCTCGCTGGGCTCAGATCAGACCTTCGCCATTGAGACTCCCGGGGCGGCTGCCTTTCGGAGTGAGCTTCTCTTTGGTAGCTCGTAGCTAACTGCTTTTTTGCACATTTAGCGCGCTGTTTTAAATTTCTATTTTAACCTATTTTGTACTGTGTATTGTTTACTGTGTCACTGCTGGTACTTCACATTACCTTTCTCTCCTGAGGCGAAAAGCCGGGAGATCTCTTGCTGCATTCACTCTTTCTCTGTTGTGGGGGACTCGCTTCTTACCTTTGGGGCAGTGGAGTCATCTGCTGCTGCTCTTGGGGTCACGCCGCTCTTCCCCTGCCCTCCTCCTGCTCTGCTCTCCGGGCGACCCTCTCGCTGCCGATTCGAGCAGCGGGACAGGCGCACTGGGACGGCGGCCATCTTTGGTGAGGCAAGCTTGCTAGTCGGCGGACTAGGCTTGCTGCCTCACGGGCGGGAAGTATAAAGTTAGCTTCCTCGCTGGGCTCAGATCAGACCTTCGCCATTGAGACTCCTGGGGCGGATGCCTTTCGGAGTGAGCTTCTTTTTGGTAGCTCGTAGCTAACTGCTTTTTTGCACATTTAGCACGCTGTTTTAAATTTCTATTTTAACCTATTTTGTACTGTGTATTGTTTACTGTGTCACTGCTGGTACTTCACACTACCTTTCTCTCCTGAGGCGAAAAGCCGGGAGATCTCTTGCTGCATTCTCTCTTTCTCTGTTGTGGGGGACTCGCTTCTTACCTTTGGGGCAGTGGAGTCGTCTGCTGCTGTTCTTGGGGTCACACCGCTCTTCCCCTGCCCTCCTCCTGGTGTGCTCTCCGGGCGACCCTCTCGCTGCCGATTCGAGCAGCGGGACAGATGCACTGGGACGGCGGCCATCTTTGGTGAGGCAGGCTTGCTAGTCGGAGGACTAGGCTTGCTGCCTCACGGGCGGGAAGTATAAAGTTAGACGGGGATGGCTCCGCGCAGTGGACGCGTACAGCGGATGCGCCTTTCCCGCGCCAAAGGAGCGCCTAAGGAAAGCCCGTCTGCGCCCGTCAGCGTCCCGGATGCGGACAGATGCGGACGGGTTGGGGACCCAGAGAGACTTTGCCACGGGGGAATCAAAGAGTACACGCCCTACAGGTACTAGCTTTAAGACCGCGTTGTAATAGTGGCTGTGGTGTCCATGACCTCTCCGTTCGAGGTAAATCTCCTTGCACTGGTTGTGGGTGGTCATTGAATGGTAGGTGGACGGAGACAGACGTCGCAAAGCCTAGCCAACATGTAATCGCAACAACGGTGCGGAGCTCAGCTGAAAGTTTTTTCAGCTGCGCCCTTCTGAACACTCGGTCTGCGAGCAAACATGCTCAGGATCTGTTTAACTTTCTCTCTGATTTTAAGTCCGCCTGCCTTTTCCTCACTGAAACGTGGCTTGGCGAAGCATCAGGCCCAGATGTAGTAAATGCCCTGCCCTTTAATTACTTTATACTAAGGAAAGATCGGAGCAAAGGCAAAGGAGGGGGAGTGGCACTGGTGATTGACAGACGCTTTGAGTGTTCCATCATACCCACTGCTGACATTCGTGGGGTTGAAGCATTGGGTTTTTGTCTAACACTTTCACCCGCTCAATCTTGCGCGGGTTTGTTGGTTTACAGACCCCCAGGCCCTGTTGGATCATTTAACGAGTAGTTGGACGCAGTGATCTCGGCTATGAGTGTTCAATTTAAGCATTTCATTCTTCTGGGCGATTTTAACGTTCACTTCGATAATGCGGATGCTGCAGATACTATCAAAATTTTAGATAATACCACTCCTCTGGGCCTATCACCCTACGTAGTGTCGCCCACTCACAACAAAGGGCATACATTGAATCAGATTTTTTCCACCTCCTCTGTTACAATTATGCCCCCCCTTCCTGTGTTATGGTCCGACCACCTTCTGGTGACTTTTAATATCCAGTCTAAAATTACTGTGACTAGTAGAGATGACGGGTGTCAGCCCCGGATGTCTCGTCCTTTCCATCGAGTAACACCGGAAATGATTGATCAGTATCGGCTAACCCACCTCTGCTCTCTTACAGGTGATCTAGAATTGGACCTAGCCCGTTTTCAAGCATGGCTTGTGCAGTGTTTGGAGGATTTGGCCCCGCCTAGGCGGTCTTATAAGAAATCCTCGCGAGCGTTTGCCCCATGGTTTACGCATGTGCTTAATTCCAGCAGAAGGCTTTGTAAGAAAGCCGAAAGAGCATGGCGAGCAAACTACCTGGATCCTTTGAGGGAGGCCTATAGGTGTTTCACCAAGGCCTATCATAAGGACATTTATCTGGCCAAAAAAGCCTAATTCGCTCAAAGGATTGAGGAGGCTGCCAACACCAGCAAAGAAATCTTCGCGATTGTGAAAGAATTCACATCACCAGCTGCCATCACTCCTAAGTGCTCTTTTTCGGAACCTTGGGTTCTGCAATTAGGCAGTTTTTTTGCCAATAAAATCAAGAGCATTCAGGCAACTTTTCCATCTTTTGCGCTGGGGGGAGTGCCCTGTCCTGAAACCCAGTCCGATGTGTCTGACCCGGGAATGCCCAGTTTGATGAGTTTTCCATCTATTGAACCTCAAGTCTCTCTGGAATTTCTCTCCAAAATGAGAGCCGGCTCTCCACTGGACCCCTGTCCCGGGGGGAAGGCACTGCTGGTGCTGCTTGATCTCTCGGCGGCGTTTGACACCGTTCCTCACGATCGCCTATTGGCGCGTCTTGCGGAGATTGGTGTTGGAGGAACGGTGTTCAAATGGTTCAAGTCATTTCTGACCAACCGCCAACAGACAGTCTGGGCCCCTCCGTACTCCGCGGCAGTGCCGCCTCTGGATGTGGGAGTTCCTCAAGGGTCAATATTAAGCCCGACTCTCTTTAATATCTATATGTCCCCTTTGGCGGCGCTGGTTGAGTCTTTTGGTGCCCAGATTGTCTCATATGCTGATGACACCCAGCTTCTTTTCACATGTGGGAAAGATATGGACTTCAACGGAGATCGCATTAAAAGCTGTCTGGGTGCGGTTTTTACCTGGTTCCAATGCAATCAGCTTAAATGCAACTCGGATAAATCCGAGGTTCTTTTCTTCGGTTGTCCTCCAGATCCCTGTTGGATGTCCTGGTGGCCGGCAGATATGTTTCCCCCTTCCGATGTAGCCTCGGTGGCTAAAAATCTCGGTGTTAAGATGGATAACTGTCTTACTTTTAAACCTCAGATTATGAGCCTGGTTGGTCAATGCTTTGGGATTCTAAAAATGCTAAGAAAATTTCTTCCTTTTCTTTCCATCGCCCATAGGAAAATTACAGTGCAGGCCCTGATTGGATCTAGGCTGGACTATGCCAATGTCCTTTATCTGGGTCTTCCGAAGCTCCTTCTTTCACGCCTGCAGGTTGTGCAGAATTCGGCCGCTCAGGCGATCTTTGGCCTGCTGCAGTCTCTTCACTGGCTGCCTATTCAGAGGCGCATTGAATTCAAGGCGCTCACTATGGCATTTAAGACCCTTTATGGCACTGGCCCCCTCTATTTGAGGAAGAGGATCGGTTTTCATCTGCCAACCAGAGCCTTGCGTTCGGCGTCACTGTCTCTCACGACGGTCCCGGCAATTAAGCGTGCCCGGATTAGAGGGCGGTCTTTTAATTATCTTGCGCCCCGGGCCTGGAATGCCCTCCCATTGTCCCTAAGAAAGAGTGAGAGCTTGATGGCCTTCAGAAAGAAGGTCAAAACATGGCTGTTTGGCCAATAAGTTTTTCTCTCCCCTGCTGGAGCTCTACGGTTATGGGTCTGACAGCGCCGGGACACTCTGCTTGAGTAGCTGAGCGCTTAACAAAACCCCTGATAACATAACATAACATAACAATTCTGCCCATTTATGTGCAACAAAGCACCTTTAATGAAGGTTCTGATGCAGCAGGATTTTGCAAAAAGAAACCTGCTCGGACTGACACCCCCGTAATGCATACTAACAGTGTGCCATGGAAAATTAACTCGCAAATCACATGAACATGAGGAAACCGCTTTGCGCATGCATGCACTAATGTGAACTAATGCATGAAAGAACTAGGCCGTATTTTACATTTGCGTTACGGAAGAAACAGAATTAGTGCATGTCTAGGCCACATTTCGCATTTTGCATCTTGCTTTAAAAATAATACAAAAATAATGCCTCTTTTGCTCTAAGCTAATTCGTCATAGTGAGCAGAAAGGGCCTGTAGTTCTCTTAAGTTGTCCGGATAAATGAAGGGCTGGAAAATGAGCGAGACAGAAACGCTGAGTGCTGCGGATGAGGGACAAAAGTCCAAGGTTGTCCATCTCAAAGGACATTGTTTGCCTGCCAAAATGTTGAGACTGGCCGTGGGATCCAAGACTTCTTCCGCGGAGGTTTAAAAAATCGATGTGAAAATAATTAAAAGTAACAAGAAAAGAATTAAATGAACTGGTTCAAGTGATGTAATGTGAAAGGAAGTATAACAATGACCATATAATTTTATGAAAGTGATGCACCACCTCCCAAACTGACCAATGAAAAGTCAGTTTCTGTGAAATGTTGCAACTAATGTGGGTTGGAAACATAGGCTTTAGGGTATAACTGGGGTGCCTTTGGTGTTGTGGTTTAGGCTTGTGAGGAATATGGTTGCTGTTGTTTAGGTCGGAAGGAGAGGAGAGAGGGGTGATGAATCGCTGTCCATCTATTTGCAGAGAGGCCTAGCTGTTTCTTTCCCTGTCCCATTCCAGATATCTGGAAACTTTGTTCCCTGACTCTATTTCAGGGGACTCCCACCATCTCCTTGGTCAGGGGGTGGCACTTCACAGATCTTTTGGGTTTGTAGTATTGACTCATACTTTGCATAATTATTTGCAAATTTATTTTTGTCTCTGAAACTTAAGTCTGTTCAACTATCCACCATGTCACATGTATATTGTTTCGCATTATTTTGCTGAAACTTATATCTCTTCATCTATCCACTCCGCCACATGTATATTGTTTCGCATTATTTTGCTGAAACTTATGTCTCTTCATCTATCCACTCCTCATATGCATAATGTACGTTGTTGACGAGTGTGACACTGTTTGCATTTACTGATTGTTTTCGCTCCCTTTTGTGAGATTCTTTGTTTGCATTGTAACCTGTATGAGATGAGCATTATTTATTCACAAAAACTTGAGATAAACTTTATTAATCTAACTGAGAGTCTGTCATTATTTAGCTACTTACATAGTACTATTATAACCATCAACTACTCAACTAATTGGTCCGTCGACTGAGTGGAAAGAGAGTTGATATATAGATTTAGTTATGTATTTAGAAATGTTAAACATGAATCTGTGAAGGAACAATTTTTCATGTCATTAAAACTTGACTCCCAGAGCAACAGGGATTTGTGAGTTGAGTGAATGTGCATGGGCCATTTGTATGAAATTTTCAATGAGTATCGATCCCTAATAAAGTGTAGCGCTGGATCAGTGTTCTGGTAGCAGAGGACGGTTTAATTATTGATTAGTTTGGTAATAATTATTGATTATTTATTATATGCTCTTAACAAGAGAAGTTAGTGTTTTGTGCTTTGTGCTCTAGAAGTACAGGTACGGAGGTATTTTGTATGTGAGTAGAGTGTCTGAAATAGGAAGGGTCCACTTCCGAAACTCTGGCCCTATCCCCAGGGGAGTAACAAGACCTCTTTGAGTAAAATCCTCTTGTGAAACTTTTGCTTTATCCCTAGCGGAGTACCAAGTTCACCTGTAGCTTGTTTGAGATTTGAATTGTGCTGTACATTGTTCTACTCGAAGTGAAAGAATCTCATTTTGAAGCGAAAAACTATCTCTTTGTTTAGTAAAACAGACAAGGTAGCATTGTTTTATGTTGTTACTAACAGGAATTTTGATTAAAAGAACTTAGAAATACATTGCCGTATTATTTTGTAAAGGGAGGGCCAGTAGCAGGAGTAATAGTGATGTCACAAAAAGGCCACGCTGGCATTGGTCAGACAGCGAACATGAAGTAAGCTCTGATTGGCCGGTTGCTGTGAAGCCGCACTGGTATTGGTTGAGATAGCAGATACATAGAGAGCCGTGATTGGACAGTTATTGTGAGTCATGCTGGTATTGGACAAGAACTGACAAATAAAATTACTAGAATTACGGAACGGTTCCTTGTTTGCTTTGCTGAGATACATTAGTGTAAAAGGTTGGAAAAATGAAGTTGCTTAGTAAAATAAAGAATTTCTTTAAAAAGGACAAACCAATAGTGACTAAAGAGGGAATTTCTATTCCACCATCAAGAACGCCTGCTGCCTATATGATATTGGAGCGACGTTACCATACGTGAACTTGGTTAGAGAATTGGGTGGACTATACAAAGGATGATGGTCTTATAGCTTTAACAATGACGTTGCCAATGTGCACCCTGCTATATTTTGCCTGGGAAGATGTTATAATACAATAGTTTGAGTCAGTGTGCGTTCTTGCCTAGGCGCTGTGTCCCAAGGCGTCGATTGAACTAGTGAACACAAGAATGCTGGAGGGGTCCCTCTGTTTGTTGGCAGGAGCACGTTTGAAATAACAATGGAACTGTTATCAACTCGTTATCATAATTTCAAGAAGATAATACACTTTGAATGAAGTTTGATGTTTCGCATTATATTTTAATTTTCGTACCCTTCGTTATCAACATCCAAATAAATCCATATAGCCTAATGCATCAAGATATATTGAATCCAAGCAATCTTCATATACCCAATGCATTTCGGGTCTGTACGTGACCCTTCATCAGGGGTCCTTTAGCAATGATTCTAAAAATAAAATGAAACAGAAGACATAGGCAACTATCAGCCCACTACTGTATTACAATAATTAAAAAATCCCTTCCATTCAAAAGATCATGCACGTTAGTTAGTGCAAGTGGAAAATCTAGATTGACCAAGTATTTGAGGTGAATCTAATCATCAAGAAAATCATGCAAATGTGGGCGATAGCATGAAAGGCCCGTTATCGTAGTGAGTGAAGTGAAAAGAGTGCACGGATTAACAAAACCAAACTGTCGACAACATCTATTGTTGCCATTCAGTAGAAAACATTCATAATAATAGTACCTGCATGGTGTTCGAGATATTTTACCGTGACCGTAAAGTGTTAACCAGTCAAATTGCCCTCGTAAGGTTAAAACCGTGACCACATTCACCAGCGGAACAAAACATTTTAGTGCTCAAACGATTTCAAAAATCACACAATTGCTCTTACCGGAGTAAAGCCGAACCGCTACCCGCATTGTCCAGAAAATAATGCATCACGTGTGTTAGGTTAAAGGTTAAATATACACTGCGAGAGAAACGTATTAAAGGAACAGTGCCATTATGTGACCAAGATCGTGACTGCTCAAACCAGAACGGTGAAACTCTAAAGTGAGCTGAATTACACGAGCAAATGTTGCTAACCTTATTTCAGCAAATAAACAAAAATACGTAAAAAAGGCATAATAAAATATATTATGCATTGACATGTGAAAAACATGATCAATAAAGTTTTGTTGAAACGTTTGAACGCGCTAAGGACAAGGACAGGAACTATGTTCATCCAGGGGCAGCTGGTGACATTTGAAAGTGGTAGGGCGTAAAAGTTCGGGAACAGTGACCTGTAGCGAGCAAGCTCGACTGTCATAATGAGGGTCTGAGGGGATTATCCCCTCGCAAAAAAATGCAAAAAGCTTGGGCAAATTGTGCATTTTAAAGCATATTTGAGCAAGCAAGAAGGTTAATAAGACAATTGTGAAAGTGTAGTTCTGACATCAGTAGAGATTTCATTTGATGACGTACATAGCTGCTTATTCAGTATAGCCCGGGCCTACTTTTGATCACAATACAATCCTGCAGTGACCGGTTATTGAAAAGTGTGTGTGGAAGCATTGGGAATGCTTTTTTGTGCAGTGCACACTGTCTGTTATGTTTGTGGGACGGTGGGTCTTCGTATAAGGCTCTTGTGTGACCCAATTCTAGCACCTTGAAACCAGTGGAGCGCTATGAAAATCATGCTTTAACTGATAGTGTTCTCAGCCCGGTTTAATCACCTCGTTAGCAAATCATTGGGGCCCATGGTATTCTATAAACACCGTGTGGAGAGAGTGCCTTTCAGTCACACTGCAGAGCTCCGTCGGCACCCATTGGCCTGGCCTCTTCAACACAATTCATTGCGGACAGGGCCGGCTTTAGCACTAGTGGCGCCCTGTGCGACAATTTAGGTTGGCGCCCCCCCCAAATGACCACCTCCGCTATGGAATCCCTCACTACCACCATTTGACAGTGCCACTCAAGTCTCCATAACCACTGTCTCTTAGATTTATATAGTTTTATAGCGCCACTCATAAAAGTTTAAGATGTCAGCATACACTTTACATCACACACACATTGCACAGAGACAATCAATCATTGGTGTGTAATCAGTTTATCGGAAACATTACATAAGACAGAGGCCTACAAAGAGTAAGAGTCACATGTCATCCATATTGGTAGCAGTATAGTTTAAGAGTGATTGGACTGAAAAACCACACATTCAGAATTAAAAATGTAACACCTTTATTAGGGGTTTTCTTTAATAATAAGAACTGGTTTCTACCCAAATGAACCCCTTTTGCAATATTAGGACAATGAAAGACTGGGCAAAAAATAATTAGCTCTAATATTTCCTTGCAGTTTGCATGAAGCTCTTTGATGGCAGTTAATAGCTCACTATTAGGATTTTAACTTATAAACTGAAAATAACAAAAGGATCTCCGACAAAAGCGGTAACCCGTTGATTTATTTATATTATATGCACTTTGTGATGTGAATGGGACACATTCTTTGCAGCAGGCATATAAACCCTCTGCTCTATGATGAGTCCAATCTCTCACTAGACAAAGCTCCGGTCTCTCCAGGAAGAACATTAATCAGTGGAGTTGTCATTTTTATTGATGCTGGAAAACTGCTTATTATGTACACGGCATCAGCTGCTTTTAAAAAGATGAACATGACGCCCCCACCCCAAGTCAGCGCCCGGTGCGGTGGCACCGATCGCACCGCCCTAGAGCCGGCCCTGATTGCGGAACAGCAATCCTCCAGGACTGCTTCTGAACAGTGTGCCAACAGACTAGTGCCAATCTTATTTAACAAGGCACAGCCTCTCTCTCTGGCTGCCTCTCTTGCCCGCTACACTCTCTCTCTGCCCCCATCTCTTTCGTCTCTCCCTCTCGTGCCCTCTACAATCTCTCTCGCTCTCTTTCTCTCTCTGTCTATATCCCCAACTCTCCCAGTCTGTCTACCTCTCTCCTGCCCTGTACTCTCTCTCTCTTCTGTATCTCTCTCTCTCTCAATGTTTTTCCCTGGCTCCCTCACTCCTGCCCTTTAGTCTCACCCCCACCTCTCTCTCTTTCTCTCAATCATTCACGCTCCTCACTCTGCTGCCTCACACACACAAGCATACAAGCATGCTCTCCCTTCCATTTTATCGCAGTCCATCCCCACATACTCTGCCTCTAGCTGGTGAGGCCCTCCCTTCCTGCCCTATGGGGTAGGCCTCTCTGTATACAAATTCCCACAGCTGGGTTGCAACAGTGGGGTGCACACACAGTTATTCACGCAAACATCTTGTGCACCACTGAACCCTCGTACTGCTGCTGCTTGAGACGGGCCCACATTTCCTGATGGTGTTCAGATCCCAAAAGCCCTGGGTGCACGTAAAACCCATATACAGTGTACACCCACGCACCGCGCACAGCCCTGTTACAGGTCACACATCAGATGGCTCACACGTTTATACGAACATGATTCAATTAACTTTCATTTAGTGAAGCTATGCGAACACTCCTTTAATTTAAAAAAAATATGTAGCACAATAAATTGAGTAAACGTAACTGTAATAAAACCTACCTTTAATGTGCAGGATGATTTGGGGGGGGGGGTCGACTAGAGGTGCGTTTTAGCGTTGGCTCCTGTTTGAATTCGGAAGGTCCGGACCGTTACGCTCTAATCTGTGGTAGCTCCTGTGGCAGAGCAGCTCAGGTCGATACTTCAGAACGAGGCTGGCAAGACAGAGAGCTTGGAAGCTCCGGGCAGTAATCCATAATGCTCAGTTCAGGGTGAGCTAACTAGCGTGCCGTTCTGGGCCATTGATTTAGTAAAATCTGCTGCTTGGTTCTTTTTTTCGATTCCTAACACACGTAAAAGAACAGTACACGCTGCTGTGATGTGGTTGTTCATTCAGTAGGCCCCAGCCCGCCAATCAAAGTGAGCAACAGCAGTGTCAGAGGCCAGTGACACGCCCAGCCTTTCGTTCTCTCCATAGACCTACCCCGCCCCTTGCCATTTACTTTAATGGCACTGCTCCAGACACGCCCTGGGCCATTGCGAAGTGATCCCAAATTGGTTTCTGCATCTCGCAATGAACAATCACCATTCCCATCACTATTGACGTCATATTTCAAGCTTATGCTTGCAGGTCGAGCAAGACCTCGCCCTGGCCCCTGACAAAGTGTGGGATCGTCCGGGCAGAGGCCATTCGTTCGGACCCTCACCCGGCCCTCAGAAAAACATAGAAACAAATAAAATTAATTGCAAACTTACATTTTATTTTAAGATGCCCAGTATTATTTATTTTTCATCCTCTTCTTCTTTCTCCTAAAAGCTGGGAGGGCAGCGCCCATTTCGACCAATAATACCAGCCGCCCCTGTGTTCATCACAATACATTGCTTAATAAACCAGCTAAACATTGTAAATGTTGAATAGCTGAGATGTTAAAATAACAGAAATTCCACGCACGGTTGCAAAAAACAGTTATAAATAGCAATTATATTCGATCCTATCATTCATCCCGTATAGTTGCAAAGCTTGCAGATTCTTTGTCCAAAAAAACTCAGATCTTGTTAACATTCTTTAGGGATCAATCCCTGGTTTTGGTCTAAGTGCCTTAAGTATGGTGAAACGTAATTGTGCAATGTTATGACGTGCTTCAAACCAATGGGTTGCCACAGTGGATTTCATGTTTTGATTACGTATGTTGCTCTTGTGCTCCCCTATTCAGACTTTAACTTTTCTTTCTGTCTTTCCTACGTAGATTTTTCCGCAAGGGCATTTCAAGGCGTAGATTACGTTGGAAGTATCACACGTGCTCGAATGCATGATATTGATCTTGTTGCCTTTAGTGGGATGTACAAACAGATTACCAACAATAACATTATTGCAATGAACGCAGTTCATGCGTTTTTGCATTCCTTTGTGAATGTGTGATTTGGGCTCTTGTTTCTTGGATAACAGTTCCTTCAAATTATTAGGCTGCCGCATTGCAAAAGTAGGTTGTTGTGGAAATAGATGCTTAAAATCTGGTTCTGTTTGTATGATTGACCAATGTTTCATAATGATAGATTTAATTGTAATAGCTTGAGTTGAATGCTTCAAAACGTAAATGATAGGGTTGGATTATTTCAGTTCTGTGTGTTGCAACAGGGACTCTCTATTGAGGGTTGAAATTCTTTGGATGGCTTTTGCAACTATTTCTTTAGGATAGCCACATTGTTGGTAATTATTAGCAAATTTCTCAATTGTAACATGGGCTTCTTCTTGGTCAGATGTGATCAGTTTCAACCTCATACATTGTGAATAAGGAAGATGGTGTTTTAATGAGTTTTGTGAAAGCTCTTAAAATGCAAGGAGTTGTTTCTGTCCGTTGCTTTGGTGAACTCACTCGTTTTGATTCTTCCAGAGTCAAGTTGTATCAATACATCCAAAAAAGCTATGCGGTGTTTATCGATCTGATGGGTGAACTTGATGTGATCATTGTTATAGCTTTCCCACAACATGGTTCGTTTAATATAAGGATTTTACAGAATTTGAGAAATCAAATGAGTTTACTAGAGCCAAATCCCAGACCAACACACTATGAAGCGTTATAAGAATGGGAAGTAGAAGCATTCAAAAGAGAGAAATATTGAGGCGGTAGGAGATACAGGAATTTAATGACTAGATACCCTTTTTGAGAGAAGAGAAGATAACATGAAAAGATGGAGGAGAGCTGTGATAACCAAGGGTTTGTACCCAGTTTTAGTTGCTGAAGATCAGATAGGAGGCAAATGTGAAGAGAAGAAGAAAAATATAGAGACTTCAAGTTTAAGTTATCATCCAAACGATTCTGATGATGAGTTGTTCGTGGACATTATGCCCAAAAGACCTCCGCCATATCAAGAAAATTCAGGTGAGATGACTCCGAGTGCACCACAAATGGGAACTCCATTAACTCCACAGGTTATGGAAATAGCTAGAGTAGTACTAGAAAAGGAAATGGACATATTAAACAAGACAAGAGTAGAGCAGATCCATAAAATATATAAGTTAAGTCTAAATGCAGAAGCATTGACGATACCGGTAACAATTTGTCCCATAGTTCCATTGTATGGAGAAAAACAGAATATGTCAAAAGTACATACATTGGCAGTTCCAAGGAGTAGTGTCAGGAGAGTAATGGTGACAGCAGCGGATGAGGATGGACAGGCTGACAAGAATACTACATTGTTAGGTCTTCCGGTTTGTGAGATGATAACAGAAACCTCTAGAAGAAGTATACAAAAAGATCCAAGGAGACTAGGGCCAAATGTCATTCCAGTGACAGGGAGTTTAGCAGGACCTTCACCAGAGGAATTAAATGATTGGATAATGGGAATGGAAAAACAGAAACCGCAACCACATAGTATAAATGTGAGCCAATTGAAAGTAGATTTGGAAGAGATGATTATTGGTACAATACGTCTAGACAGACTAGGGACTAACCGAGATGAAGAGCTGTTGTTTTTGTGTAAAAGTATTACTTAGAGAGCAAGGAATCTTCATGAGAAAATAGCAGAGGCTGCTAGTGAATATGGAGTAGACATAGAGAAGTCAAAGGTGTTGCAGAAATCATACAGATTAGCTTTTACTGAAAAGGATTTGGAGAGTTTGAATACATCTTGGAAAAGATTACAAATAAAGAAGTTGATGAATATTTTGAACAAATGAGGAGATGTAGAATGATGGAAAGTTAGATGGATGAAAAAGAAAGAAGAGGCAGTTGGAAAGGGAGCATCAATATTTCTGTTGAGAGAGACAGAGCAAGATGAAAGGGCGTGTCCGATGAGAGAAGTTCCAGGTAGAGGATATGTTCACGTTACTTGGACAATAGAGGATATATTATCCTTTACGAATGAATTCCCTAGGTTGAGTGAGAAACCAATTGAGTGATATAAACAGGTAGAGAGGTTTGTGAAAGTTTCCAAGGTTTTGTTAAAAGATTTAGATCATTTGTTTGAGATTGTCGTCCCAGCTGATTTATGGACAGAATGTAAGATCACTGTTGATTGGCCAAGAGAGGAATATCTTAGCGATCCTTAAACAGGTGCACTATCAGAGGAGGTAATGAAAAGGTATAATCAGGTAATCACATTTTTTTAAAGGAAAAATTTCCCCTAAGGAAACAGATTGGGTTAAGATTGACAGAACCACCCAAGAGCCAAAAGAGTCAGTACATTCCTACTATGAAAGGTTGTTGCAGGTATTTAAACAATACAGCGGGTTTGAGAATATTGGAGACAAAAGCATGGGACATTTTGTGTATCGTTTTGTGTTTGGATTGAAACTGGAAATTAGTAACATGATTCAGCAACATTTGATTTGTTGGCAGAGCAAAACAATCAACAAAATTTTGAGGTATGCAAAGTATTGTAGTGACGATATTGAATCGAGACATAAAAAGTTGAAAGAAAAAATGATGGGGGCACAAGTGAAGGCAGCAGAGCAGCAAGAAACAAACAATGGTTCTCAAGCAGTTCATCCGATGAATGGTCAGAATCAAATTGGTCAGGTACCCAGTGAAGTAGAGGTAGAGGTTAAAAGAGGAAAGAAGAAGCTAAGAAGAAATGTCCTTGTCATGCGTGCGGAAAGTATGGACATTGGAAGAACGAGTTTAGATCCGCTCAAAAACATAATGGGGTAAATCTAAATCTAAATTCACAGATGCAGAATGAGGTGCTTTTAAATCAACAGCAGCAGCAGGTAGTTGCACGAGAGTTACAGGTGCCACCAGCTCCTATGCCAAAAAACGTGAATGCTCAAGTGCAGAGGTACAGTGCGTACACTGGATTTCATGGAGGTGAGCAAGTTGGTAAGAATCAAAATGTGCAAATGGTTCCGCAATACTGGTTGCAGTGCAATGAGAGTGATTCAGACTCATCTCAATGACGGTGCCTGAGGGAAGAGGAAGAATGCATACTTTGCTCATCTTTAGCGGTAGATCAGTCTGGTCCATTTGTTGACGGAAAAGTGGAAGGTACTGATATTACATTCCTAGTGGACACTGGTGCTACCTGTTCTACTGTGAGAGCAGCAGAAATTCCGAATCTACCCCTCTTGGGAAAAACTATCCAAGTTGTAGGAGTCTTGAATAAGCATATTAGAACACCAGTCACAAATCCAATAGAAGTTCATATTGGGAGTTTATGAGACATGCATAGTTTTGTGGTATGCGTCTCGAGCCCAGTAAATCTCTTGGGAAGAGAGTTATTGTGCAAAATGAATTGTGCCATCTATTGTATACCAGATGGTATCGCGTTTCAGACACCTGATGAGGATGTTGCATTCAAAATGATGTTAGCGAAGCAAGGGACAGAAGTGGATGAGTTGCTTTAACTTCCCACAGAAGAGAATTTGCCTGATTTTAAAGGAAAGGAAATTGGCCTAATGACAAATGTAGATCCAATTCAGATTATGGTGAAAGAGGGTGCCATATATCCAAACACACCTCAGTACAAAATGATTCCAGAAGTTATTGCAGGAATCACTCCAGTGATTGACCAAATGATTGAACAAGGAATTCTGAAAGAAATATTGAGCAGTCCTTGAAATTCGCCTAATATAGGATTAAGAAGCCCAGTGGAAATATAGAATAGTGCAGGATTTAGGAAAGATCAATAAAATTGTCGTACCCTGTTGTCCAGTAGTGCCAAATCCAGCAGTGATCCTGTCTCAAATTCCCTGGATGCTGAATGGTACACATTGATTGTTTTGTGCCAAGCATTTTTCTCGATTCCTTACATCCAGAAAGCCAATATCTTTTTGCTTTCCGGTTCGGAGACTGTGTCTTGGCATGGTGCTGAGTTCCTCAAGGATACACAGAGAGTCCTTCAATTTTTAATCAGATTCTGAAAAGGTGTCAGGAGACTTTAGGCATGCCAGAAAATTCAGTTTTGGTTCTGTACATTGATGACCTATTGGTGGCATCAAAGACACGAGAGGCATGTGTAACAGATACCATTGCCTTACTGAACCATTTGGCAGGAGGAGGACACAAAGTGTCACCAGCAAAATTGCAATTTTGTAAACAGGAAGTCTAGTACTTAGGATACAAAATAGAAAAAGGAGTCAGAAAAGTGACACCAGAAAGAATTAGTGTGAATAAACAAATGAGCCCACCAATCACTCAGAAAGAAATCCAAATGTTTTGGGGAATGGTTGGATACTGTAGGCAGTGGATCAGTGGTTTCTCACTGGTTGCAAAACCTCTACAGAGGTTGACACGAAAAGATGTGAAAGATCCGATTGTGCTGGATGTTTAAAGTATGGAAGCTTTTACTAAACTGCGAAACAATCTTTGTCTAGCACCAGCATTGGGAAGACCAGATTATGCAAAGGATTTTGCATTATACTGCTGTGAAAGAAATGGGTGTCCACTTTCAGTTTTAACCCAAAAACATGGAATGGTAGAACGTTAAGTAGCATATTTTTCTGCTACTTTGGATTCTGTAGCCGCAGCGTTGCCAGGCAGTTTGAAAACAATAGCTGATACTTGTGTGAGTCTGGATCAGAGTGAAGCGATTGTGATGGGACATCCAGTCAAGGTGTATGTGCCACATTCAGTTGAGATCCTTTTGAGCCACACCAGTACGCAGTACATGACCTATAGTCTGCTGACTAGGTACGAAAGAGTGATTTTGGGTGCTAAAAATGTGACCGTGGTGAGGTGCACAACCTTATTGCTGAATTCATATTGTGAGGAAGTGAGAGAGGAAGTGGATCATGATTGTCTGGATGTGACAGAACTGTGCACAAAACCCAGGCCTGATATTGAGGACAATCCTTTAGATGAATCAGACTGAGTGATGTTTGTTGATGGATCATGCTTAAGAAATGAGAAAGGTGAACTGTGTACTGCCTATGCTGTGTGCACCATAGCAGGAGTTCTAGAAGCATCCTGTCTAAAAGGGGTAAGCTCTGCCCAAATTCCTGAATTAATAGCTCTGATTAGAGCATGCAAAATTGCCAAAAGCCTGAGGGTGATCACATTTACTGATAGCCAATATGGTTTTGGGATTGCCCACGATTTTGGTCAGATGTGGATTTCTCACTTCTTCGGGTTCCCCTATAAGAAACAGCAAAACTGTAAAAGATTTATTGGATGCTTTACAATTGCCCAAAAGGATAGCAGTGGTCAATTTTTCCGCACATAAATCAGGAGATGATTATGTGACGAAGGGCAACAGATACCCAGATGAAGTAGTGCGTTTCTGTGCACAAAAGTTAGTAGCCTTAAACAGAGGGATGGAAAGAAAAATTACCAATTGCCATCTTATGTTCTCTTCTTCATTTGAAACTTGGGATAAGATTTAGGCAATTACAGGAGGAAGCAAGTGATGAGAAAAAGGAAATCTGGAAAAATTCAGGCTGTGGAAAGAGAGCTGAGGACGAAGTGTGGGTCCATTAAGATGAAAGACCAGTCATGCCAGATAGTTTACTATCCCATATGGCAAGGGTATACCATGGAAGTGCACTAGTTGGAGGAGATGCAATGATCAGGCTCTTCAAGCAGTCATGGTATAACCCAAAGTTCAGGGTATTGCAGAGAGTCATTGCCAGATGTGCATCACTTGTGAGCAGCAGAATCCAGGCAGGAAGACAGTTGTTAGTTGGGGACGAATTGGGAAAGCAGCAGGTCCATTCACCTGACTCCAGTTGGATTTTATTGAGCTCCCCCCATGCAATGGGCTGAAATATGTTTTGGTTGTTGTCTGTCTGTTCTCTCGCTGGGTGGAAGCCTATCCAATGAGAAGGATTGACAGTCTAACTGTCGCAAAATTACTACTAAGAGAACTGATACCTAGATTTGGATTTCCAGTCACTTTAGAAACAGAGAGAGGAACCCATTTCAATAATGATATAATTTGGATGATTTGTGCAGCATTACAAATTAAACAGAAGCTGCATTGTGCCTATCGACCCAAAGCATCTGGAGTGGTTGAGCAGATCAATGGCACAATAAAATCTAGATTAGAAAAGGTGTGTGCATCCACAACACTGAGATGGCTTGATGCTTTACTCCTTGTATTTCTGAGTCTTAGAAGCATTCCTTATTGGAAGAGACAAGCATATGTACCAGCAAACAAACTGATGAATATATCTGATGATCTAGTGCTTGATTATTGCAGAGGATTGGCTGATCTGATGCGTTCTGTGTCTCACCAGGTTGGAGAAAATGCCACTACAACACAGCCGAATCAAGCTCATGATCTGAGTCCTGGGGAGTGGGTTCTCGTCAAGAAACACATGAGGAATTAGTGTTTAGTAACAGACGAGTCCCAAGTCCACTAGAAAGACAAGAAGGGCAGAAACTGGTAAACCGAAAACAATGACCAGAGGCTGAAGGGTGTGAAGCTGAGGAATATAGAGTGACAGATTTTGAAGAACAAACTGATGATGAAGAGCCGAGCACAAGTCAAGTAGAGTGGGCACCAGCTACTGGGTCTTGTGAGTCTGCTGTTGAACAAGAAGAAAGTGATTCTGCCGTTGAACCAGAAAAGATATTACTGTTGAATCAGAAGAAGGAGAAGTTACTGAATGTCAAGAAGAAGAACAAATCAAAAAAAGGCCAAGTAAAAGCCTGTGAAACAGAAAAAGAAGGTGAAGAAGTAGTTCAAGCTAAAAGACCAAGAAAAGATGACAATAGACCAAGTGGAGTGAAAAGTTTAAAATACACTCTTGTGGGGAGAAAGTCAAAGAGAAGACCAGAGCAAATTAATGAGGTCTCAAGTCAAACAGAACAAGAACATTCAGGAGAAGATTCAGTACGAAAAGCAAGGAGAGTAAAAATTCCAAGCAAGCAATACACAGCACCAGAATGTACCTATGTTATTTTGGAAGAAATTGAAAGCTCAGATCCAAGTGAAGAAAAAGACAGTGCTGACACTGAGCAAGTTGATGAAAGCAAATTGAAACCATCTTAAAGAACTGGGAAAAATGTAATGTGCCACCTTGTCAGACGAACTAATTGAATGATTCAGAAGACCAAAGGAAGAGAAATAAAAGAAAGGTGTAAAGAAGAAAAGCCTTAACGTGTAGGAATAGACTATTTTTTCAGAACTTTTTGAGTAAGTTTAGAGTTTTATAGATTTATATTTTTTAGTAGAATATAAAAATTGCCAAAGTAAAAGTGACTGAACATCCAAAATCTAGTCTAAAATGTAGATGTATTAAAGCTTGCTTCTGTAGTGTCTTTTTGCTAACATTTATGTGGATATTATTAACTCTCATTGTACCTATTCTAATAGTAAATAATAATGGAAACAATACTAACAATGTAATATGTGAAAGAGTGAGTGACGTTACTAATTGAACCCCTAATACTAACATAGAACAAATAGATGGAAGTATTCTCCATCATGACAAATCAATTAGTGATTTCTTGTTAAATGTTTTTACTAAATTGTTGTACCAATATGTCAGTACAATGAATGTGACTGATTGTTATGTGTGCATGCAATTATCTTTGTCTGTCTCAGAGGGGGGGACCTATCATCACCTACCTTTAACATATGGTGTGTCCGGCAGTGTTTTAACCTCCCTGTTTTACTTGACGGGGAAGCTGGAGTATCATTATTCCAACATAGATTTAGTTTTTTGGGAAATACCTATTATAAAGGAGCTAAACAAGGTTTAAAGTAGTAAAAAGGCACCGTATATTTGAGAATTCTTCCATAGTACTAAGACACTAGATATAGAATATGCTTACAAAAACAATCTAACATGTAGTTTGTGGGTTGAAGAGAAAGTGATCATAGGCATGGTAGAAAATAGAAGAGAAAAATTCCAAAGGAAAGCTGCTGAACAGAAGTCACAGGTACCAAAATGGGCATTTAGAGAGGGAAATTATGAAAAAAGGCGAGACATATGCTGCAATGTCCCTTGATTGGTATCAGAAGGGAAATATATGTTTGCTTAGACTGAGAAAAAAACTATACCCATTATTTCATGGTACTAGTGAATGTGAGCATACTTTCCAAATTACTGGAGGTTGGGGATTTAAGGGTGGAACTGATCCTGTTTTCCCAGGAGTCTATTATATGTGTGGTAAGAAAGCCTATTACAGGTTGCCTGTACATTGGTATGGTAGTTGTTAGTTTGCTATTGTTTTCCCGAAGGTCTACCATGTAGACAGAGACAACAACAGAATCAATGAAGTAAAACAAGGACTAACACGTAACAAGAGAGAAAGTTTCTCAGAAATAGTAGGTGACATATTTGGTGTACTGATACCATCAGTTGGAATCGGTCTGAATTCTCACAAAATTAGAAAATTATCCATTGTGGTTGATTGTTTATCAACAGATATTGCTGGTGGGTTCTTGATGATTGACACAGAAATGGTTGCAATCAGATCAATGGTTTTGCAAAATCGACTTGCCCTTAAGATTTTATTGGCAAAAGAGGGTGGAGTCTGTGGCATGTTGAAAATTCAACACTGCTGCACTTATATGCCTGACTAGAGTAAAGGCATTAAGGGATATATAAAGAAAATAACAAATTTACATGAAGATTTGAACCAACTGGAGGTTGACGGTGTCTGGGAGAGACTTGGTAAGAGTTTCTCTTCAGTAGGTAAATGGTTTTCGACTTTTGGAAGTACCTTATTAGGAAAAATAAAAATGCCAATCATTCAGTATCTGGAGTAGCCATAGTAAAGTGTCGTAGATGTAGGTGTGGATGAAAAGAGATGACGGACGAAAAGCAAGAAAGAGGAAAAGAGATGAGATAGAACTAGAAGAGATGAAAGGACATTACTATGACAAAATGAAGGATTTAGGTGAAAAATTTATGAAAAGAGAAAAGAGTACTGATCTTAAGATAAATGAAGATAGCACTTGGTATGGTGGGTATTTTATGATGGCTGCAGGAAGCCATCAGAGGAGGGACTGATGGAGCAGGATTTTGCAAAAAGAAACCTGCTCGAATTAACACCCACGTAATACATACTAACAGTGTGCAGTAGAAAAGTAACACACAAATCACATTAACATGGGGAAACCGCTTTGCGCATGCGTGCACTAATGTGAACTAATGTATGAAATAACTAGGCCGTATTTTACATTTGCGTTTCAGAAGTAACAAAATTAGTGCATGTCTAGGTCGTATTTCTCCTTTTGCATCTTGCTTTAAAAATAATAATGAATAATGCCGCTTTTGCTCTAAGCTTATGCTAGGAAATATGTTAACAGGGGATAGTGCAAAGGTGGGAGGAAAGCAGTGAAAAATGCATTCCATGTAGTTAATACATGTATATGTTTCATTTGCCATAGAGAGCTGAATGGGGCTGCTGTTCTCTTAAGTTGTCCGGATAGATGAGGATAGTTGAGGGGCTGAAAAATGAGCGAGACGCTGCGGATGAGGGACAAAGGTCCAAGGTTGTCCAGCTCAAAGGACATTGTTTGCCTGCCAATATGATGAGACTGGCCATGGGACCCAAGACTTCTTCCGCAGACGTGGTTAAGAAATCGATGTGAAAATAATGAAATGTAACAAGGACAGAATTAAATAAACTGGTTAAAGTGATGTAATGTGAAAGGAAGTAGGACATTTAGCAGATACGTTTATGAATGAAAGTATGGTGGAGTGATGCACCACCTCCCAAACTGACCAATGAAAAGTCAGTTTCTGTGAAATGTTTCAACTAGTGTGCGTTGGACATATAGGCTTTAGGGTATATCTGGGGTGCCTTTGGGGGTGTGGCTTATGTTTGTGAGGCATATGGTTGCTCTCTTTTATGTCAGAAGGAGAGGAGAGAGGGGTGATGCATCACTGTCCGTCGGTTTGCAGAGAGGCCTAGCTGTTCCTGTCCCTGTCCCATTCCTTATACCTGGAAACTTTGTTCCCTGACTCTATTTCAGGGGACCCCACCATCTCCTTGGCCAGGGGGGTGGTGTTTCACAGATCCTTTGGGTTCCTATTATTTTTCTGACTCATACTTTGAATAATTATTTGCAAATGTATTTTTGTCCCTCAAAAGTATGTCTCTTCATCTATCCACTCCGTCACATGCATATTGTTTCGCATTATTTTGCTGAAACATATGTCTCTTCATCTATCCACTCCTCATATGCATAACATACGTTGTTGATGAGTGTGACACTGTTTGCATTTACTGATTGGTTTCTCTCCCTTTGTGAGATTCTTTGTTTGCATTGTAACCTGTATACGATGAGCATTAATTATTTACAAAAACTTGAGATAAACTTTATTAATCTTATCGAGAGTCTGTGATTATTTAGCTAGTTAGATAGTACTTATATTACCATCAACTATTCAACTAATTGGTCCGTCGACCGAGAGGAAAGAGAGTTGATATATATATTTAGTTATGTATTTAGAAATGTTAAACATAAATCTGTGCAGGAGCAATTATTCACGTCATTAAAACTTGACTCCAAGCGCAACAGGGATTTGTGAGTTGGGTGAATGTGTATGGGCCATTTGTATGAAATGATCAATGAGTATCGATCCCTGATAAAGTGCAGTGCTGGATCAGTTCTGTATGTTCATTCTATACTAGTTCCATTACATAGGATATATTGTCGATGTTTCAACCCCTAAGATAACTTCAACAGGGCCTTCATCAGGACTAGTTATTGGTAGTAACCCCTATAAATTTGACCTGGTTTTGTGGGGCTAGATTACTGTGGTTGGTGCTTTCCTCTTTTACGTGCTAGCTTTTAACTTGAGCTTTAAAAAAAATAACTCTGGTTCTACCAATTGGATTTTTGTCAATTTGATGTCAACTAATTTATTGGGATCTACTCTATTTTTCTATATTAATATGGGGTTTTTCTAGTGTGGTGTTTTTACTTTATTACTGTTTAAGTGCTGCATAAATACATTGCCTCTATGTTAAGTTTGACTGCTTTTATATCAAGCAAGCAGAGGGTTAGGAACAGGTTAATTTTGTGACTTTTGTGGTTCACCCCGACTGTAGGTGTTTCTTTGCTTGAGCAGGTTTGAAATCCGACTCCACTAACAACCCAATTTATCACAAATAATAAAAATATTAATATTTAATTATATTAATATCTCATCTAACTCGGATGCGTGTCAATTGAAATGTTTTGTACTCCAAAAAGGTTTATGTTTCACAAACAGCAATGATTAAAAAGTTGACTTCAAATGCAGGGCAGGAGCATTTAATGATCTCCCCATCCCATTTTGACCTAAAAAAATCGGATAATTTCCTTTATGGCGTAGCAACAGTTCTGTTTCCCACCGAAGCTAGCTCATGGCAGCAAATTACTGGATTTAGAATCCAGCCCTTGACATAATGCCTCTCACTGAGTGGCCTGCATAACAAATTCATTGCTGTTGATTAAACATGTACTGTTCATAGGTTTATTGGTATTACAGTCCTCCCATGCATCATTAGCATTGTTAATCGACATTTCTTGTATACCAAAACATTTCAAAAGCAGCAATTGTTAAATACGTTAAATACCTTACCTCAAACGTAGCATAAATAGATTTGTTTTTAAGAAAGTCAAAATACAGAAATATGAAAGTAGCCCCACTTTTAAACTGTGAATCATAAATTAAGAATGACGTAATTAAATCCTAATCCTGCGTCACGGACTGCAAATGGTGAACTAAGAATCAAATGTAGATTGTTGTTTCTGAAAATCCAACACTGTTGAGTCTGAAACAAGTTCTGGGGTCAAATAATGCACACTTTTAAGCAATATTCTCTTCATTCCATATTTACTGGACGGGAAAATTAAATATATAATGCAGCAGATTTGTCAACCTCAGTATGTGAAAAGTGAATTCTAACATATTTAAAGTAGAAACACAAATTTGATAAACGCTCTGATATGAACAATGCACGCAGAATGATATATGTTCAAAAATGCAATAATTCAGGCAATTTTTCGTTGTTAACAAGACTTTTCCTTGTAGGTAAGTCGATGACTCACAAACGTGGAAGTGCTACAGTAGGTGAGAAATTCCGCCTATTGAAGGGCATTTTATTTTCTAAAAATAGACAAATGTCAAATGTTGCAGTCAGGTTTGTGAACGGAACACTTTTTTCCCTCTTGTTATCCCTCTCCAAATTCCTCAAAAAGGACTATATTAATTACAGAATCGCACTTCTTGCACAAATAGCTTCACAAAGATATTAAACCAGATATTGAATTCATAACGGAATGTATTCATAAAAGCATCTGTTAATACCATATGGAATTAAGAGTCAGACTCATTCAATCTTTCAAGAGCTTATAATGTATGCTTGTTTAAAGACATCAGAGATAACTTCGATATTTCTAAATAAACAATAGTCATGCACCATTAATCACTCTGCAATAAATCACTCAATTTGCATACATACTCAGAGAGTTACCAACAGTAGTCAGTGCACTCTTTATGGTAAATGTGTTACAACTAGGGGTGTGTGAACTTTGCATATTTTACAGTAGCGAAATGATATCAAATTTCCCCAAAATTATGAGTAACTAAGCAAAATGCATCACACGCACCAAAATAATGTAAAAATACATTTCACTTTAAAAAACCGGATTGAAGCAGCTTGCCAGAATTGCATGTGCATGACCATCCTGCCTCGTGTTCCCAAACTATTAAGTCCTACTACATCCATCCCATTCGTGCCCATCTCTCATATTTTTGAACTTTTTCTCGCTCTTTGTCTCGTTTCCATGCCCCTTGGCTTTTTTTTATTTCTTTTCTCCTTGTTTGCATGGCTTGTATTTTTCATTACTTACGCCACTCCCAGTTATCTGTGATGTAGCATCTCATGAGGGATATAATACGTGAGGTAAATTTTAGTGCTGTTTGTTTTTTAAACATTAGTTTTTATCTCAATTCAGCACTTCTATGTAGCTACTTATCTATCTCTCTATCTCTATCTCTCTCTCTCTCTCTCTCTCTCTCCCTCTCTCTCTCTGTCTCTCTCTCTCTCTCTCTCTCTCTCTATTATCTACTGGCGGTCGCCAGTAGATAGTTATAGTTAGGACCCTGTTTCCATAGGAAATCCGCAACATTCTATTTGGAATAACTTTGGCGCCGGTCGATGAATCCTCGCAAAATTTTCAAAATAGGTGGGGCGCTACGCTCCGCTCCTACCCTGAAAGTCTCGGGGGGATTCGTCAAGCGGGGGCTGAGAAAAAAGGGGGGTCCCAAAACGCGTTTTTCCCATGCATTTTTCCATAGGATCTTTAGACACAGCTACAGCCCGAACGGCTGAACAGAGTTACTTGAAATTTGGCAGAGAGGTAGTCCTCAGGTCAAGGAAGTGCCTTTTGCAGGTCTGGTGTAAATCTGTTCAGTATTTCCTGAGAAAATAGCATTTAAAAGCATATATATATGTGGGCGGAGCCTAACCACACATCTCATCCTGAGATCTGATTGGCTGTCAGCACTTCATCCAAGAAATGTTGGCAGCCATCTTGGGACCAATATACATGATAGCACCTCATTAAAAAGCATTGCAGTTAATAGAAGGTTTTAAGACTTTAGTTACATTATAAATCATTTGTTGATGGTACCATACTCATTTTAGGAATTGTGGTATGTTCTAAGGTGATTTCACCATGTGAAAAAGCCTTCTGCTGGGATATCATGATTGAGAGAAAAATATTTTCTCATGCTTTTACCACAGAGGTTTGGAAGGTGATCTATAAGCTAAACTGAGAGCTTATTTTCTGTAAATTCACATTATCTTTCTCAGTCATGTGAGAATGAAGTCTGACATTCTCAGTAAAACATGTACATCCAACAAGGGCAGAGACTGTCAGTTGATTCCTTTGTGTTCTACTGCAGCTTTCCAGAGTGTTCCAAAGAACTACTAGAGCGCTAACCGTCCTACTTATGATAAATGTGTGGCACACCTGAAGCCATCTTGCTTGGATTAAAGTGGTAACTCTTAAAACATTTAATTTAAAAAGGAACAAAATGAGGGGGTTCATTTTTCCATAAAAAAGTATGATTAGTGCTGCAGAAAGAAAAATTAGGGCACATTTTGAGTGACTTATCAAATCCTCTTCTATTTCATTAAAAAATTCTGACATGCAGACTGAAACATGCACTTTCAATACCAGCAGCAGTTTTCCCTGGTGAGCAGTAGCTTTACTACAGTGATCTAATGAGCAAAAAGAGTGCTAACATTCTGATTTTATGGCAAATGTGTGACACATTTGAATGCCTTCTTGATGGAATCAAAGTAAAAAACTGAAAGTATTTCCTACTGAGGAGACTGCAGTAAATGAGGAAATTAGGAAACTTCATAACAAATAAGTCTCCCAAGATGGCCACCAGAGACAAAAGAGCCCAAATGTAGCCCAAATATCACCCAGATGTAGCCCAAGTATATCCCAATGACAGAATGTCCAAGAATGTTCTTAAAAACAACTAGAGCGCTTACTGTCTTCATTATGACAAAAGTATGGCACACCTGAAGCCATCTTGATTGGAATAAACTGGTAACACTTAAAACATTTAATTTAAAAAGGAACACAATGAGGGGGTTCATTTTGCCATAGAAATTATGATTAATGCTGAAGAAAGAAAATGAGGGCACATTTTGAGTGACTTCTCAAATCCTCTTCTATTTCATTAAACAATTCTGACATGCAGACTGAAACATGCACTTTTAATACCAGGAGCAGACTTCCATGGTGAACAGTAGTTTTACTACAGTGATCTAATGAGCAACTAGAGTGCTAACATTCAGAATTTATGGCAAATGTGTGACATATCTGAATACCTTCATGATGGAATCAAAGTAAAAAACTGAAAGCATTTCCGACTGAGGAGACTGCAGTACATGAGGAAATTAGGAAACTTCATAACAAATAAATCTCCCAAGATGGCCACCGGAGACAAAAGAGCCCAAATGTAGCCCAAAATCACCCAGATATAGCCCAAATATAGCCCAATGACAGAAGTGTGCAAAACACTTATTATTTTGTGTTTTTGCAGTGTTATATAGTGCAGACTTGTCAGGTATTGGAGTGCTTTACATGAGCATTGGTTACATCACACAAGAACAAATTCATTTTGGTTGTAGACATGGGTAGACTAAGTGATTTGACCAGAATCACAGAATGTCGAGCTGAAGCAGAAACTTCAACCTGGTTCCCCAGTTGCAAAGTCTGCAGTTCTGGAAGTAACACCACATCCTCTCCCCTAAGTGCAACATTTAATTAAGTTGTCAACTAGATAAAAAAACATAAAGATAACAAATAATTTAAAAGTGCTTTGTCGCTATTTGAAAACTCAGAAAATATGTCCTTATTTTAGTCTTTTAGAGCACTAACCATAATTTTGATGCCAATAAGACCCTCTCATATATGTAATTTCTAAAGGAATGCTCTAGGTATTACAGTTTTGATTACATCAAGATGATGTCAGGCGTTCCACACTTTTGTAATAAATATAGAATGTTAGCAATCTAGTTGTTCATTAGGATACTGTTGAGAGGCAGAGGCCAGGGGCACGGACTCTGAAAATTGAAGGCAGGTAGGAGGGTGCAAAGGCAACAATTTAACCCCACTGAGCAGGCAGGAAGGGCCGTGGAAGCACAACAGACTATGGAGGGCAGTGGAAAGGGGGGCAGGGGCAACAAACCAACAATACAGGACTTGCAAGAGAGGCTGTTGGAGGGAAGATCTATTACGGGTCAAGGAAGCTAGGGGCGGTCCCCAGAGCCCCGGGAGCCACCACAGAACTGAGCAGGAGAGTGAGTCAGGGACAAAAGGGGCACCTTAATTTGAGCCGGGGTGCCTAGGAACTCTTGCTCCAAAAATGAAGAAAACAGACATATGAGACATGGAATTGGAGGCAGAATACAATGGCAGTTTAATGAGAAGATGCAACTTCAAAGAAACCGCAGAATAGAGACATAAAGTACAAAATACAGAATCCAGATAATCATACAGCTGTCATGATATTCTCTGTATCTCAATTAATGGACTGACAGAGAGAGAGAGAAAACACATCTATAAATGCATCATGAGAAACAAGTTACACCAAGGAAAATGTTACCTAGGAACACTCACATTTACTCTTAGAGCAAGCATTCCTGCAATTACAATACAACATCTTTTAAATGCAAAAGTAAAGAGAACAATGGTTAAACATAACATGACATTTCATATAGGTAAAATAGAATAAGATACTTCAAGCAAAGCAGAGCAAGACATTTTAAGCAAAGGAAGACAAGAGCTCCCAGTTCTTGGGGAAAACCTGCACAGCCTGTTAACCTACATACAGACGGCGAGGTTGTCCGTCGATATCTGTGGGTGCTCCCTTTTTATATAATTTTGTGGGCTCCTTTGCACGCTACATCTACCTACGTATGCTACCCAAAAGCTTTGTCTGCAGATTTTACCAGACAATTCGTCATTTACCCACTTAATGCTGACAATGGACTGGGTGAAAAGGTCAGTCTCTCAGGCCAATCGCTTATCGTAAGTTCCATAGAGCAAGCAGAAAATAATGGGTATTGTACAGGAATTCAATATATTCATGTATAAAATCTCCTCAGTTCTCCTAACTTGACGCTCTGCGGTTGCCACTTCCTTAAAAGCGGGAAACCTGCCCAGGAAGCAAGTACCAGTCCAGGATGCAGCCTACTGTATGTCGACAGCTTCAGGGGGATGTTGAACTTTGATACCGAGCACGGAGCACTCGGGTAGGGTGGGGGCTACTAGTTTGGAGCAGAAGGCCTCGCAGACCTGCCTTCAGACTGCTATACACTAAAATTGCAGAGCTATGGTCAATTTAACAAAGAGGCCTACATATTGAACAGAAGGGCCTACACAGGGGTTTTATGCTGGCTGAGTGGTAAGGATGTCTCAGGATAATTATATAGCAACACAGGACCCGCTGGTCAATTTAATACGGCCTACAAATGCGGCTGGCAGGGCAAGGACAAGGGTCTCATACTTCAGGTGTGGACAGAACGGGCCAGGGGCCCCCTGTGATACAAAATCTACCCTCCTTCAAGGCTGTGGCAATGTAATAGACCATTGTGGGCAGAAGGAAGAGGCAATGGTAGTACAACCATACATGCCAACAGACCCGATTCAGCCAGGAAACGTCCAATGTTTTGAAGCTCAAATGGGCTTTATTTGATCTGTCTCCTGTCTACAATATCCTCTTTTTCAATGTAACTCAAAGGGGAAAATCAATACCCCAGTTTTTTTTCAAAATCTCCCTCTTACCAAGTTCAAAATGTTCGCAAGTATGGTACATTGGATCATGGAAGGAAATGGGATAGGGACATGGACTTGGATAACAGAGGACAGGAGAGACATGGAGAGGTGCACCAAACTGACCCTGCAGTGCAGGCATCAGGGTTTGCAGCAGCACAATACACCACACAGGGCATGCAGGACGGGAGTGCAGCACAACAATCCATAGAAAGCAAGAGGGAGGGGACAGGACCATGCACATGGACAACAGAGAACAGAGGGGCAAGAGGCAATGGTAGCTAGCTGACCATAATGGACAGACAGGAGAGAAAGCTGCAGCATAACAGACCATAAAGGGCAGGAGGGACGGATCAGGGGCATTACAATGGAACAGACAAGCCAGGAGGGAGGGAGTAGGGGTCTGCACATGTAAACAGAGGGCTGGGGGCAAGGGGGCAGGGCAGGAGCAGCAAGATAGCCATGGAGGTCAGGCAGGATGGGCACTAGAAGCAAGACACAACATGAAGAGCAACAGTGAGACTGTGATGGCATACACACAGACCATGGAGGGAAGGTGGGAGGGGGTCAGGCGCAGCTAACTGACCACACAGGGAAGGTGGGAGGGGCCATGGCAGCACAGAAGACCATGCATGGCAAGTGGGAGGGTTAGTGGCAGCACAATGGCTATGATGGGCAAGAAGGAGGGTGCAGGGGCATGCACAAAGGACGATGGAGGATAGAAGGGAGGGTCAGGACCTGTGCACAGACAAGAAAGTTCAGGGGAAGTGGCCTCACAACAGACCACACGGGGCAGGCAGGAGGAGCAGTTGCAGCACAACAGACCAGGGAGGGCAGAAGGGTGTGGCAGTACAATGGACCATGTAGGACAGGAGGAAGAGGATAGAGGCATGGCATGTGGACAGGCAGGGTGGAGGTGGCAGGGAAAGGTTACAGTCATCTGACAATGCTAGGCAGGTGGGAGGGGAGTGGCAGCTCAACAGAACACTCAGAGTAGATAGGAGTGGCAGGTCCATGGGACATGGTGGGCAAAAAGGATGGAGCAGGGGCATGCACAAAGACATCGGAGGGCAGGGGGAAGGAGAATAGGGGCAGCAAGCTAAGCACAGAGTTTAAGCAGGAGGTCAATGATGGGGCATAGAATTGGGCAATGGAGGGCAGGAGGAGTGGACTGGTACATCATACTAAATTGAGGGCAGTGGCAGCACATCAGACCATGCATGGTAGGAGGGAGGAGGCTAGTCCATGGATTCACACAACAGAGGATAGGGAGGAGGGGGATGGGGCAGCAAGCTAACTGTTCAGAGAAGGTGGGTATTAGAAACTTTATTGTTTTTAAAACATTTTGTCTGTGCAAACTACTTAAAATATGAACAAGTATGCAGCATAATCTCACTTTTATTCAGGAAGAAGAGGACGTTAGTGACTGTGACTCCAGGCTCACTTGGCAAAAACACCCCCTGACCCTCCACCCCCTATCGCAAAATGTAATGCCCGTGAAAAGGGTAGGTGAACACAGTGTTATATAGAACATAGTCCTGAGAGCACGATTGAAAATGAAAACTAGATATAGTGTATGGTATAAACTATGCACCAAAAAGTGTGATATAAGATGAACCAGGCGTGAAATATAATATGCAATACATTGTGCGCAATGACAGATTCATTGGAGAGCGCGAGATAGCACAGGCACTAGCGCGTGCTATGCGATATGTGCCTTGGAGTGTAATATGCACAGGGCAGTGTTGTGTAACCTAACTAGTCTCTAAAGTTGTAATATAAAATATGTGCTGGGGAGTGTAACGTTGCATATGCACTGTGACAAAGATATGGATCCCAAATTGTAATATGTATGGCATAGCACTGTGCGTTATAACATAGGCATCGAGGAAGGCACGTTAGATGGGGCAATATAACCCGTGCGAAGACAAGTGTGGCATGACATATTCACGGGGTGGTGTTACAGTGCACATGGGCTAGAGAGTGTCATAGCATATGCACTAGCTAGTGGAATACAACACAGAGGTGTGTGGCACTCGGCAGGCAATGGTGGGTGTTTTAAACAGCATTGGGCTCTGTCAGGAGCGCGCTGTGACTCGCAAGTGATGTTCGTCCCCTTTCCAGAGAGTAAAATAAAAAGTATTACACATCCGGCAGTGGATGTGTGTTTTATTAACCGTGAGGGGGGTTTCTTGCATAGTTTTGGTCGAATTTTTGTCGAATCCCCTTTGAATGGCTTGGTGTGCATGTGTATTAAATGTGCCCGTCAATAGCTACCCATGTTTGTATAAATAAACGACAAGGGTGTCTACCGGGATTAGGCACGGTAGAGCATCAGACATGTCAGAGCTTCACTAGTGGTGTAAATACATTCCACGTGGATTAATTGCATGCATAGTCGCCTTTTAATGAATATCACGCAAATCGTCATGGTGATAGGTACGTACGGTTTGTCCAGCATGTCCTAGGTGTGTCTATAAATATATATTTTTTAAAAATAATAAAAAACAGTGGCCGGCCCTGGGGATTGGGGTCAAAAAAATATAATTAGGAGACAGGCCCTGGGGGATGGGGTCATCAGGGCCAATAAATTAGAATAAGAAGGGGAACCACACAGCCCCCCTTCTTAAAAAAATAAAATAAATAAAAGACTGGCATCGTGCCGGAGGCCATGCCCCCTCCGTGCAGCACTCTGCAAACGCGCCCCCAACAGGCATCTCCAGTATGCGCCAGGGAGCTGCGCTGCAGACAGGTGTTCTGAGGCCAAGCCCCTTTTTACACCTCTCTGCAACGCAGCTCTGTTGCGCTTACTGGAGGTACCTAGTGGTCTAGTGTGACCCTAGGGACCCTTAGGATTCAAGGGGACTTAATCTCTCAACTTAGAACAGCCACAGGGCGCGTTTACACAGTGGTGAAGTGAGGGGACGGGGCCTGAGGTGACGTGTGCAAACACGCACCATGGCACGTTTTAAATTGGGGATATAATTTCCCTTCAATACTGAGGGCCCCTGGGGGCTAACTAGCCGACCAAGTGCTTCCAGTAAGCGCCACTGAGCTGCATTGCAGAGAGGTGGTCCAGGCCGTGCCACTTTTTACACCTCTCTGCAACGCAGCTCTGTGGCACTTACTGGAGGTACCTAGTGGGCTAGTTGGACCCTAGGGACCCTCAGGATTCAAATGAACTTAATCTCCCAACTAAAAACGGACACAGGACGTGTTTACACAATGGTGAAAGGAGGGGACGGGGCCTGAGTTAACGTGTGCAAAAACGCCCTGTGGCCTGTTTTAAGAGGTAGTTTTAATCCCCATGCCCTATTATATACTAGGGGCTTACAGAGGAGGTAAGGCTAATCACAGGGGGACCCCAACGCATAATGTTCCCTAGTGTATGTAGGTGTTTTCACTGTATTCTAAGTGTCTTTTAACATAGCACTGGCTCTAGGACTGGTTAGTCAGACTCAGTTACCACCAGTATCCGTCTGAAAAAGTTGAGGGTACAGGATGATTTTGCAACAAGGCTTCTTTCTGCTCTTCTTTTTGTTCTTGCTGCACGTTATCCTTCTTCCTGCCCTTATCTTCGTATTTGAGGACTTCTGTTGCTTCTTTCTGCACTTCTTTTGTTTCTTTCTGTGCATTTTTTCTTCTTTCTTCACATGTCCTATCTCTGTAGGCATAGTTAGAAATTAGCATTTAAAAAACCTTTGAAATTCACAGAAAAAACCATAGGTTTCAGGCACGTTATAATTAGGAATTAGCATTTAAAAAACCTCAGAAATTCACTGAAAAAACCATAGGTTTCAGGGGTGTTATAGTTAGCTGGACTTTTCACTTGTACAAAACCATTGAAATTCCCCGTTATAGTTAGTTCAGCTAACTATAACTCGCGCGCCCGCAATGCACTGCTGATGACGTCACATATTACATCACTCATGACATGGTCAGTGACATCACTCATGACATCACTGATGACATCTCAAATGACATCACTGATGACATCACTGATGACATCATCCTTGTGATAGAGTGGCAGACCTCCTCTCACCCTAATATAACCTTTGATACACACATTCAAAAATAGAGACTAACATTTTCAAAACAATGGACATACCATTACCAGTTACAACAACCTCTTCAGTAATTCTAAGATCCACATACACATCCACTCATTCACCAACAGTCCAATACAGTCACTCATACATGTACTCACTCATCATATGTACTCATACACCTATACATCCTGTTACACAATGCCACTCATCCATAGAGTTACTCACACACATAGTCACTCATGCTAATAAAGAATCAAACATGCATTTACTTGCATATACAGTTATACACACACCACCACACTTACTTCTACGGAAACTTACACATACTTAGTCTTTTAAACAATCACTTATAGAAACACATACTTATTCATACAGGAACTCTTTCAATCTCTCACTCTCACATATACTCACATATATACACCAATAGTCACATATACTAGTTTAAAACATATGTAGTTACTCATAAAGACACTATTGAGACAGTCATTCACTCACTAACACACCCATACACACACTCATCCACCCATACAGTCCTGCACACATACTGTGTTCAACACATACAAACAGTGAGTCACTCATTCATGCACCTATGCACTACGTAATACCCCCCACCGAACCATGCAGACACTCAGACTGATACTCAAAAAACCAACTAATAACCTATATAGACACCCATGTAGCTACTCACCAACCCATGCAGCCACTTATACACAAAGTGAGAGACTGATACAGATATTTACATATTTAAACATTACTCACTAAGCCATGTATTCACTAGGATACACTTAATCAGTCAGTTACACAATCAATTTTTCAAAAACAAATCATCCATTTAGACACTTATATACCCATTTATTCTTCCATCGACCTTGAGATATACATATATAAAACATATTTAATTTTCAGAATAACACACAGTCACTGGATGATGTCATCAGTGATGTCATCAGTGATGTCATTTGAGATGTCATCAGTGATGTCATGAGTGATGTCACTGACCATGTCATGAGTGATGTAATATGTGACGTCATCAGCAGTGCATTGCGGGCGCGCGAGTTATAGTTAGCTGAACTAACTATAACGGGGAATTTCAATGGTTTTGTACAAGTGAAAAGTCCAGCTAACTATAACACCCCTGAAACCTATGGTTTTTTCAGTGAATATATATATATATATATACATGCACAAATCTAACAGTGGGACATTGGGTAGCTGAGCACATTGGGACGGAAAAGAACAATGACATTTTGAAGTAACTAATTTCATGGTTTCGCTACATTGATGATTTGTTTGTAATCTGGGGAGGGCGATACAGATGAACTAAAATGTTTTTTAGATTCTCTTAATCGAAATCCTTTGCAATTAAACTCAACTATCAGGCAAGCAAAGAAATGATCGATTCTCTAGCTATTCGGGTCTAAATTGAAAAAAGAAAATATTTGCACTAAATTACACTACAAACCTACCAGCTGCAATAGTATACTATTTGCAAATAGTGCACATACCAAAGCCCCCAACTGGAGCTTTCCATATGGAGAATTTTTAAGAGTCAGGAGAAATTGTTTGGAAGATGAAGAAGTTTCAATTTAAACGAATTAGATCTTTGCACGATTCCAAAGGAGAGGATTTCCAACATCTGCCCTGGAAGATGCCAAGAAAAGACTGAAGACATGCATTAAAGAGGATCTACTCGTACCTAAACCAATAAAGAGTGGCTCCAAAGAAGATATCAGATATATCATGGATTTCAACCTCTTGGATTAGGAAATAAAAAAATCATTAAGAGAGAATTGGAGCATTTTAAAAAGAGATAAAGATCTAAAGGACTTTTTAACAGAGCAACCGTGACTTGTTAAATACAAAGCTGTTTTTCACCTCAGATAAACAGTGAAGGTAATTGGCTCAAATGAACAGGTTTTTTTAAATACCAGAAATGTAAAGTCTGCCAAATGGGATGTAACAAGAAAGATTCTCAATCATTTTATGATACAAAAAAGAAAATTAATGAACTGATTTCCTGTGAAACCTCCCATGTATATATGTTATAGAATGTGGATGTGGTAAGAAATATGTAGGCAGTACAGTTAATATGTTGAAACTACAGATTCTTCAACATTTAAGAGCTAATAATAACAAAGACTACTCATACACAATAGATAAACATATCTGAGAGGAACTTGATGGGAAACAAAAATGACTATTTTATTATGGAATTTAACATATTCCAATGAAGCCGAGAGAAGGAAATCGAGAATTGATACTGAGGAGAAAGGAATCAAAATGGATCATCACTCTAAGGATGGAAATTCCTTCAGGTCTGAATGCAGATGCAGAATTACATGTACATTTGTGACTGATGGTCACTGTCTTACATTTCTAAGAAACTTCATTGCTCTTCAATTTTATGTTTCCCAAAACAGTAGATTCGCAGCGAAAGTTAACGAGAGGACCGTCGAAATTCATTGACGAGAACTTCATCCTCGACCCCTCCCTATCCGGATTTCGCAGCAACCACAGCACCGAGACTGCTCTACTCGCTGCCAGAGATGACACTCGCACTCTCCTCAGCCAAGGCCACTCCGCGGCCCTGATCCTACTCGACCTCTCCGCAGCCTTCAACACTGTTTCCCACTGCACACTCACCGCCTGACTCCAAGACGCATGCATACAGGGAAAGACCTTAAATAGCTCTGCTCCTTCCTCACTTGCAGAACCCAAAGAATCAGACTGCCACCCTTCCTCTCCGAACCCACAGAAATCAACTACAGACTACCTCAAGGATCATCACTCAGCCCTACTCTCTTCAAAATCTACATGGCACCCCTCGCCACCATAGTCAGATAGCATGGGCTCAACATAGTATCCTACGCCGATGGCACCCAGCTCATCCTCTTCCTCACCAAGGATCCCGTCACCACCAGACTCAGCTTCCGGGAAGGAATCAAGGACGTCCCATCCTGGATGAGCAGCAGCTGCCTAAATATCAACTCGGAGAAGACAGAGGCCCTCCTCCTCGGCCCCTCCCCCACCCCATGGGACAACACCTGGTGGCCAACTGCCCTTTGCAGCCTGCCCACACCTACAGAACCTCAACATTCTACTCAACTTCTCCCTCTCCATGACCCAAAAGGTCAATGCCTTCACCTCTACCTGCTTCAACACCCACCGCATCCTTCGCAAGACCTTCAAATGTATCCCCCCTGAATAAAGGATGACCGTCACCCACGCACTCATAACCAGCAGACTGGACTATGGAAATGTCGGAATCAAAAAGTCTCTGCTCTGCAAACTCCAGACCATGCAGAAAACCACTGTAGACTCATCTTTGGCATCCCTCGAGAAGAACACATCAACCAAATTCTGCAAGACCTCCCCTGGATGCCCATCGAGAAGAGAGTAACCTTCTACACACTCACCCATGCCTACAAAGGCCTCCACAACACCGGACCCCAATACCTCAACGAGAGAATCTCCTTCCGTGTACCTAAGAGAAACCTCCAATCCGCCGCCCTTGCCCATGCATCCGCAAAGCCAGAACGTGTGGAAAAGCCATCTCCTACATCACGACTAAGACCTGGAATGAGCTCCTGATGGACATCGGACACGCTCCCTCTCTGCACATCTTCAGGAAGACCCTCAAGACCTGGCTCTTTGACTGACCGGAGCTGCTTACCCCCCCCCCCCCCACCCCCCCAGCGCCTTGAGACCCTCACAGGTGAGAAGCGCGCTTGACAATTCCCTGATAATGTGATTGATTGATTGAACACATATCAAAATGTATCAGAAAAAATACATCCTTTTCCATTTCACTTTTTTTCATTTAACTGTATACATATTTATCTAATAATTCATGTCATTTATTTAGGTATTAAGATAATAGGCCTAAAAATGCACTTTATATTTATGCATAATTTTGACTTTTAGGATATTGGCAGCATCTTGCAACAAGACGTGATTCTCTTGTAGTCTCTCTTGAATAATGCACTTTACACTTTGACTGAAATTTGATCTAGAATAATCTACACTAATTGCACTTGATTAAAAAAGAGGTCAGTGCCTAATGGGCTTTTTGCTACCCTGGAGGGCAGATCAGGAGATATTGACTGTGGCTATTTTGTTAGGGGGTGCATTGGTATGGCCATTCTGGGCAGCCCCCACTCCTGTGTATAATAAACCCAGTGTAATCCCTGGTGCCTAGTAGGCTCTCTGCCCCCCGGTGGAGATCAGGGGCTATTGCCCCATCTGCCTCCCGGGGGAGGCAGAAAGTCGATGGCATTTTTTATGGGGTAGGGACATTGGCATGCCCATTCTGGGCAGCCCCCACCCCTGAACTGTGAAAAAAGTATTCCCTGGTAGCTAGTGGGCTTTCTGCCCCCATGGGGGGGAATATCAGGGGCTACTGCCCCATCTACCTCCTGGGGGGCAGAAAGACTGTGGCAATTTGGGGGGTAGGGGCAATGACATGCCCATTCTGGGCAGCCTCCACCACTTAACTTTGAAAAAAAATATTCCCTGATGCATAGAGGGCACTCAGCACCCCCTGGAGGCAGATTAGGGGCTATTTCCCCATCTGCCTCCCGGGGGGGTAGAAAGACAGAAGCAATTTTTGGGGGGATGGGAAAATAGGCATTCCCATTCTGGGTATCCCCCACCCCTACATATATAAAATAAAATTTCTGGTGCCTAGTGGGCTTTCTGCCTCTTTGGGGGTTGCAGCTCAGGGGCTATTGCCCTCATCTGACTCCTGGGGGGCAGAAAGAGTTTTACATTTTAGGGGGGAAGGGTGGGGCATTGGCATGGTCATTCTGGGCAGCCCAACTCCTGGCCTATAAACAAAATTATCCCTGGTGTTTAGGGTGCTTTCTGCCCCCCCCCAGGGGGCATATTGGGGCCTACTGTCCCATCTGCCCCCCGGTGGGGAGAAAGACTGATTGTGCCAGAATTGAATCAGGGAGCAAAGTCCCTTGCCTGAGGGGCTGCCCCCTCGGTGCCTAGTGGGTGGATGCCTGCTTGGGAAGGGTACCATTGAAAAGATTCTCCCCTTTCCAACAATACCTCTCCCATGTGTTTCAGTGCTCGGGGGCTGAGATAGCCCCCAAGCACCGAAAGAGTGAACCTGAAACTAAGTTTTAGTTTAATTTTCAGTGTAATCACATCAGCGCGCCATGAACGCGATTGTCATTACATTGAACAAATCCTCAGGAGGTTAGGGAAGCTCTTCCCCACCTCCTGAGGCTAAGAAAAACAAGGAAATCTCTTTGCTGTTTGCAGCAGAGGGATTTGGTGCGTCTGTTCACATGACGGAATCGTTTCGTCATGAGCACTGGTGCTCATGATGGAACCATTCCATCATGAGCACCGAAGAGGTTAATAACTCTAGAACTACTGAATGGATTTATGCCAAATAACAAAAAGGGCTCTTTCTGGACAAAGAGCTAGCTTTCTGTCAAATTTGGTGTAATTTCATCCAGCGATTTGAGCTGTAGTCATGTTCAAAATCCCTACAGGAATTAACGTGGAGAAAAAGCATTTTGGAACCCACCCTTTTTTTAGCTCCCACTAGAAGAATAACCCCAAACACTTTCAAGACAGCTTCTGAAGTGAGTAGCAAACTAGTTATGAATATTTCGTGAGGACTCGTCAAATGGCACCAAAGTATTTGCCAAAATAAAAAAAGTTTTTCGTTTTGAAACTTGCCAGTAGGTAGTTATAGTTAGGATCAACATTTCCCATAGGGTAAGCATTTTTTGTTTTGCTAATAACGTTTTCGCCATTTGACGAATCTTCACTCAATTTTCAAAACTAGTTTGCCACTCACTTCAGCTTTCTTTTTGAATAGTTGTGTGGTGATTTGTCAAGCGGAGGCTGAGATAAGGGGCAGAAAATGCTTTTTCCTCATTCTATGTCTATAGGGATTTTGCAATTGTTAGACAAAACTACAGCCCAAATCGCTGTACGAAATTACACCAAATTTTGAAGCAAGCTAGCTTTGGTCCAGAAAGATCCAATTTTATAATTTGGTGCAAATTCATTTAGAAGTTGCAAAGTTATTAAAGAAAAAACAAAAGTGGATTGTTCATGGATCCATTGGGGCGCTGAGCGAATCCACGCACCAGCAGCAATCCCATAATAGGCTGGCTGCAACCTGACTGGAAAGCTGTGGCTACCATTCTATGTATGGGTGCACAGTCCCAGGGTCTGAAAATGTGAGTGCATAGTGATTGAAGAGGTCAGGGTATATGTACCCTGACCCAATGGCTTTATTAGAGGGACAGCAGAGGGACCTATGAAGGTCAAGTAATTGCCTTAAGATGTTCTTGTTTACCATGTGCAGGGATTCTCAGAGCCATTGCAGTGCTCAGTGTGGCCCCCTGTGTGAAGTCATGACAGTTCCGCAAATTCTGCTGTCATTTTTACCCACAAGGGCAGTCAGGGACTCACACACCCACTCACACACCCACTCAGAGACCCACATACCCACACAGACACTAACACACCTATTCACAGACCCATTCAGACACTCACATATCCACTCACACTCACTCATACACTCACCCACCTACTCATAGACCCACTCACAGACCAACTTACAGACCCCTCAGACATACACAGCCACTCAAAGACCCATAAAGACACTGACGCACACACTCACAGATACATACACAGACACATCAACTCTGAGACTAACTCTGACACTCTTATACCCACTCACAGAAACACTTAGTCACTCACATACTCACTCACATATCCACACAGGACCTTACACACCCACTCACATACCCACTTACACACTCACACACCAACTCACTTACATATGGACCAACTCACAGACCCATTCACAGACCCAGACATGCACTGAAAGCACCCTCTCACAGGCTCATACAGACTCTCATATACCCATTCACAGACTCACACAGTCACTCACACTCCCATTCACAGACTCACATAAACATTCAACCACCCACCCGCCAACAGACCCACACAGATACTGACCGACACACTCATAGAACCCACACAGACACTCACACACCCACTCACAGATCTACTTGCAGTTATACTTACTCACAAACTCTCTCACATACTCACAGACCCACTCATAGACCCAAACAGACACCCACTCACAAGCCCACAGAGACACTTACAGACCCAGTCCCACACAGATGCTCACACACTCACTCACAGACCCACACACACACTCACACACCCACCCACTCGCAGAAACATCTAACTACTCATAAACTCACTAATATACCCATAAGACCACTCACAAACCCATACTGCCACTAACACATCCAATTAAACACTCACAAACCTACTCAGAAACCCACTCACAGGCCCATAAAGATACTCACACACCCATACAGGCACTCACACAACTCACACATCCACAAACCACTACACACCCACTCATAAACCCATACAGCCAATGACATACCCACTTACACATTCACCTATCCACTCACACACCCACTCATCACTTATATAGCCACTCACACACCAATTCTCTATTGTTACAGGTCAGTTAGGAAATAAAATTAAAAACACAATGAAATTTCACTAAAAAACAAGCTTACAGGGATTCTATAGTTAGGAAAGACAATTAAAAAGCCCTTGAAATTCACTGAAAAGCCAAAAGTTACAGGGACATTATAGTTAGGCTGAGATTTCACAGGCACAAAATCATAGAAATGTGTAGTTATATTTATCTGAGCTTACTAAAACTTACACCCCGACACTACACTGCTTAAACTTTGCATATTACATAATTCATTACATGGTTAGTGACATCACTGATGATATCACTGATGACATCTCAAATTACATGACTGATGGCATCATCTACAAACCACTGACCCACCCACTCTCACATGTACACGACCACTCACATACCCACTAACATATCCTTTCAACCACTCACATGCCTATAGAGCCACTCACACTCCCATGTAGTCACTTATACAGATACTCACTCACCCATACATCTACTCAAACACACACTCACTCACCCATACAGCAACTCACACACCCTCTCACAAAATCACTCACACACCCACACACACACCAAGACAATCACTCACACACTCACTGGCACACTTATATAACCACTCACATACTCACTCACACACCCATACAACCACTCACACTCACTCACACACCCACTCAGCTACTCATATACCAATATATACACTGATACAGCCACTCACACACCCAATCATGCAAATACACAAAACCATACACACCCAGTCACATACCCCTACAACCACTCACATAGCCACTCACACACCCAGAAAACACTCACACATCCATTCACACACTCATTGAGCCACTCAAACACCCACTAATAAATCCATACACCCACTCATATGCAAACTGACAGGTCCATACAGCCACTACAACGCCCATTCACACGGTTCAGTGACTAAATATCAAGGGACATAATATAGAATGGCCAAAATATCGACTCCAAAATATAGAAGAACAGAATATAGACTCCCTATCTACAAACAGGTAAGTACTAACATTTCGATTCCTAAATATAGAATGTTAAAATATAGTTAGCTAAAATATCAAATTTTTTAAATGTATTAAAAATAAGATAAAAGTAATTAAATATTAAAAACAATTAAATAAAACATACCTAATATAATATAAAAAAGCTTAAAAAATCAAAATAATACAAGTAATGTAAAAAAATTAGAGTTTTTGTTGGATAGTGAGAGCATAAAAATTACTATTCCCGCTCCAGTGAGTGCAACAGTAGGGAAAACGTTGGATAGCGTAGGGGTAAAAATTACGATTCCCACTCCAAAGAGTGCAACAGTAGGGAAAGCGTTGGATAGCGGGAAGGTAAAAATTGCTATTCCCACTCCAGAGACTGCAACAGTAGGGAAAGCGTTGGCTAGTGGGAAGGGAAAAGTTACTATTCCCACTCCAGTAAGTGCAACAGTAGGGAAAGCGTTGGATAGCGTAAGGGTAAAAATTACTATTCCCACTCCAGTGAGTGCAACAGTAGGGAAAACTTTGGATAGCATAGGGGTAAAAATGACTATTTCCACTCCAAAGAGTGCAACAGTAGGGAAAGCGTTGGATAGCGGGAAGGGAAACATTACTATTCCCACTCCAATGAGTGCAACAGTAGGAAAAGCGTTGGATAGCGTAGGGGTAAAAATTACTATTCCCACTCCAGTGAGTGCAACTGTAGGGAAAGCGTTGGATAGCGGGAAGGGATAAATTACTATTCCCACTCCGGTGAGTGCAACAGTAGGGAAATCGTTGGATAGCGTAAGGGTACAAATTACTATTCCCACTCCAGTGAGTGCAACAGTAGGGAAAGCGTTGGATAGCGGTAGGGTAAAAGTTACTATTTACACTCCAGAGAGTGCAACAGTAGGGAAAGCATTGGATAGCGGGTAGGTAAAAATTACTATTCTCACTAAAGTGAGTGCAACAGTAGGGAAAGCGTTGGATAGCGGGAGGGTAAAAATTACTATTCCCACTCCAGTGAGTGCAACCGTAGGGAAAGAGTTGGATAGCGGGAGGGTAAAAATTCCTATTCCCTCTCCAAAGAGTGCAACAGTAGGGAAAGTAATGATGTAATATTAAAATAAGATTACATTAATTATCAATACCAATAAAAAGTTAATTAAAAATAATTACCAATTAATAAAAATGAATTACCATTGAACAAAAATATTTACCAATTAATAAAAATGTATTACCAATTAATAATTAATTATCAATACATATAAATAAAAATTAATATTTATTTTATTACAATTAATTTACTTCCCACCCAATTCCCCTATAACCCACAACCCACTCCCAATAATAAAAAATACAATTTACATTATCAATTAATCAATTAATACAAATTAATTGCCAATTAATGAAAATTCATTAGCAATTCATACAAATTAATTACCAATTAATACAAATTAATTACCAATTATTAATTAATTATCAATTAATTATCAATACACTTAAATAAAAAAATGTATATTTACTTTATTACAATTAAATTACTTTCCACCCAATTCCCCTATAAACCCACAACCCACTCCTAATAATAAAAAATGCAATTAACATAATTATCAATTAATCAATTAATATAAATTAATTACCAATTAATAAGAAATAATTACCAATTAATAATTAATTATCAATCAATTAATTATCAAAACATATAGATATGATTAATATTTAATTTACCATAATTAAATTACTTCCCACCCTATTCCCCTATAAACCCACAACCCGCTACGGAATTAAATTATGCAAAAATTAAATTACATAACATTCAGGTGCCGATTCCGATCCGTTAAAAATAATTTGCGTACGACCCGTATCCGTATTTTTTTACGTACGAGTCGTACATGTACCATACAAACGGGCAAGTACGATTCGTACCTGAAAAATATCTACGAATAGCGTCGGGAAAAGTCTACGACAGTGCGTCGGAAAGTTTTTACATCCGAATATCGTCGGGAAAAGTGTCCGAGAGTGAGCCGGACATTTTTACGTGCAAATCGTAAAACACAAGTCCGAGCGCGCAAGAACGATCTCAACCGTTCTTCCGAATACACAATCGAAAGTAAAATGGCCCGTACGGAGCCAACGCAGTAGCACACATGTACACGGGTAAACTTATGCCCATGTACGAGCCGTACAGCCCCCACCCCCAAATATTTCAGCACCGTACACCACCCTGTCCGCGCTGTACCCCAGCCTTGCAACTGTACGTGCTGTACCCCCCCATGTACGCGCTGTACCCCCCCATGTACGCGCCTTACCCCCATGTCCGCACTGTACCCCAGCCCTGCACCTGTACGCACCGTACCCCCCTAGTATGCGCCTTCCCCCATGTACGCGCATCACTCCCGCATGTACGCGCCGTACCTCCACCTGTACACGCCGTACCCCAGGGCCGCATGTGTATGCACCGTATCCCCACCGCATGTATGCGCCTTACCCCCCATGTACGCGCCGTACCTCCGCATGTACGCGCCGTTCCCCAGGGCCACACGTGTACGCACAGTACCCCCACCGCATGTACGCGCCGCACTCCAACACCGTACCCCAGCACCCTCACCCAGCACCCCGTATGTACGGATCTTACCTACGCGAAAAAGACTCATACAGAACCAGGACAATGTAAAACAGCACAAGGAGGGTCAATTCGACTCGCACAGCACCACTAAACACGTCTACATGACAAAATACATCTCAATGACTGACCTGGCACATCCAAACAGCCAAACAGAGGCCCCAAATCACAACCACCTCTTATAACACACCCACCAAAATTCAAACACAGCCACACCCAAATATGGACAAATAATAAGGGCCCACACACACAACCCATGAGCCTTTGCAACAGACCCACTGCTGCCAGACCCCGCTGAGAAACAACTCCACATCACTCATACCTTCACTACACCTTCACTCACACATCTTCACACAACCTCCTCCACAAAAATCCCCCTCTTCACATTCACACACACACCGTCACATTCACACCCACACACCCACAACCATCCACACCCACACCCCACGCCCAAAGACAAGAATGCAAAGTTCACAACGGCGGAGCTGGACCTCCTTGTCAACGAAGTCATCAGAGTCGAGCCACAGCTGTTTGGAACATTGGTCAGACAGACCAGCATAGTTGAAAAATTTGCCATGTGGCAGAGGATTGTCGATAAGGTGAATGCTGTTGCGCCCATCCGAAGGACCAGGCATGAATGCCAAGCCAGGTGGTACGATCTGCGCAGGGCAGTCAAGAGAAAAATGAATGAAGAATATGCCCAGACTAACATCACTGGAGGTGGGCCGTCCCGCAGACCCGTACACTACCATCCCCGGGAGGAGAAGGTGATGGCCCTACTACCGCCGGTGGGAGTACACGGAGTCGAAGGAGTCGCAGAGCCTGGTGAGTACACAAACAACTTACGTAACATGGGGGCAATGGGGTCCACACCACATATACACCAAATGCACGCAACTTCCCCCAAGCACTCACCGCACACAACCATACTCAAAAACCACGCTCATGCCACTAACGTCTCCATGCACCCTTCACAAATCAAGGCAAGGCCATGTCCAAGGCTACAACAACCACAAACACAAGACTGGATGTCCGGGAGGCTGGGAGGGTGGGCCCCACACAACACGTTGTGAAAATGAGACGCAGACACCAATGCCCTCAGCCCATATGGCATAGGTACAAACCCATGCACAATGCACAGGGACTGGCAAAGTACTGACAAGGTAGCTGACACTTGGCCCTGCTGTATGCAGCACAAGGCCCTCCTGGGACCACTGTACACTCAAACACCAACTCCACAAGCACAGGTATCTAGCACAGGAACTCACACTCACTGTCATGCCAGCATGCACCATGAGGGTACAGACATCACCTGGGAGACCCAATGACAACTCACACTACACACAACAGCAGGCCCAGTCACAACCCCCCCAACACAAGCACACACCCCCGGGGCAGGCAACGGATTTACACACTCCCACAATGGACATCTGACACAACAAGACCAATCCAGTGCCAAATAAGCATCAGAGCCAACAATCTACACGTCAAACACTCAGGAGAACATCCCAATCCGTCCCCCGCAACATACCCATCCCCAAGTGAACATTGAGAGGAATGCTAGGCACATCTAACTACCTGGAGGAACTGTGTCAACTTGAATATGTATGAAACATAGATGTCGCATGAAACACCATTAACATTGTCTCTCTCTCACACACAGGGCAACGTCGTTGATATCCCCCCAACACTGGGGGGGGAAGAATTACAGTCCCAGGCTCCGCGTGAAGACGATCCCACCTGCAGCGACGACTCTCACCACTCCGTGGATGACCCCAACCAACCTGGACCCTCTGGTGCCCAAGCCCCTGCAGCACCTGCGTCAGGTACATCTGCTCCAACCACCACCCTCATTCCCACCACATCCCAGGACACACCCAGGAGCCCTGCTCACACTGAACAACAGAGCCAGTCTGACCAGGAGGGACAAGGTTCTCCGGGCACCCAGGAGGAGGCAGGCAACCCTGCAAATGCCATCCCTCAGGGGTCCCGTAGACCCAATGTGCCCACAAGGGCAGGCCAGGCTCAAGTGGGCAGGGGTGGTGGGAGTGGAGGCAGGTGGAGGCGCGAACCTGACCAGCCAGCTCAGGACACCGGTATGTCACACATACGCAACATCCTGGATACCGGCGTGACACCAGAGGCATCAACCAGGTCGTGTCAAGACTCTCCAAGATGCAGTGGACCCTCGATGAGATTAAGAACTTGCAGGTCGAGCATCATGCCAGTCATCAACAACGCCAAGGACGTATGGAGGCAAGACTGGCTGAGCTCCTGGCGGTGCACAGGGACATGAGCCAATCACTCCGTCAGATCGCCCAAAGCATGGGCAGCCCTCCCTGTGCCACCAGGCGTAGACCAGCACCAGACACAGGGAGGGAGGAGGAGGAGGAGGATTCATCTGACGGAGCGTCCCCAGCATCGTCAAGGCCTGCATCTGAGGGTCCCCGGAGGAAGGTGGGTCATCCACGGAAAAGACCATGAGAGTCAGCGGACCATCCACATCTCCCAGGTCACCTGGCCTGGCACCTGGCCCTCTGGCGCAACAGCACCACCTCACCCAATGACATTCTCTGCCACATGGACTTGCTGGTCACAGTCTGACCAATGATGACCAACACTGTGGTCTGGACTCTGATGACTCCAACTGACAAGGATGCCATCTCCCCCTGTGAACTTTGGATTCTATGCACCCGGTAGAGCACCTTACTTCATCCACCAAAAGACTCTTGTCATGAGATGTTGCTGTCATTTGGCATTATTCACCAACATATGTGTGTGTAAATGTCAAACTATGCCTGAGTGTTGAACTAACTCCACACATCCATACCCTGGGATCGGAGTCTGGCACAGGACACACATGGGTCACAATGTATCATTCAATGCAGACATGGAGCACAGTACTCACCTGTGATGGCCTCAAGCTGCTGAGGGGGTGCATGCAATACTGTGCTGACAGACCTATGTGGAAGAGTACCATTAAGGCGTATAGGTCATGCCTCATTCGGAGGTTCCCGGGGAGGGAGTCCCAGGTATGTGTTCCCAGGTGGGAGAACTATGTCCTGCATGGTGGAGTACGGTGGATCGGAAGAATGGTGGCCAGGTCAAGGTTGTATGCACGGAGATGGCACTACGGGGTCTCGGATGACAGTGGTACAAGGTTGGTGTTGGGTCGGGGTTGTGGCCTGCCTCCTGAGTGTGGGTGGGGAGTCTCAAGGTCATCCTGCAGCACACAGTGATCCATTGCAGCTATCTCTGCTGGACGGTGATGTGGCTGGGGCGCGGGATGGTGCAGCTGAGGTGTGCAGTTTCAGCCTGGATGTGGACAAGTGTCCTGGGAGTTTGGATGTGGCCGCCCCGTAGAGGGCAGGGCAGTATTTGACACGGATGTTGTCATGGACCTGGGGGATGGTCCGTCTTTCCTTGGAGTGGATCTATCTGGAGATCATGTGCATAATGCAGAGGGTGTTGCAGTCTGAGGCACAGATGCTGGTGATTACCATGGCAAATGTGAGCAAGCTATCCATGATGCACACCATCTTGTGTGCATGGACACTGGGTGCTTGTGCTGGGCTACTGCGGGTGGGACACAAGCAGTTGACCCAGCTGTAAGGGGACAATCCTCAGATGTTGACCTCAGTCCTGTACAAGTCCAGCCTCAGGTGGCTGCTGTTCTGCCATTCATCAATGGATCTCATGCAATCTAGAATATTGGAACTGGCAATGTCTGCGCCCTTGGTTAGGGTGAGGAGCACCTGGCTGTCAATGGCATACAAGTTGATGATGAGGTTGTGTGCGCATGTGATGGTGGAGAGGGGGGTCCTGGACACATTGTAGTTTGACACACTGAGAGATGATACCTGTGCCATGTCCCAGACGATGACACCATACTACATGCTGAAGCCTTGAGTCCCACTCCCATGCCCTTGCTGGGCTACAGAGCCTGTGGGGAGTATTAGGGACGTGACCTGGTTGGTGTGACAGGGCCTGGAAGGCGGGGAAGCGCAGTGTAGGCAGTTGGGGTTGCACACTCAGCATGCAAAGGTGTCCTGTGTGTGCCCAGGGTATGTCTGACTGCAGGCGTGAGATATGCGGATGGACATAGCTCGAAGTGTGGCTGATACATCAGACTGTAGTGTGATGTGGGTTATGCAAGGACAGGATGGTGGTGCAATGTGCACCTTGCATGTGCTGATGGTCCAGCCTTTGGCACCGCGTGGCGGCAACAGTGGCATAGACAAGCTGAGGACAGCCAAATGAATGGGTGGAGGGAGGAAGTGAGGAGCATCTTGGAGGTGTGTGTGTTGCCAAACCTGGATACTCTGTGGGCCCTTGCTGCAGGGGCCGCAGCAGCAGGCACCATCTCCTTGCAAAATGACAGAATTTGCACACAAAGACTAGGATGTCAGAACTGCAACAGGCGCGTGTGTAAAGTAAGGAGTGTCCAGTGTCACATGGCACACCCAGATACAATGCATGCACAGTCACCAAAGAAGCATGACACCGGATCAGGAAACTGAAGGCCGACCTGCGCACAGGAGACACACCCTCAGCAGCTGTTGATGGCCCATTGTGTGGACCAACATGCCAAAAAACATACACGACCATGTACTTCATGCCCAATAGGGAGCCTAATCCATGAACAACTGCATGCATGTTGCTAAACTACACATGGACTCCTATGCATAATCTTCCACAACTATGCCAGATATGCTGCATGCAAAGTGGCAAGAGACCTGCATTGACAGAGATGAGGCACCTTGGAGTGTGACAAACACCTTTATTACTCAGACTAAGGGAAATGCATCAATTGGAACAGACTCACAGGTCATTTGGCTGACCATGTGTGACCTACACTGGACACCCCCTTCAACACACAGATGTGGTAAATCCTACTGAGCTGGCACACAAGTTAAGGGGTTGAGCCTAACACCCCTTGCTGCACACGGAGAGTCTACAATTCCCCATTGAGCCTCATATGGGGATGTCCCACACTCTGTCCACCATTAGCATCCCGTATGTTCCTCAGGGACGTTAGACACACATTGATGCCTTCCTCAGAATCCACAAACCATTACAGATGACTGTCAGGAAGGGTGACTATCAATTCATGGGAGCCATGCAACACGTCATGTGTCCCATGGTGAGTCGACATGTTTGCCTGGTAACACAACATGCACAGGAGCAGTCCCCACATATCACAAACACGTACCACCCACAAAATGCCTTGCTGCACTCCTTACCCCAAATGACTGTTCACCATGTCTGTGCATGTAACTCTGATCCAGCACACGTTGCAATACTCATGAGGAATAGCAGGAGGGCAATGATGACATGAGCAGACGACAGCCGCAAGAACCTGGGGAGGCCAGACACACAACAAGTCAGCGAAGAGCTAGTAATCCTCAGACATGTACAAGTACTCTACAGGAATGATGTTGTCACCATGCCCTTAATAAATTTAGTGTCCCAGCTAATAAGTGTGGAATGACATCATCACTTGAATGACACATCAGAACACACCTCCAAAGCACTTATCACACAGTCAGCTCGACACACACATTGCAACACATGCCACACAAGGCTCAAAGCGTGCACACTCAGACACAGGGACTCACCATCATGAGAAGAAGTTGCGGATAAGCTGACTCCGGATGTCCTCATCCTCATCCTCATCCTCACTTGCCCCGTGCTCGAGCCTTTCATCCTCCACGGGTGGATGATCCTGCTCATCCGGATCAAGGATGAGTGGCACGGCCTTCTCCACTGCCATGTTGTGCAGCATGCAGCACACAATGAAGATTTTGCAGACCTTCACCGGGGAATATGGGAGGGCGCTGCCGGTCTTGTGGAGGCACCGGAATCTGCTCTTCAGGAGTCCAAAAGTCCTCTCAATCTCGCGCCTAGTCTGCCCATGGGTGTCGTTGTACCGGTGTTCTGCGGCTGAGGCGTCATCAGCCATGGCATGTTGGGATAGCCAAAGTCCCCTACATGGAAACATCATGTGAAGAAGTGGGTCGGGAGATACCGTAAGATACAAAGATAGCGCTAAACACAGGACTAACAGAGTATACCCACCAACAAGACATGCTCGTTCCGCGTGCAGCTGCAGCATCATTTCTGGCACCCTGCTACGCCTCATGATATATGCATCGTGTGCGGACCCTGGAAAACGGGAAAAGACATGGGAAATCAGCATGTTAGCAAGACACACCACAAGGGCATTAATGGAGTGGTAATGTTTTCTGTTTCTATAGGCTACCTCCTGTGCCTGTGGTGGTACCAAAGCCACATGTGTCCCATCAATGGCCCCAATTACATGAGGCATACCTCCCAGGGCATAGCACTCACCCTTGACACCAGTCAACTGCTCACAAGTAGGAAAATGGATGAATTCATCCAGGTGCACCAACATGGCTTCTATAACATCATGCAGGACATGGCTGAACATTGTCTGGGACATGCCACCGACATCAGCTATGGTCAATTGAAACGTGCCGGTGGCAAAAAAATGTAGGGCTGCCATCACCTTCATCTTGGGGGTCAGAGCTGGAGGGTACCTGTGTTGTGGTTGGAGGTGTGGTGCAAGCCGGCGGGTCAAGTCCTCTATCAACTCTTGCGAGAAGCAGTATCTGCGTATGCAGTCATGTTCACGCATGGCATCCAGGTCTGGCATTCGTCTGGGGAGATGTGGTGCCCTGCAGAGATTTGGAAGGAATAACGAAGAGTGAGTACATTACCACACCAATGTCACTGAGGTGAGCACATGTTCAACAGCTAATACACATCTGCTTAATACAGAGTCTGGGCTGTGCAATACATCCAGGAAACGTAGGCCAGCCAGGTGATACTGCTACGAAGAGCCAGCCACAATAGTTGCATGGCAATGTTGACGTGACATGCCATTAAAATAGCTGTGGGCCAGTGTAAGTGACAAGCCAGACACATTACATGAGTGACAGACATCCACATATCAGTATTGGAAGGTTGTCATCTCATACAGACAGCTGGCGGGAGTCTAGACGCACAGGTCACATGTCATCTGGTAAAGGACAGATAACACACATTTCCATGAAGGGGTACATGTCAAAAACTGATGACACAGACATTGAGAGAACGCAGATATTGCCTCATGTCAGGAAGTCATCTTCGAACCATCATGACACATGTAACGTGTGAGTCCACATGTGGCATGGTGTGCGTATATGTGTGTCATGCACGTATGCACACAGACACATGTTGGATGCTGCAACAGCAGATAGAGTTGACGGAACACCAACGGAAAGCTCATGGGAACACATGACACACACATGACATAGTCACATCGTAGCACGCTGGGAGTCACATGTCTGGTGTAATTATCCGTGTACCTGGCATCAGGGGACAGTTGCGGGTGTTGCTGACTGTGCCATACCAGTGATGCAGTGCTTGACATGTGTGTCGTTGTTAGACCTGGCACCTTGGCGTGAGTCTCCCTTCCTCTTTTTGTCGCTGTGCCTCATGTGTTTTTATGGTGTTGGCCGCTCAGCGCGCTGTGCCACTGCCAACCAGTGTCACGGTGCGAGTGCTCCCTATGTAAATGATATATGTTGGTTGGATTCCATGATTGGATTGTTTGATTTACTATCAGACCCCAGTAAAGTGCGCCAGGAGCGCCAGGGCATGTAAAGGCAAACACCGCTGGTGGGCTTGCAGCACAAGTTGTGCCACCCACAGATGCGGCCGGTAAAATACGTCTAAGGTCTGCCATCGCAGAACCTGCGTGCAGTCTGGTACTGACACGCCGACCGACAAGTGCCCACACTTGCCGGTCCCTGAAACCTTCCCTCAGCTGCATGTTAGTCACCCCTCTGGTAGGCCCACGGGCAGGGTGCGTTGTAAGCCTAAGGTAGGACAAGCCCAGATGCGTGGCATGTCCTAGTAGTGAATTACCGCCATCTTGTTGTTCACTACTGCAAGGCTACCCTGTTCTCATAGGCCAGTATGGGCGGCCCGGATTATTACACCCTATGATCCTAACCGACCCAGGGAACATGGTAGAAGATCGAGTTTAGTATGCCTGAACTCGGAATAATAAGGTACATCTTTTCGCAAGGTTTATTTTAATATTCCGGGTTTGCAAATGTCACTTTTAGAAAGTTGGCCTTTGCTTGCCTAACCATTTCAGCCGCCTCTGCGTGATGTGTATCTGATGTCTGGCTGGTGTGAGTGACAGGGCTGGGGGAACCCAGATGGGCAGGGCTAGGTAGCCTGGTATGAATAGGACGATCGACAGGTAGATGGGTGGGAGGAGTGCTCCTAGGCTCTGAATAGGACAGTGCTCCACTACCTCGATGCCGGCTCCACCCCCTGTGGAGCGTCTGATGACTCTGCCCTGCACTCTGAAAGGAGAAGCCTGCATCACGTAAACAAAGTGCTCAGAAACCGGACTGAACTAGGCAAGGGCCCCCCTGGCCTGGGAGAACAAAAGATTTGTGGTATAAATGGAGGAGCCCTGCTCCTAAGAAACTAGATCCGCTTTTGACCAAGAAGAATCTCTGCCTGAGGAGGAGGCACCGGGAAAGCTGTAGGAGGAAGACTGTCCCTATCCTGGGGGATTGGCCTGCAGTGGTGACCTTGCTGCCAAAGGAGAGAAGAGAAACTGTTGCTGAAGACTTTTACTTTACTTTTACTTTCAAGACTTGTGCTTTTCCAAAACGATCTCCAAGGGCTTGGAACTGAGCTTGCCCCCTGAACTGAGCCCCAGGACCATTGGGCTCTACCTGATCTTCACTCGCCTGCTGCTGGACTGTGGTGTCCTTTCCCCCGCCGGAGCTGTGACCCTCGTGCCCAGTCCCTCCTTGAGCCGTGACCAGGACTGCTTAGCCGCCCCCGCCTTGGGAAGAGCCTCGCTCGATCGGAGCCGCTCCCCCTACGCTGTGCTGGGCTGCCCCGTCACCTCGCTCGTTGGAGGCTCGCTGTGCACCTTCACCCTCCCGCCGGAATCGGCGGTTGTGAGCATCTCCAAGCCTCGGACGGCCCGGACGCATCTGCGTGCCCGGCTGCCCCGCTTTGTTCACCCGCCACCTGCAACACCCCGCTCTTGTCGTGAGCCTGAAGATCAGACCCCCCATCGTGAAGTGTGGGAGCCCCGGACGCCGCCTCGCTCTTCTGTCGAAGAGCCGCTGAAATCCCGCACCCGCCTTTGCGTCAAGAAACAAGGTACTGTACTTACGAACTCGACCGCGAGCTCGCATCGGATCCAGGGTCCGCAACGTTCTTATTTCCCTGTCATCTGCTGTGTGCTCCCTGGGCGCTGCCTCAGCACGAAGTGCGCTGAGGCCTACAGTTACCTTGTGCCCGCCTAAAGAACTTTCCGTAAAACCAAGAGAACTTGACCGTATTTCCGAGAATTGTGGCCCCATCAGTTCAACGTTACTGGGCCTTGTATTTGAATCTGCTGAAACTACATAAAAGCTTATTTTTATATACTTCCTGATTGGTGTCCGTTTGTGGTGCATGCAAGGGGTTTACTGTATGTGTAATTGCATTTGCTTAACCGTGTACGCCTGAGACTTAGCCTAGACTGCTCGCGCCACGCACCTAGAGGGTGAGCAGGGGTTATTCTGGGGAGTCATCCTTCGCCCTGACAAGAAGTAAAGGGTCCCTGCTTGTTGTGGGTTCACACCTGCGTCAACCAGAGCCCCCTCATTTCTAACATTGGTGGCAGCGGTGAGGATTTACGGATTTGCATTTGTGGTTTGCGTATAGTGAATCACTGACCACCACGTAGTGAGAGCAGACCAGTAACACAGCCACAAGGCTAGCATTTGTTTTTGTTTTGCCAAGAGTCTCCGTTGTTAGAGCCATGCCTGGTTCACTTTCCGCCGGAAGGGCGGCTTCCATAATCTCTGGATTTGAAGACGTAGATTGGGAGGAAGACGCACTTCAGAATCGTACCAATGAAGACTTGAAAGGTCTTTGCTCCAAGTTCAGGATTGCCCAAACTGGATTGAAAAACAAGACCCAATTTGTGAAGGCGCTGAGGGCCTGGTATGAGTCAAAGGCACCAGAGAATCAGGTGGAAGTGGTTCCACCAGAAAGTGTCCATGAGTTTGGCAGGTGCCTGTCGCCAGAAGAGTTGGCGGACAGGGCAGCAACCCGGGCACACGAGGTGGAAATGGCAAAACTCCATGGGCAGATGGATATGGAAAAACAAAGATTAGCCATGGAAGAAAAGAAACTACAATTAGAGCATGACATGAAGCTGAGGGAGCTAGAGCTGAAAGCAAAAAGTTTGGAGCTTAATCCCTCTGGTGGCAGCACACCGCCAGTACCGGCGGAACCAAGAGTTTATATTCCCAAGGATGTAGTGAAGGAGTTCTTCAGGAATGACGACATCGGGCAGTGGTTCAGAGCCTACGAGGTAGCCATGTCTTCCCACCGGGTCCCTGAGAAAGATTGGGGAGCGGGGTTGTGGGGAAGGTTCCTGAGTGAAGGGCGGGACACACTGTTAGATTTACCTGTTGATGTTCGTAATTCTTATGCCCATATGAAGGAAGCATTGATGGCTAGGTATGGGTTGACCCCTGAGTTATATAGACAGAGGTTCAGGGGTTGCACTAAGATTCCCAATAGTACGTATGTGGAGTATGTGACTTTCTTTTGCAGAGCGCTGGATGGTTGGGTAAAGGGTAGTAAGGTAAATGATTATCAAGGGCTTCTTGATTTAATGGCATGGGAGCACTTGTCCAGTAATTGTTTTCCTGAGCTACGCCAGCACCTGATCGATAGTAAGCTGACTAACCCGAGGAAGCTTGCTGAGGAGGCGGACCGCTGGGTCAGTACCAGGGTCCACAAGGGTACCGTGGGAGATTCCGCCAAAGGTGGGCAGGGTCCCCAGCAGAAGAGTGGGGGGGACAGGGGTAAACAGAAGCAGTTCCAAAAAGGACCCCAAAATAATCCCCAAGGGAACCAAGGGAAGGGTTCTCAGCCTCCCCCACCCCAGAAACCGACCGGGGCCCCGACAGGTCCTCCTGTTCCAAAGGGGCCCGTAAGATGTTACAGGTGTAACAATTTGGGGCATTTTGCCTCTGATGTAAAATGTCCGTTGTTTGGTAAACCAGCACCCACTGGTGCTCCACCCCGGCAGGTGACTAGTGTAGCCTTGGGGGAGGAGAGGGATGTCCAAGGTGGGTGGGGTCCCGCAGAGATGTCCCTGGTCTCGCTAGGAGACCGTGAAGTGGTCCCTCCAACCCAGCTGCCTGAGAACACTAAGAAGTACAGGCAGTGGGTGACCATAAATGGCCATAGAGTGGAAGCTCTTAGAGATACAGGAGCCAGTGTGACAGCTGTCCGGTGTCACCTGGTGTCTCAGGAGCAGGTGGTCCCCAATGCATTCTATCCCGTGGTTGCCGCTGACAACACAGAGAGACACTGCAAGGTGGCTCAGGTTCCCTTTGAGTGGGGGGGGGTCTCTGGTACTCTTCAGGTAGCTGTGAGGCCCGCCATGCCTGTAGACTGTTTGTTAGGGAACGATTTGGAGAGCTCACCTTGGGCTAAGGTGGAGCGGAGTGCTCACCTGGAGATGTTGGGTATGCCGGATTGGGCGTGTGTCACCACACGGTCCATGGCAGCCAGTAGAGGTACTCAAGAGGTCCTGGAGCCTGAGAGGGAGGCCCAGGAACCGGCCTCAGAGAGAAGGAGCAAGGGGCGCGGGAAGCCGGCCCCTGAAGTTCCCACGGTCCAGGAGGAAGCAGACCTTGAGGGGGATGCCCTGGAGCCTACAGGGGAGAAGATAGCTGAACTGGGAGACCTGCCGGAGCTGACCCATTGGCAGCAGGAAGGGGGTCCCACCAGGGAGGACTTTTGCAAGGCACAGAAGGAGTGCCCTTCTCTCGTGGGTATGCGGCAGCAGGCTGCAGACCAGGCCGCAGGTGATCAGTCAGGATCACATTTCGTTTACTGGGAGAACGACCTCCTATATACAGAGCCTAAGGTTGCTGAGCCTGGGTCAGCCCGTGCGCTGGTGGTACCCCAGGACTTCAGAGCCTTCCTACTGGGGCTGGCTCACGATGTGCCATTGGCAGGGCATTTGGGGCAGGACAAGACCTTTGAAAGGCTTGTCACCCACTTTTATTGGCCTCAAATGCGCAGGAGTTCAGATACTCACTGCAGGACATGCCAGACTTGCCAGGCAAGTGGAAAGAGTGGAAGGAAGCAGAAGGCTCCACTCCAGCCATTCCCTGTGGTCGGTACCCCATTCCAGCGAGTGGGGATTGACATTGTAGGGCCACTGGACCCCAGGACAGCGATGGGCAATAGGTTCATCCTGGTCCTGGTGGACCATGCCACCCGGTACCCGGAAGCCATTCCTCTAAGGACAGTGACGGCCCCCGTGGTGGGACGTGCACTGATGGGAATTTTCTCCCGAGGGGGATTCCCTCTAGAGGTGGTGTCTGACCGAGGTACCAATTTCATGTCCAAGTACATGAAATCTCTTTGGCAAGAGTGTGGTGTAACCTACAAGTTCACCACACCTTACCACCCCCAAGGAAACGGGTTGGTTGAGAGATTCAACCGAACCCTCAAAGGCATGATAATGGGCCTAGAAGGAGCCATGAGGCGTAAGTGGGACGTCCTCTTACCATGCCTTCTCTTCGCTTACCGTGAGGTGCCACAGAAGTCTCTGGGGTTCAGTCCCTTTGAGCTTCTGTATGGTCACCCAGTCAGAGGACCTCTAAGTCTGGTCAAAGAAGGCTGGGAGCAATCTCCCAGGAAGCCTCCCCAGAATGTATATAGCTACATGCTGGCCTTCAGGAATCAGACTAGGCGTTTCAGGCAACTTGCTGAGGCAAATCTGGAAGCCAGCCAGGAGGAGATGAAGCGGTGGTACGACCAGAATGCCACTCTGGTAGAGCTTCAGCCTGGACAGAAAGTATGGGTCTTGGCCCCCGTAGAGCCGTGTGCGCTCCAGGATAAGTGGACCGGTCCCTTTGAGGTGGTGGAGCGCAAGAGTCCTGTTACCTACGTGGTGGACCTGAAGTCTCCTAGGAACCCCTTAAGGGTCCTACATGTCAACCGCCTCAAGCCCCACTTGGAGAGGTCCCAAGTGGGCATGCTCTTGGCTACAGATGCTGGAATGGAAGAGGAGACAGAACCTCTTCCTGACCTCCTGTCAGCCAAGGAGCAAGATGGGTCAGTGGATGGTGTCATCCTCTCTTCCACCCTGACCCCTGAGCAACAGAATGATTGTCGCCAGTTGCTGGGACAGTTTTCTGACCTGTTTTCCCTGGTCCCTGGTGTCACTGATTGGTGCGTCCATGATGTGGACCCTGGGGATAGTCCACCTGTGCGGCACAAGGCCTACAGGGTGACTGACAGGGTGAGGACATGCATCAAGGAGGAGGTCTCCAAGATGTTTGCACTCGGGGTAATTGAGTCTTCTAGCAGTCCTTGGGCCAGCCCCGTGGTCTTGGTCCCAAAGGCTGCAGCGCCGGGAGCCACACCCGAACTCCGGTTCTGTGTGGACTACAGAGGACTCAATTCGGTCACTAGGACCGACGCACACCCCATCCCCAGAGCTGATGAGCTCATCGATCGGCTAGGGGCTGCCAACTACCTCAGCACGTTTGATTTAACGTCTGGGTATTGGCAGATCGCCTTGACCGAGGGGGCCAGAGAGAGGTCAGCATTTTCCACCCCAGATGGGCACTACCAGTTCCGGGTTATGCCATTTGGGATGAAGAATGCCCCTGCCACCTTCCAGAGGTTGGTCAACCAGGTGTTGGCTGGGCTGGATTCGTTCAGTGCAGCCTACCTGGATGACATCGCAGTGTTCAGCTCCACTTGGGAGGAACACTTGCGTCACCTCTGGGAAGTATTGATGGCGCTGCGCAAGGCAGGCCTCACGATCAAGGCGAGTAAGTGCCAGATCGGGCAGGGTTCCGTGGTGTACTTGGGACACCAAGTTGGGAGTGGCCAGGTGGCACCCCTTCAGCCCAAGATAGAAACCATCCTGAATTGGGAGGCGCCCAAAACCCAGACGGAGGTGAGAGCCTTCCTAGGTCTCACCGGGTACTACAGGAGGTTTGTCAAGGGGTATGGCAACATGGTTGCCCCCTTGACAGCGCTGACTTCGAAGAAGCAGCCCAGGAAAGTGATCTGGACTGACACCTGTCAGAAAGCTTTTGAGGCCTTGAAAACTGCTATGTGCACGGCGCCCGTGCTCTTGGCTCCCAACTTCTCCAAAGAGTTTATCGTTCAGACAGACGCTTCAGAGCATGGTGTGGGGGCTGTTCTTTCACAGATTAATGAGGAGGGCCTAGATCAACCCGTAGCCTTTCTTAGCAGGAGGTTACTTCCACGGGAACAAAGGTGGAGTGCTATTGAGCGTGAGGCATTTGCTGTGGTCTGGGCGCTGAAGAAGCTAAGACCCCACTTGTTTGGGTCTCACCTCCGGGTTCAGACGGACCACAGGCCCCTCAGATGGTTGATGCATATGAGGGGTGAGAATCCAAAGCTGTTGAGGTGGTCCATTTCCCTACAGGGTATGGATTTCACGGTGGAACATCGCCCTGGTACAGATCACGCCAATGCTGACGGTCTGTCCAGATTTTTCCGCCTTAGTGATGAGGAACTCCCTGGGGTAGGGTAGTTCTCCCCACTTTTCAGCTGGAGGGGACACGTGTTAGACCTGGCACCTTGGCGTGAGTCTCCCTTCCTCTTTTTGTCGCTGTGCCTCATGTGTTTTTATGGTGTTGGCCGCTCAGCGCGCTGTGCCACTGCCAACCAGTGTCACGGTGCGAGTGCTCCCTATGTAAATGATATATGTTGGTTGGATTCCATGATTGGATTGTTTGATTTACTATCAGACCCCAGTAAAGTGCGCCAGGAGCGCCAGGGCATGTAAAGGCAAACACCGCTGGTGGGCTTGCAGCACAAGTTGTGCCACCCACAGATGCGGCCGGTAAAATACGTCTAAGGTCTGCCATCGCAGAACCTGCGTGCAGTCTGGTACTGACACGCTGACCGACAAGTGCCCACACTTGCCGGTCCCTGAAACCTTCCCTTAGCTGCATGTTAGTCACCCCTCTGGTAGGCCCACGGGCAGGGTGCGTTGTAAGCCTAAGGTAGGACAAGCCCAGATGCGTGGCATGTCCTAGAAGTGAATTACCGCCATCTTGTTGTTCACTACTGCAAGGCTACCCTGTTCTCATAGGCCAGTATGGGCGGCCCGGATTATTACACCCTATGATCCTAACCGACCCAGGGAACATGGTAGAAGATCGAGTTTAGTATGCCTGAACTCGGAATAATAAGGTACATCTTTTCGCAAGGTTTATTTTAATATTCCGGGTTTGCAAATGTCACTTTTAGAAAGTTGGCCTTTGCTTGCCTAACCATTTCAGCCGCCTCTGCGTGATGTGTATCTGATGTCTGGCTGGTGTGAGTGACAGGGCTGGGGGAACCCAGATGGGCAGGGCTAGGTAGCCTGGTATGAATAGGACGATCGACAGGTAGATGGGTGGGAGGAGTGCTCCTAGGCTCTGAATAGGACAGTGCTCCACTACCTCGATGCCGGCTCCACCCCCTGTGGAGCGTCTGATGACTCTGCCCTGCACTCTGAAAGGAGAAGCCTGCATCACGTAAACAAAGTGCTCAGAAACCGGACTGAACTAGGCAAGGGCCCCCCTGGCCTGGGAGAACAAAAGATTTGTGGTATAAATGGAGGAGCCCTGCTCCTAAGAAACTAGATCCGCTTTTGACCAAGAAGAATCTCTGCCTGAGGAGGAGGCACCGGGAAAGCTGTAGGAGGAAGACTGTCCCTATCCTGGGGGATTGGCCTGCAGTGGTGACCTTGCTGCCAAAGGAGAGAAGAGAAACTGTTGCTGAAGACTTTTACTTTACTTTTACTTTCAAGACTTGTGCTTTTCCAAAACGATCTCCAAGGGCTTGGAACTGAGCTTGCCCCCTGAACTGAGCCCCAGGACCATTGGGCTCTACCTGATCTTCACTCGCCTGCTGCTGGACTGTGGTGTCCTTTCCCCCGCCGGAGCTGTGACCCTCGTGCCCAGTCCCTCCTTGAGCCGTGACCAGGACTGCTTAGCCGCCCCCGCCTTGGGAAGAGCCTCGCTCGATCGGAGCCGCTCCCCCTACGCTGTGCTGGGCTGCCCCGTCACCTCGCTCGTTGGAGGCTCGCTGTGCACCTTCACCCTCCCGCCGGAATCGGCGGTTGTGAGCATCTCCAAGCCTCGGACGGCCCGGACGCATCCGCGTGCCCGGCTGCCCCGCTTTGTTCACCCGCCACCTGCAACACCCCGCTCTTGTCGTGAGCCTGAAGATCAGACCCCCCATCGTGAAGTGTGGGAGCCCCGGACGCCGCCTCGCTCTTCTGTCGAAGAGCCGCTGAAATCCCGCACCCGCCTTTGCGTCAAGAAACAAGGTACTGTACTTACGAACTCGACCGCGAGCTCGCATCGGATCCAGGGTCCGCAACGTTCTTATTTCCCTGTCATCTGCTGTGTGCTCCCTGGGCGCTGCCTCAGCACGAAGTGCGCTGAGGCCTACAGTTACCTTGTGCCCGCCTAAAGAACTTTCCGTAAAACCAAGAGAACTTGACCGTATTTCCGAGAATTGTGGCCCCATCAGTTCAACGTTACTGGGCCTTGTATTTGAATCTGCTGAAACTACATAAAAGATTATTTTTATATACTTCCTGATTGGTGTCCGTTTGTGGTGCATGCAAGGGGTTTACTGTATGTGTAATTGCATTTGCTTAACCGTGTACGCCTGAGACTTAGCCTAGACTGCTCGCGCCACGCACCTAGAGGGTGAGCAGGGGTTATTCTGGGGAGTCATCCTTCGCCCTGACAAGAAGTAAAGGGTCCCTGCTTGTTGTGGGTTCACACCTGCGTCAACCAGAGCCCCCTCATTTCTAACAGTCGTACATGCACACATGTGCAAAGTGTGAAGGGGAAGTGTGCCACTTAGTGCCCCATCACATATGACATGTGTTAACAGCTCATCACACATCTATTGTGCCACAACATGAGGAGACATGTGCCACATCACTGCCTGACACACCTAGGCCCTGCACATGAAGGGCTGCACTGACAATGACTTGATGTACAGCCTTGTGCGAGTCTGACACCTCCATTCCTTTCGTGTGCGCCTCCTATCACCAGTGTAAGCTATGAAAGGCAGTACACACGCTCTGAGGGCGTGTGTAGGGCCCGTACTCACGCGTGAGTACCTGCCGTACACACTTGAGTACGTGCCGTATCACTAGGCCCTACGGTACCCCCAACTATAGTGAACGGCACGTACTCACGCGTGTACGGCCCGTAGACACGTGAGTACATGCCGTATCACTAGGCCCTACGGTAACCCAAATATAGTGATAGGCAAGTACTCACGTGTGTACGGCCCGTACACGCGTGAGTAGGTGCTGTCTCACTAGGCCCTACGGTACCCCCAACTATAGTGAACGGCATGTACTCACACGTGTATGGCCCGTACACGCGTGAGTATGTGCCGTATCACTAGGCTCTACGGTACACCCAACTATAGTGAACGGCACGTACTCACGCGTGTACGGCCGGTACACGCGTGAGTACGTGCCGTATCACTAGGCCCTACAGTACCCCCAACTATAGTGGACGGCACGTACTCACGCGTGTACGGCCCGTACACGTGCGAGTACGTGCCGTCTCACTAGGCCCTACGGTACCCCCAACTATAGTGAACGGCACGTACTCACGCGTGTACGGCCCGTACACGCGTGAGTACGTGCCGTCTCACTAGGCCCTACGGTACCCCCAACTATAGTGGACGGCACGTACTCATGCGTGTACGGGCCGTACACATGTGAGTACGTGCCGTTCACTATAGTTGGGGGTACTGTAGGGCCTAGTGATACGGCACGTACTCACACGTGTACGGGCCATACACGCGTGAGTACGTGCCGTATCACTATGCCCTACGGTACCCCCAACTATAGTGAACGGCACGTACTCACGTGTGTACGGCCCGTACACGCATGAGTACTCGCCGTATCACTAGGCCCTACGGTACCCCCAACTATAGTGATAGGCACGTACTCATGCGTGTACGGGCCGTACACGCGTTAGTATGTGCCGTATCACTCGGAACTACAGTAACACAACTATAGTGATAGGCACGTACTCACGCGTGTATGGCCCGTACACGCGTGAGTACGGCCCGTATCACTGTAGTGATGGTGCCCTAGGGGTACGTGTGAAACGCGCCGTACCTGTGTGGGGATTTAAGAATTACAATGGGGACACATGAGGGACAAGTATTAGGGCCTAAATGCATGCTGGTTGTCATGGATACCGAGTTTCAAGTTCAAAATTTAACATCATGTGGTCTGGAAAAAGCAGTTGGCCACATTATACATTGTTGCAAAGTGGTTGTTGACTTGACATGATGCTGCAAAATCGAAAGATGCAAAGGCTGTTACTGGTGTATGTTTAAAGGGATTGGAGGAAGCGTAGGATGCAAATGAGTCTGACCAATCACTCTGTACTCCTGTAAATGAAATAGGCCAGCAAGGCAGATATAAGGCAGGCAAAACCCATGAGAGGGCACTTGCCTGCACAACATGTCAGTCGATACCACTGCTGCTGTATTGTCTCCCTCTGGCACCATGTCAAGGACTGTGGAGAGGGCCCAGCCTTTCACCCAGGAGGAGAATGAGGCCCTGCTGGATGTGATCCTCCCATGGTACCCCATGCTGTATGGTCGACCAGGGGAGCAGGTGAGTGCTGACTCCACTACCTTTGCCTGTGCACCTTTATTGTGTCTGTCACTTCTGGCATTGTGGCCAGGTGTGACAGACATGCAATGTTGGTTGGAGTGGGTCCCAGGGGGGGGATGGCTTGTGTCTCTCATGCAGGGCTTGATGTAGTTCATGTGTGCACTCCTCACTTGCATTGTGCTTACTGTGACATTCACTGCATAGTGCATGGCACATTCCGCCAGCCTAATCCTCTTGGGCATTCTTGTTCTATTGTCCTGCGGTGATTCAGTGGTCACCCCGGTGTGACAGGTGACTGCACCCACAGATGTGTGTGAGAGTTAGAGGAGCTGTGGTGAGAGTGGTGAGAGTGTCCAAATGATGGGTACGCCCCCTGGACATTGATGTGTGTGAATGTTTCTTGTCATGTGGGTGAGTGTCTATGTGGAGTGTTGCACCACAGCTGCATGGAGGAGGCAACTGCTCAATCCATCTGATGTGTGAAGTAAGTCGTGCTGTGTGTCTGACTTGCTGAGCTAGCCCCACACCTGTGACCCCCCCCTGGCAAGTGGCACATGTGCAGAGTGAGGTTTGCATCCGCTGTTGCCAATGGCAGGTGATTGATGTGTGCCTGTGCACTCTGCTGAGGTTTTGTCAGTGGCCTGGGGCATGTGACTGCTTTGCGGTGCTGTCCATCAGCCTTGTGTTGCTTGGGATGCACAGTGTGTGCCATGATCAGGGATTGTTTCGCACCCCTCATGCCACCTGTGTACTTACTATGCCATGTAGTGCATTGGTGCGTCCACAGTGGAAAAAGTCCCTATGACTAAGGTGCTATTACTTGCCAGCATACTATGCCCTGTTCAACAAATCTAAGATGTTCTCTGTGACATGGTGCAAGTGTAGTGATGTTGTCCCACTTTGTCATCCACACAGGTATCCCCTACCACAAGGGGAAGATCTGGAAGGATGCCGTCAAGGCCGTGCAATCGGTGGAGGGTCGCAGTCGGCGCCTGCCACAAGTGAGGAAGAGATGGCAGGACATCCGGTGCTGGACCCGGAGGATCGCCCGGGTCATGCTGAAGGAGGAGGCTCCTCGCAAGCATGGCGGGCGCCGGCGCCTGACCCACCAGATGCGGCGTGTCCTGGCGGTGGTCTTCCCTGACCTGGATAGGCGGATACAGGAGTTACAGCAGCAGGAAGGGGGTAGGTACATGTGTGTTTGTTGTATGTCGCCAGCTTTTGGAGCTGCTCAGTCGCCTGGATACACTGCCAGGCTATATATGTGCAGTGCATATCCTGTTCCCCAAAGTCAACCTGTGCTGTTCTTCCTCCCTTCCCCTCCTTGACATGTGTTACCTGGTCTGTGTGTTATCACTATTGCACATGGTCATCAAGGCTGCCAGTTTATCAAGGTGCACACTGCTTTCAGCATCATGTGTGGGGGTGGTCTGCCTGTGCCCTGCCCTTTTCAGTCATTTGGGGGTGCATAATTGTTGGCACTGATGCTGAGTCTCAACATAGGAGTGTGAGGGTTCAAATGAACAGACTTGCAGCATGCATTACCAATGTTGTGGCCTCAGACATGATGTGCATGAGTGGGATATATGCATAGTGCCGGGACGGTTGCTCCTGTATCAGTCAGCTCATTCCAGGACCATGGAGCAGTGTGCACACTACAGTCCCCTGACACAGCCTGCCCTCCTACTCATGTGTGTCATCCAACACTGTGCACATTCATTGTGGGTTCATCATGGCTCTGCCTCTGTGGCATTGTTCCCTGGCCTAGGTAGTGGTTTTCACATGTGTGATACATTTGCCCACTGGACAGGGATACACCCGTTTGCTTGTGCATACTCACACTGGGCAGTGCCTGTGTGGCTATTCACAACAATCTGTTGATGTTTGTTTGTGACCAATATGTTTTGGCAGCCCTACAAGGTGATGTCGTGTTAATGAAGCTATTTTTCAAGCACAGTTATTGTAACCCTGAATAAGAGGTGTCACTTCTTGATTGGTATCAGTCACATTGACTCAGGTATGGGTGGGTGTGTGCAGGAGGGGCGTACATGTTTAACCCTCATGTTTCATTGCCAGCTCTGACTTGTGTGTGATGATTCCCAGTACAGAAAGTCATCGTGCAGTGCCCCCGTGATGTTGGCCAGTGCTTAATGTTTGTGCTTCATTGCCTGTGTCAGTTTTTGACAATCATGTATCCTGCTTGTACATTTTTGCCACCTGTGTGTGGTTCAGATGCTACACAGTTGTGACTTTGTGTGCTGACATCTGTGGGTACATTATGGCTTGCCATGAGGGGGAACCCACAGTACAGCTAGGCTTTTTTGCTAAACAATTACAGGCCCATTAGCTTATGCATTGTCCTGGGTGTGAACATGTGTGCCACTCCAGATGACAGTCAGTAGGTCATATGTGTATCCAACTGCGTGATGAGGTGACGGATTGCCATGTGAAAAATGACATTATTCAAGTTGTTACTCAGAGAAAATGTCCATTGGCACTCACTACACCTGTCAACATGTCTCAATGTTTCATATGCTTGACCTTGTTGTTTTGTTGTGAAGGACAATGATGTGCCTGCATGACAGATATCTCCCAAGGAAGTGCACAAGACACCACCTTTACACTTTCCAGGGACACACTGGCACCTTTTAAAGTAAGGCACAGTTTGAACGAAACTTGTTTGGAGTTCATACATATACATGTTCCCACAGTGTGCTGGCACTTGGTTTAGTCCCTGGTTGTTGCTGATGCAAACTTACGAGTGTCAAGTCATCCAGACCACCGTGGTGCCATGTATATGTACTTACTGATACGCCATTTCTGCCTAACAGTGGCTGATTTGAATGAGTCTGGCAGCTCAGACAATGACTCTGTACATGTAGTTTAGTGTGCACATCCTTGTGTGACTTCTGCTATACAGACACATGTGTGTTGTGTTCACAGAGTGACACATTCACACATGCTAGACATGTCCATTGTGTAAAGGGTTGTGATTCTCCAGGAGTCACAATGTATTTCTTTGGGGTGTCAAAAGTACTCACAGGTCTCTGAGTGTGGGGACACCTTCTGCATTGGCATGTGGTATTTGGCCTTGGGTGCGACAATACTGTTTGGTTCACAGTGAACAAGAGGTGGCATGCCTTCATAGTCTTGCTGTGCTCAACTGATCCCAGACACTAGCTTCTCATGATCTTGTGATTTCAAGTTATTTGCTGTTGTGTCCTAATTTTCATTGTTTCCAAGTGGCATGGTGGGTCAACCAACTGGGGAGTGCAGGGCTTACATATGTGGGGAGTATCCTAGATGTTACTCATGATGCTTTTTCTGATATGCACTGTTGCTTATTTTGTTTAGACTCATGTGTCAGATGTATACAGGTGACTGATTTTTTCCTGTCTCTTCACCTTGCCCACAGTATCATCGGAGGACACCGAGGGAGACACCGGCACGGACGTGGAGGAGGGATCGAGCAGTGGTGCCACCACTGCTGAGGAGTCGGTGGAATCTAGTGGCACGGAGGGTGAGGGGAGTGAGGCAGAGGACCTGCCCAGTACCAACACTGACTACGAGGCAGACGGGTCCGAGGCTCAACTCCCAGAGGGGGCGGAGGCTGCTCCCACAGCTGAAAGCAGCAGTACATCTCTCGCCGCCCCCTCCATTCCCATCACCGCCCTCCCACTTGCTCGGGTCCCTTCTGTCCGTGCTAGGCCACACCGTGTCTCCTTCGTGCCAGGCACCGCACCCCCTGCAAAAACCAAAGGAAATGATGGACGGAGTGTTGAACATTGCAAGCACTCACCCCCAGTCAACTGATCTGGGTTTAATCCATCACCGTTCTTTAGCCCACTCTGCCACCCCAGTTCAGACATGGCCATATGCAAATCAGTCTGACCCTGTGCCTCATGGGAACAGTCCAGCCCGAACTGCCAAGCCATGTCTTCCCTGGACCGGAAACAAGCTTCCTAGGACCGGTTTCTGGCATTTCAGCCGTCTTCAGCCAGGCTTGCTTGAATCCAGTGGCAAAGTGAGCAAGGGACTCACGTCTGAGCATACCCTGCCAACTTATGGCGAACAAAGCAAAAACCAAAGGAAATGATGGACGGAGTGTTGAACATTGCAAGCACTCACCCCCAGTCAACTGATCTGGGTTTAATCCATCACCGTTCTTTAGCCCACTCTGCCACCCCAGTTCAGACATGGCCATATGCAAATCAGTCTGACCCTGTGCCTCATGGGAACAGTCCAGCCCGAACTGCCAAGCCATGTCTTCCCTGGACCGGAAACAAGCTTCCTAGGACCGGTTTCTGGCATTTCAGCCGTCTTCAGCCAGGCTTGCTTGAATCCAGTGGCAAAGTGAGCAAGGGACTCACGTCTGAGCATACCCTGCCAACTTATGGCGAACAAAGCAAAAACCAAAGGAAATGATGGACGGAGTGTTGAACATTGCAAGCACTCACCCCCAGTCAACTGATCTGGGTTTAATCCATCACCGTTCTTTAGCCCACTCTGCCACCCCAGTTCAGACATGGCCATATGCAAATCAGTCTGACCCTGTGCCTCATGGGAACAGTCCAGCCCGAACTGCCAAGCCATGTCTTCCCTGGACCGGAAACAAGCTTCCTAGGAACGGTTTCTGGCACCCCCTGCCCCTGTTCCCCCTGCTGCCCTCACTGCCGAGTCTGTGGACATTCAGCGGCAGTTGCAAGTTGGGCAGACATCGATCCTGACTGTCCTCCATGGCCACACCAGACTGCTGACCCAGATGGTGTCGTACATGGAGGGCATGTCATCAGCGATGTCTGACCAACGGATGTTGTTGAGGTCCCTGGACTCGTCACTGATGGCAGTAGTGAGTCACCTGAAGCGCTGCATCCCCCCTGCCCCATCCACAAGTCCCACACCCATGCCTGTCCCAAGCACACCAAGACATCCACACACATGCACCCCACCAGACAGAAGCAGCACACCACCACGTAAAGGGCAAGCGCACACCTCCTGACACGCACACTCAGGGGGAAGCAGGCACACCCACTGGGTCTGGGGCACACAGGCAGGCACACAGCCACAGTCCTCGTCCACATGACTCACTCCCCAGTCTCTCTGATGTCACTCCCCTTGGCTCCCCTGCCCCAGATTCGGAGAAGAAGGCCTACTTTGCTGGGCTGGGCCTCAGCCCCACTAGTTCACCTGGACGCAAACGGCCAAGGCACTCCACGGTGCTTGAAGAACTGGCAGAAGTGTGCAGCGCTGAGCTCGCCTCCACCTTTGGCGGTGCCCCACCCCCTGTAGTGGAGTCGTCCGTCCCTGCACCCACCACACCTACCCTTCCCCCTCCTGTCCCTGCGGTGCCTGGTCCTTCCCCACATGATGCCCCCCCCCGTTGACGACACAGTCTTGTGATGTGCAGGCAAGCTAGGGGAGACGCATGGCCATGTGTCCCCCCCCAAGGACTGATGATATGGACTGGCCATTGGCCTTTGTGAATAGTCTCGTTTACACATTATTTTCATGCTGAATAAAGCATTTTCTTTTTCGTTTGAAAAGTCTTGCTTTCAGGTATTGATGTTGATGCTGATGCTACAGGAGTTGGGGTTGTGGGCATGTGTTATGTTTCAGGGAAATGTTGTAGTCTGCTGCTCCTGGGGTGGAACCTGGTATCTGCGTGCCATCACAAGGTCTCTGCAAAGATTCTTTGTCGTGTATGCTCTTTGTGTTTGGAGACATTGTCCCAAGGAGTGTTCCTTCCTCTGTGGAACCTGACATCTCCCCTGCAGAGAGTTGCACAATTGTTGTGTTGCCCTGTGTCTACATTTCCTTTGTTGGTGATGGATCCCTTCAACTCTGGCCATGCCTGCTCAGCAATGTATCCGGCTGCATCGTCTGTGCCATCCTTGGTACTCACTGTACTTGTGTTTAGAGTATTTTGCCATGCCTTCATGGAGAAATTGTCCCTTTTCCGCATAATGCATGTGTGTAATCCCAGCCTAGTACACATATGGTACTTGTTCTGCTGGGTATTTGTACACCTGACTCACAATTGTGGCCATTGTATCTGTGGGAACTCCACCCTATTCCTTCCATGACAGACAACATCTTGGTGGCTGGCCCAGCACCTGAACATTCCTATCAGTCCTGGGATGTGCGTGACAGTGTGTGTTCTCTTTGGCTCTCTTAGTTTATTAGGCAGTGACATGACTATATAGTCTTGTGGCATGATCTCAGTGTGTGTATTGTGCTGCATCTGCCAGGGGTGGGTATGCATGTGTTATTTGTCCTCACACCCACATGTGGTGTGTCATGCAGTGGGGGAAAGACATCCATCCTCCTGGGAGTGGGACACTGCTGTCAGTGATGTGTTGTTATGGCACTATCATCATTGTCCAAAGTTAGGGATACGTACATTCACCCATGGAGTTGTGGTCATCTGATAATGATGTACAACCCCCCATGTCTCTGTCCACTGCTGGGAGTCCTCTGCACCCATCCCCATGTCTCTGTCCACTGCTGGGAGTCCTCTGCAACCACCCCCATATCTCTGTCCACTGCTGGGAGTCCTCTGCACCCACCCCCATGTCTCTGTCCACTGCTGGGAGTGGTGGGCACCCACCCCTCACATGTCCCTTTCCACTGGTGGTATTCCTCTGCACCCACCCCCATGTCTCTGTCCACTGCTGGGTGTCCTCTGCACCCACCCCCATGTCTCTGTCCACTGCTGGGAGTGATGGGCACCCACCCCTCACATGTCTCTGTCCACTGCTGGGAGTCCTCTGCCCCACCCCCATGTCTGTGTCCACTGCTGGGAGTCCTCTGCACCCACCCCCATGTCTCTGTCCACTGCTGGGAGTCCTCTGCACCCACTCCCATGTCTCTGCCCACTGCTGGGAGTCCTCTGCACCCACCCCCATGTCTCTGCCCACTGCTGGGAGTCCTCTGCACCCACCCCCATGTCTCTGTCCACTGCTGGGAGTCCTCTGCACCCACCCCCATGTCTCTGTCCACTGCTGGGAGTGATGGGCACCCACCCCTCACATGTCCCTGTCCACTGGTGGTATTCCTCTGCACCCACCCCCATGTCTCTGTCCACTGCTGGGAGTGATGGGCACCCACCCCTCACATGTCCCTGTCCACTGGTGGTATTCCTCTGTACCCACCCCCATGTCTCTGTCCACTGCTGGGAGTGATGGGCACCCACCCCTCACATGTCTCTGTCCACTGCTGGTAGTCCTCTGCACCCACCCCCATGTATCTGTCCACTGCTGGGAGTCCTCTGCACCCACCCCCATGTCTCTGTCCACTGCTGGGAGTCCTCTGCACCCACCCCCATGTCTCTGTCCACTGCTGGGAGTCCTCTGCACCCACCCCCATGTCTCTGTCCACTGCTGGGAGTGATGGGCACCCACCCCTCACATGCCCCTGTCCACTGGTGATATTCCTCTGCACCCACCCCCATGTCTCTGTCCACTGCTGGGAGTGATGGGCACCCACCCCTCACATGTCCCTGTCCACTGGTGGTATTCCTCTGCACCCACCCCCATGTCTCTGTCCACTGCTGGGAGTGATGGGCACCCACCCCTCACATGTCTCTGTCCACTTTTGGTATTCCTCTGCACCCACCCACCCACCCACTTGCACCCTTGCTGTGGTACACTGCTGTCCTGGGCATACACCACCCCCAAATTACAGCTGATGTGCTGCACCAAGCCATACACCTACATCCGTGGTGTGTGTACGCCTTGTATCCATCATGTAATGGGGCTGTAGGGGTACACGTGGTATGGCCCATACCCATGCTCTGGGGGCATGGGTACAGGCCGTACCACCATTGTGGCGGTGACGTAGGGGTACGCTTGGTACTGCCCGTACCCACACTCTGGGGAGCGTGGGTACGGGCCGTACCACCATTGTGGCGGTGACGTAGGTGTACGCATGATACGGCCCTTACCCATGATCTGGGGGCGTGGGTACGGGCCGTACCACCATAGTGGCGGTGATGTAGGGGTATGCGTGGTACGGCCCGTACCCACGCTCTGGGGGCGTGGGTACGATCCGTACCACCATTGTAGTGGTGATGTAGGGGTACGCGAGGTAATTAATGTGCAGGATATATTATTTTTTTGTGGGGTGTGGGTTATGTTTCATTCTCCTTGCACCCCCCTCCCTTTGCCCCTGGGGGTTGTTCTGACCTTCTGCGGCGTCTGCGTCGGTTTCTGAACACGAGGTCGTAGGCTATGAGGGCCGGGATGACGCGTAGGTTGGGGTCCATCGCTGTCCGTCGCGTACCGGTGCTCCTTGTTCGCGTCGTCCTCAATTTCCCGGCAGTTTTTGGCTCCCGTAAAAAATGCTACGTGCGGAGTGACGTAGGCATGAATCGTACTTGCTGGTCCGTAAAACGCTGCCTGACTCCGTCCGGACGTCACGTATGCGCCGTCCAGAATCAGATTTGTATGTATTTTTTTTCCGGTCGGTATTTTTTACGACTCGTACAGAAATGGTATTTCTGTGCGAATCGTACTTGCGAGTTTGTAAGGTTTTTTTCCCGGGTACGAGTCGGACGGAAAAAACGCTCCGTACGACCATTGGTACCCGGGTTTTACAGGATAGGAATCGGCACCTCAGTAGTTTAAAAAAAATTAAACATACATTACAAAAATAATACATAATTTTAACACATATACTACCATACATAACACTAAAAAAAAATTGATATGATGGAAATCTATATTTTTAAATTCGATATTATGGAAATCTATATTTTTAAATTCTATATTATGGAAATCGATATTTCATACCCCAATTTCGATATTCTGTCCTATCTATATTTTGATAATTCAATATTCTGTCCTATCTATATTTTAGAGTCGATATTCTGCCCTGTCTATATTTTGGATTCTATATTTTGGTCGTTCACCATTCACACAGCCATACAGCAACTCATACACCCACTTACACCCTGATGCAAATATTCAAATATGCTTTCAGATATCATCTGTTAGAAATGGGATTACTCATTAGAGGTACCTCCAACCATGCACTGCTTATGACCTCACATATGACATCACTCACTACATGTTCTAGGACATCACTGATAGCTTCATTCATTGAGTGTGCTTGTTTGTTTTATAGTTTAGATAGTGGCAGAAAAATACCATATTACTTATCCACATAATTCTGCACAGTTTGGGTCCAGCTAATGAGTGTAAGTTTAAAGAAAATTAATTTCCTCTTAATGCACGTTAAAGGTGTGGAGGTATTGATAAATTATAAAAATCTGTGTATTCCAGAGTAAATTTGTGTGCAGGTGACAGTAGACTTGTACTCATTATATTCCAGATAATCATTTTACTACTGCAGAACATGTTTCCTGCAGGACAAAGATTATACATACTAAGGGCCTGATTACGATCTCGTTAGGAAGAGCTCCTAACGTGATCCGTAAAGAGCGAATTCAATTTGGAGCCTCTGTTTGCGACCGAATTGTCTCCCATTCTGAACGACCAAGTACGATGCGAGGAAGCTGTCAGCACCAACCGAATCGTTTACAACCCCTATTATGTCAGTCCGACTCGTTTCAGAGCCGAATCGTGCAGGCCAATGGGGATAGAATTCCGACCGTGCGAGTTCGATGACCGATTCAGACAGCCATACCGACTCAGTCTCAGTGAGATGAAACAGCTTTGGGAATCGGACTTTGGGGGACTGTAGCAGGCCCTCCTTCTCCCGGGAGCCTCCGAATCAGTCACTGGGGGCCCATAGGTCATCCCGATCCAAGCATGCAGAGTGTGTCGGGCACCACGAGGTGCCCACCGCAGGGTGTATGCTTTTCCCCACCCACTCCTTTTTGCTATGGGAGCCTGTGTACACGTCCGTAGACAGGCTCCCATAGAGAGCAATGGGAGTCCGAACGAACCAAGTCCATCACTGTCCGTATGCATCAGAATTGTTCGCTTGGACTCCAGGAGCGCGATTCACTCGGAAAGCCCTCCAGATCCGAATCGTACGGAGGGCTTTCCAAGTGAGATCAAAATAGGCTCCTAAGTATTGTATGCAGCCTTGAGTTATTAATCAGAATCATCTCAGCATGACAATTTCAACTTAACATAGAAGACTGTGTTCACCAAGTACTGACCTTTATATGTGTGATTGTTTTGCTTCAGAAGATGGGCTATCTGTAAACGTTTCTCCATAGTATGAATGGTGCAGGTAGTAGAATATTTTGCACCATCATATCTCGGTTATTGTTAGTGAATATCGTCTTTTTTTACAGTTATTGCATAGAGAATGCGTTGTTTGTAGTTTTTTAATAGCCTGTGGTGTAATATTTATGAAAGTGTCATAGCTTGCAAATAGTGTGATATAAAGAAAACTCTCTCTATACAGTCCTTAGTCCTCTACTGATATCAACTTTATTACTTAAATGTAGGTTTGGTGTGTATCAGGCATTTGATACAGCTGAAAGCTGCCTTGATAGGACATTTGTTTTGGAATTGGCATTACTATTTTGATTTTGTCTTAACAGTTGTATACAGATTTAACACCATGCTCAAATAAAGATTCCCACATGTCTGTGGCTGATTGTTAATACAAACTATGCAAAATGTAAAGCCATAGCAATTTATATAGCAATATGTGCGAAAACAAAGCTTGGATGATGTAATCAGAGATGTCGTAAATTATGTCATAGAACATGTCAGAAGTAATGTCATGTGGGACGTTGTAAGTTGTGCATGGCTGAGACACAAGCTATAGTTAGTACTGTGAACTATAAGTGGCGATTTTCTGTGTTTTTTAGGTTAAAACATTAATGTTCATACAGAAAATTCACCTACTTATAACATTACTTTAACATTTGTTTTTGAGTAAATTTCTAAGGTTTTTAAAAAATGAAAAACAATATTTTTACTACACCTAACTGTTGTGTTACTTTAACCTTTGATTTTTTAGTGAATTTCTAGGGTTTTCCTAAAATAACTTAATAATTTTTGTGCGTATATGTATGACAGAATGACTTTGTGACATATGTTGTGTTTGACATTATTTTAGTAAAAGAATGCTTTTTGTATTCTAACAAAACAATATAGTTCTCAGCTTGCAAAATCTTTGAAAATGGGTGTGAATATTAAACAGATAAATGTTCAATAGAAATTGTTGATTTACTCACTGATTGTAACTCTGATTTTCTTAGGTGTCATTACTCTTGCAATGATAGGTGCGATTAGTAGAGTGTGTGGAAGAACTGGCCTCTTTCCTGAGACCACTCTCTGTAATGATGTGTGTGCATAGTAGGGTGTGGAGAGGAATGGACCTTTCCTTTCAGATCACTCTCTCAGATGGTGAGTGTGCACAGTAGGATGTGTGAAGGGACTGGTCTCTCTGCGTATATCTCTCTCTGTTATGATAGGTGTGCCTAGTAGGGTGAGGGGAGGAACTGGGCTCTCTCTTTAGATATCTCTCTCAGATGACGGGTGTGCATAGTAGGGCTTGTGGAGGGACTGACCTCTCTGCTGAGACCTCTCTCTGTAATGAAAAGTGTGACTACAAGGGTGTGAGGAGAGACTGGCTCTCCTTTCAGACCTCTCTCTCAGAAGGCTGATGTATGTACTATGGTGTGGAGAGGGACTGGCCTCTCTGCTGAGAACTTTCTCTGTAATGATGGGTGTGTATCGTATGGTGTGGAGAGGGAATACCCTCTCCTTTTAGACCTCTCTCTCAGATGACAGGTGTGCATAGTCAGGTTTTTGTTGGGACTGGCCTCTCCTTTTAGACCTTGCATTCAGATGATGGATATGTGCAGAAGGGTGTCTGGAGGGACTGCCTTCTCTGCTGAAACCTCTCTCTATAATGATAGGTGTGCATAGTAGTAGTGTGTGGGGAGGGACTGGGATCTCCTTTCAGACCTGCCTCTCTGATAATGAGTGTTCATAGTAAGGTGTGTGGAGAGACTGGCCTCTCTGCTGAGACCTCTCTCAGTAACAATATATGTGCATAATAAGTTGTGTGGCAGACCTGGGCTCTCCTTTCAGACCTCCCTCTCTCTCAGGTGATGGGTGTGCATAGTAGGGAGTGTGGAGGGACTAGCCTCTCTGCTGAGACCAATCTCTCTAATGATAGGTGAGCATAGTAGGCTGTGCGGAGGGGTTGGAATCACATTTCAGACCTCTCTCTCACATGATTGGTGTGCGTAGTAGGATGTGGGGAGTGACTGGGCCCTGGCTCACGTTTCAGACCTCTATCTCTGATGATGAGTGGGCATAGTGGGGTTTTTTGATGAAGCTTAACTCAACTCACAACTAATGTTCCCTTTAATTTTGTTCCTTCATGTGCGACAAAGAATATTCTCTGTGCACCACAGCCAAAGCTTTGCACACCAAAGACATGCGTCAAATTGTTTCTCAAGTGGAGCAGCGCATAAGCTATCTAATGATTAAATTACATGTTTTTTTTTTTTTTTGAAACCTTTATTACAGAAGTCAAAAGAGTTACAAAGATGGGCCTACAACCTTCGGGCCGGCCGCTAGCAAACGATAAGAACATAGAATACAAGTGAGAAACACACGCTGTAGCGAGAGAGAGATCACAGGAGTTGGAAAGAAAAGACATTGGCGGCCACACCGTCCGGACCCCCCAGATGGCGGTTTCATTTTTATGTAAGAAATAACAAACAAATCCACAAGGCAGCAAAAAATCGAAGCAGCAATATGCGCTCCCCCGGGGAGGACCCTACCGATACACAGGAAAAGCGGGGGGGGACAGGCTAGAGCAGAGACAAAGCGGACTCCGTACCCAGAACCAAAGAGACAAGGAGACTAGGGAGACGGGGCCAGTGCCAGTTCAGGCGTCAGCGGCGGGGTACAAATTCCGCCACGGTAGGAGTTTCACGGGCCCCACACTTTCACCCATTTCCCAGGCTTACCTCTCGCGACATACACCACTTTTTCCCGAAACATACACCAATCCATGTTGTCCTTCCATGCCGAGATCGTAGGCGCCCTCTGGGAGCCCCACAGTTGCGCTATGTCACGCTTTGCCACCATGTAGCCCAGAGTCACCCACCACGTCTGCGGCACTGAGTAATCAGTTGGCTCCCACACATTTAGCAGACACCTCCTCGCCTCAGGAAGCAGCGGCACATGTGTGACCGCCCGCAACACCGCATGCACACCACGCCAGAATCGCGCCACCTCTGGACATTCCCACAAAATATGGACGAAGGTCCCCACTGAACCACACCCACGCTTACACAACCCATCCACGGAATATCCCATACACAGCAAACCCGGCCCCGTAACATAGACCCTATGGAGTATTTTGAGCTGGACGAAGCGAAGGCGGGCCGGTATGGCCACCTCTTTCGGGGAGGCCACCGCAGACACCCAGTCCAATCCATCGGCGACCCACGCCTCACGAAGGCTAGTCAACAGTCCCGAGCGATCATTGATGAGCTTTTTATAAATCAAGGAAATCGTGCCATCCGGCACATGCCCATCTAGCACTCTATCTTCCAGAGGGGAGTACTCCGGGATGGAGGCAACATCCGGGAATACGGAGACCAGCGCGTGACGGACCTGTAGATATCGAAAGTACTCCCTGTCATGCAACTGGAATTCCGTCTGCAGCACATCGAATGTCTTGAATCCCCCCCTCGTCCAGAGATCGCCCACCCTGCTGATGCCTATCATGGCCCACTTCTCAAAACCCTTCGAGGTCCACAGGGAGCCCAGCCGCTCAGAGGCATACAGTGGCGTCGCCCGGGTCAAGCGATCCTTCCACCCCATCGCCAAGTTTGCTGCGTGCCACACCCGTATCATGACCCGCGTAGGGCCCGTCAGACGCGCGTCGAGTGATCGAGAATAAAGCGCCCGATTGTAGTCACCACCCGGCAGTAATAGTTTATCCATCTCAAAGGCCGGGTTTAAAGCAGGCCCGTAAAGGCCGTGGTTTATCGCGGCCAGCTGGGAGGCCCAGTAGTACCGTTTGATGTCTGGGAGGGCGACCCCCCCGTCATACCACGGGAGTGTCAGCTTCGCAAGGGTGATACGCGGTCTCCCATCCCAGAATAGTTGGCGCTGCAAACTCTCTACCTCGCGAAAGTAGCGCGCCGGGACAACATCCATCGTGTTCTGTAAAGCATATAGGAAACGTGGCAGCGACATCATCTTAAACAATGCCGCACGGCCAAGCGACGAGAGCGGCAGGCGCCTCCAACGCGCCACGTCCTCCTTCAGGTGCTGGAGGGGGGGGAGCAAATTTTGTTTATATCGGGCCTCAGCATCCAGGGTAATGAAGATACCCAGGTATTTAAATCCCTGCGAGGCTACCTGGATAGGGCAGCCCCGCGGCAGGATAGGAGTCTCCCCGGAGAGGACATACACACAGGATTTAGCCCAGTTGATGACTAGGCCAGAATTACGGCCAAAGGAATGCAAAACATCCACTAATACAATCTGCGATTTACGCGGGGAAGCAAGGTATAAAAGGATATCATCCGCGTAAAGAGATACGCGATCCTCATACTCAGGGGTCCAACGGAGACCACGAATGGAAGGCTCCCACCGCAGCCACTCCGCCAGGGGCTCCAAGGCAAGCGCGAAGAGGAGCGGCGACAGCGGGCAGCCCTGCCGCGTACCCCTGCCCAGCTCAAACGGAGCCGACACTCTACCGTTCACCACCACCTGCGCCAGAGGTCCGGAGTATAACAGTTTCACCCAGCCAATGAATCCCGGGCCAAAACCAAACTTCGCCAGCATCGCCCAAATATATGGCCATTCAAGCGTGTCGAACGCCATAGTGGCGTCCAAGGACGCCAAAATGGCCGGCTCTCGCATGAACGGGACCCGCGCGAGCACCCCATGCAAACGCCGCAGATTAAGCGCGGTGTTGCGATGAGGGATAAAGCCGGACTGGTCCTGGTGAATCAGATCGCACACCACGCTAACCAGCCGATTAGCCAGCACCTTGGCGAGAATTTTGGGCTCCGCATTCAACAGAGAAATGGGCCTGTAGGACGTGACCCGATCCCGCGGCCTCCCCTCCTTATGAATAACCACGATAGTGGCCAGACGCTGGTCCAGCGGGAGGGAGCCCGCCGAACGGGCCGCGAGGAACATAGCGCGAAGATGTGGCGCCAGCGTATCCGGTCGCAGCTTGTACAATTCGATGGGAAGGCCATTAGGACCCAGGGCCTTGCCGGAAGCGACCGACCGTATGGCGAGGGCAATCTCCTCAGATGTAGGGGCGGCATCCAACGACACTTTATCCTCTTCCGAAAGGAAAGGCAGCGCAATGTCTTTAAGCAGGTCATAGGAATCTTCTTCCGAACGGGAAGATACCGGGGAATACACCCCACGGAAATACTCAGCGAAACATTCAACAATTTCCTCCGGCTCAGTGACACACACACCATCCAGTCTCTCAATGGACGGGACAACTCGACTCGCTCTCTCCTTTTTATCCAGCCACGCAATCAATTTACCAGCCTTATCACCCACATCATACATTCGCCCTTGTTGCTCTCTACTCAGGCCCCTGGCTGCCTCCATGACTAGGGCCTTGTAGTCCGCCTGTTTGAGTCGGAGAGCATGCAGTTTATCATCCGTTACCCCACACTCCAGATCACCCTCCAATTCAGTTATCTCAGTTTCAATACGGGTCACCTCCTCCCGCCCGCGCCTCCGGGAATGGGAAATGAGGGACAGGGCCTCCCCCCGGATTACCGTCTTAAACGCCTCCCACAGAGAGACCGCAGACAATACAGACCCCACATTATCTTCAAAATACTGCTCCAGAGATTTAACCAAATCTGCGCGAATTGTGGGGTCACGCAGATACCAGGGATTGACCGGGACCACCCTCCCCTCACCCCTCGGGACAATGTCGAAATGCAGCAGGAGCGGGGAGTGGTCCGAAATACCCCGCGCCAAATGTCGTACCTCCCCAACCCTCCCCGCCTGTGCCGCTGGCATCAGAACATAACAAGCCTAGAAAGACTGCCATGAGCCCCGGAATGAAAGGTGTACTGTATCTGCGTAGGGTGTTTCAGCCGCCAACAATCCACCAGCCCCAATGTATCCAAGAGGCCGGAAAGCCACGCTTGGGCACGGGGGAGATCTCTAGGAGGGTGACGGTCCTCAGTACCGGAAACTACAGCGTTAAAATCTCCCCCAACCACTAGAATCCCCTCCGGAAGGCCAAGGAGGAGGCGTCCCAGATCAGCGAAAGTAGTTGTTTGCAACCCTGGCGGTACGTAAACAGAAACTAAAACAATCACTCTACCCTCCAATCTACCCACCAGAGCCGTGTATCGTCCCCTGTCATCGTGGAACACCTCGTCCATCTCAAACGGGAGCGAAGTTTTAACCATAATTCCCACGCCCCTCGAACCAGAGGTGAAGCCCGAGTGGGCTATAAGGCGATAGCCCCGTCTATTCATAGCACGAAAGGAGTTTCCAATGAGGTGCGTTTCCTGCAGAAATACTATATCGGGAGAAATACGTTTTAAAAACTGCAGGACCACACCCCGTTTTATCCTGTCCCCCAGTCCATTGACATTCCAGGACAAAAGACTCAGTCCCCTACCCCCCATCATAACCGAAATCGAGCCATCTCCCCCCAGGGAGCACTGTAAAAGTAGCACAACAATACATCTGCCTTGTGGTACAAATAAACAATACCCAACCCAAACCCAACAGCCCCAACAAAACTCCCCCCTCCCTGCACCCCTGCATGAGCCCAAACAGCCCCCCCAACTTGCAGTGTGCCTGTCGCCCCTATATAAATGGAACTACTAAGACCCCCTAGAGGAGGAGGGAGAACCCCCTCGAGACCCAGCACAACCTCCCATGGAGGGGAAACAAGGCACAATAGGCAAAAGACCCTAAGCATGGCCAAAAGTGGCATCACCCGGGTTGAGCCACGGTGTCAGTACCTCAGACCCGGTCCGGTGAGCGCTCACCTCCCGTTGCCCCCCCATCCCAACCATGTCCCCCAGTCAAAGTGTCCAGCCAGTCCCCGGCCATGTCAGGACGGTCAAAGAAGTGAGTGCGACCGTCCGCCTCCACCCGCAGCCTGGCCGGGAAGAGCATGGCATATTTTAGGTTCATGTCCCTAAGCCGCCGCTTGACACCCAGGAAACTCAGTCTCTGCTTCTGGACTACCTGCGTGAAGTCAGGATAAAAGTTCACCTCCCTGTTTTCCAGCTTAATCGGCCCTTGCAGTCTGGAAGCTTGCAGAATCGCATCCCTGTCCCGAAAGTTAAAAATACGGGCAATAAGAGGCCGCGGAGGGGCTCCGACCTTCGGCCTGCCTCCGGGAACTCTATGGGCCCTCTCCACCGCAAAAAATTTACTCAGCCCCTTAGGCTGGAGATGGGTAGAGATCAGGTCCTCCACAAAGAGATCCGCCGCCGACTCCTCCCGTCCCTCGGGCACTCCAATAATGCGGATATTGTTCCTCCGGGCCCTGCTCTCGGAGTCCTCCAGGCGCCGATCCAGGAGCGCACTTGCCTGACGGAGTCGATGCACCTCCGTCTGAAGGGCCACTACCTCAGTCGTGAGGCCCGACGCGGTGTGGGCCAATGAGTCGACCCGGTCATTCGTCTTAGAGAGATCGGCTGTAACAAGGTTGACATCGATGAGGACCGCGTCGAGTTTATGTGCCAAGGTGTCGAATTGCTGGCCCACTGAGGTCTTCATCTCAGCAATGGCGCCCATAACATCCTGCAAAGTCAGATCCGCAGGCAGACCCGGGGCATCCGAGGGGCACTCGGAGGACTTGTGCGATCCGCCGGGAGACCCCTTCGGGAGGGTGTAGCGGTCCATAATGTTGGCCTGATGCGCGGTGCCACACCGGGTAGACTTGGCCTTCAACCGATCCCCTTCCTGCTTCGTGGCCATCGTCGTGTGGCTCGCGACCTCACCAGGTACGCAGTGGAGAGCAAGCAATCAATCAAGGCCGAGAGCCCCGGGGGTCACCCCAGGACGGCAGAGCGGGCCACCGCAGGCAGGCAGGCAGGGTCTCCCAGCGAGGCCACCCCAACACAAAGAAACGCCGTAATCCCACCTGCGATGACGGCAAGGGGAGTCAAAAGCGAAAGTGAAAGTGCGGGGTGCGCGACTCGCCAGGCCCAGCCCGCCGTTGTTGTTCACTTCGCCACTGGGTTACCCCCAAACTCGATTCCGGGGTCAGGAGGGAAGTAGGCCGCAAACTTCAGTCGGTGCTCACCCCGGCACCCGGGGTCCGATTCAAAAACGGAAAACGGGTACCACCTCGGCTCAGGCTCCCCGACACAGTCCCCTCAACCAATGCAGGATGAAGACAGGATAAACGTAGGAGGTTGCGGAGGTCCTCGGGAGCCTCGCACCTACGCGGCCATTTGGTTGCGCGCTAGGCTCCTCCTCAAAAATTACATGTTTTTTATTCACATTTCCATCTCAGTGTCCATAGAAGGACACACACTTTTACATTCACTTGACAGCTGCTCTGTCACCTCTAGTGGTCTCTACAACTCTGGAATATTCAGGGTCCAGCAGCAGAAAAACCATGGTAGAAAGCTTCTAACCACATTATTTACCCAATTTCAGTAAATCCCACATTAGCATAAACTTTCTCTGCCCAGTAATCAAGGCTTGGGTCCACCCTCCTGACACAAATAAGCTGCTTCTAGATAGTTGTTGAGTTTGTCGAACATGGAGCCAACTCTAGCTTATGGTTGCTGTGTCCACCTACAAAAATAAGATCAGGAGGACTGTGGTATTGAAAGTTTCCTGTCGGGACTGATGACAATACCTCCATCATATTGTTTTTTTATCAACACCCATCTGGAACCCAAAGCATAATACAATCTGGCTGCTACCTAGCATGTGATCCCTCAGGTGCAGGTAATCAGATCTAAAAGAGATTTATATACAAACTGAGATCCTATATTTCTTTCACATTCACTTTCATGCATAAGCACTACTAAAAGGTAACAGCTACATGGTTGGAGCACACCTTCCAATCAAATGTGTAACACTTAAAGCACTACATATAGGCTATACTATAAACTAACATTCTACAAATTATACCTTACTACTAAGTTATTCAACAACCCATAAAGTGATTTAGGTGCCACATGAGGGGTATGAAGCATTTTAAGAATACTACAATACAGTACTATATAATACAATACTTATGCCTGCTCTGGTAAAGTAAACCCTTTGCTGTACTGGAAGTATTGGTGTGGGCATTGAATCCTTCAAATTTAGTGAACCACGAAACTGAAAATCTTTAGTAAATAAACATAATCCAAAACAACGCTTTGTAGACTGGTGTTCTCTTACGTAAACCACACCATGTTCTTCATGTTTGACAAGCTGTAATTGTCCTTTACAGTCTGCCCTGTATCAAAGCACCTTAAAGCTGCAGCACTGTGCCAAGTGCTGCTATACAAATGTTAGGCATAATATGCAAATTCAGCATCCCTGCCTCCCAGAACTGATGAAACCAACATCCTGCTCAATAACCGTAACGTTCATTGATCAAGAAGGAGAGAATCATGTTTGTGGTATTCACTATACTGTTATGAAACATTTCCAATAAACTAACAAAAGGCCAATACGGATATATCTTGACAGGATGGCATATCTGAAAAGCCAGCAGCAATTTGCATGCAAGTCTATGCCTCATAATGTGTCTGACCTGTGACTGATATGTCCCAACCATAACTCCTGGTCTAAAAGGCACTACCCTTTCACAAGGTGCAATAGAGCACCCTGCAGCAGAGACCATGAGCATGGGCATCTTTCTAAGCTTTCTTACCCTCACTCAAGAAACCCTCCCCAGTGGTGTGGGCTTCTGAATTCTCTCACCATGGGCAAAACCAAATGTTTACACAGCTTGACAGCACTCAGTGAAACATGGTCGGTAGATGTAAAATGGGCGAGAGAAAGAGATACCCACCTTTTTGCTGAACTGTACAATGTGGATCCAGGAATAATCCTGTTTTATCAAATAATGTGATTCTATCAATGCCAGAAATGAGCGGGATTGCACTGAATACCAATTCCAGCAGCTATTGCTGAGCAGATTTGCACACAAAGAGAAACATGCTGAATTTGTTCTGATGTTATTTTTCTATCATCCTTAGGACAATCAGCAGTTCCTGCACATTGTAAGGAGGTGAGGGAGCATTCTGATTTTTAATGCCTGCTAGCCCCAAAACAAGGCCAGATTTAAAGGGCCATCAGCCCTCATTTTGTTCACGTATCATCATGGCTGGGAGACATCTGGAGCTTACACCTAGATGCCACTAAAATGGAAGGAAATGAATGGTGCACAAGTTGTTACAACTTCACAGGCATTTAAGAGAAAATTTTGGAGGCAGGTTTTTAACTTTGAATTATATACAAGAGAAATCTCCCACACGACCTACAATACTTTAACTGCGGCTATGAACAGCTCTTTTGGGCTTCCCTTCCTACATAGATCACAACTTACTACAAAATTTATTTTATCATTTTATTAAAAATATGCTTTTTTGTAATTAAGACAGTGTTTTTACTCCATTATTAATTTATTAATATACAAGAAACATAACCTTTTTTTTTAAATAGTTTTGAAAATCATTGTTTAGGTGAAAAAATATATATATTATTAAAACATGGCAAACATGAGAGCAATACTCCTCTATTGTGAACTACAATACATGTAGTTAAACTTGCAACAAAATGGGAATGACTTTTCATAACCCCATCAGGAGAAAGAAAAAAACTTGTCAAATCACACCACACCTCTCATTCCATATCATCCTCACCAGAACCAAGCATACAATGGCACATTCATACCCTCATCCACTACCCACCTTAGATAGGCTTGTTAATATGACACATGGTAGGAATCCTTTTCAGCTATCCGTGGTGTTGCCGCCAGCCAGGTATACATCTAGCCAACGTACATTTCGGTGGATTTAACTTATTTATGTCCACCTTCCTCAGGGCCATCTAATTTTGAATCTCATACTCTATGGCAGAGGTGCGATGGGGAATCCAGTTTGGTTAATCTGGATTTTCTACTTTCCTATAGTCCGTTTTCAGTGATATGCCAGGGGTAGTATCTTTGTGTCGCTGCTTCATTCACCGGTCAGTATTTAATTTGAGTGGAAGAAAATGTTTTCCCGTCTCGGTACTGTAGAGCTCAGCCGCAGTGCTTTAATACAGGGATTTATTTAGGTATATTCTGAGTCCTGCTCACCCGGTGAGTAGGACTCAGAAACACAGCATACGGGGATCCGATGGCAAATGCAAAGTGGTTGCGTGATATTTTCACACCTTAGCTGGAATTGCGAACTATACACCGTGACTGGGGACCGGGATTAAAACCAGTTGAAGAAATATGAAAGTTTCAAACATCAGATAATACTAGCACGCCTGGCAGAGTGCAGAGCCTGGTACAATTTTTGCCATGTTCGAGGAATATACAAAGCCGAACCCTGTGGCACTCTACCAGGGAGCATCAATTGCTCAGATTGATAGCCATTCCAAAGAATCATCTGTTCCCTGGATGAGAGGAAAGAGGTGAGGAGGGCGAGAGCTGGTCCACTGATACCTACTTCCTGTAGCCTTCAAACTAATACCGTATGATTTACGGTGTCAAAGGCTGCTGTTAGATCAAGCAGGACCAGTACATCCCTTCCTCCACCATCCATCACCTTGCGTATTTCCTCTGCTGCCATAATTAATGCTGGCTCAGTAGAGTGTAATGATCTAAAGCCATGTTGAGTAGAGTCAAGAATATCATTGGTCTCTGTGGATAGGAATTACCATACAAAGTGTAGTAGAATTGCAGGGATGATGCACCCTATGTGTTTATGGTGCTGTTTGGTAACTTGTGTGTTCGCTCCCTATTACCTAACAGTTGCATTTCTTGCCCTGAGATTGTGGTTAATGTTGTTTTACACCTTGCAATGATAGGATAACAAACATCATTTCAGGACCTGCATATTATGTACAGTGGTGGTGTTGTTTTATGACGTGTGCAACATATAAGTATTTACTTTATTGTGCTAACTGTGTTGTTGTGAAAATTGCCTAGTTGGCAAAGCAATTTATGATGTGTGTGATTGCGGTCTATGTGTTATATACAATATATGAGATATTTTTAAATAATCTCGTGTAGAGTCTCTTTTGTGGTGTATTTATTGTGTCACTGATGTATGTGTGTGTTGCACATTGCCTCTGGGATAATCCTGAATGCTCTGCCAAGCTACCCACGGGGTGAGCAGTGGTTATCTTGGGTGTGTAACTCCCTTATCCTGACTAGAGTGGTGGGTACTGCTTGGCTTAGGTACATTCCCTAGCCAACCAGAAACCCCATTTATAACAGTTGTGTTGACACCACACTGTCAAATCCTGCTTGGCAGGTCTGTTAAACCACATGTAACACTTCGGGTACACTTGAAATGGAGAAAACAGGATACCAACATAACTCTTGTTGACTTGCTATCTGGTAGCTGAAGGACCTTGATTCTTTCCTACCATACATATGTCTCTGCTTCAAAATGGGTTGTATTCTTAGATTTGGGAGCACATTAGGAATAAAGTAGTAGACTCCCCACACTCACATCCACAGCCCACAGAGTCTAAATCAAGTGTAACCGGAGACTTTAGCCATCCTGAAAATGCCTTTGCACATGGCAGTTTGAACTTCTTTGCAATAAGGCAAATGACAATTGCTACAGAAGTGTATTAGGTTGGCCCCAGGAACGTTTCTCCAGTGGTTCCTGAGTGCACAGGAGTCATCCCCACCAATGAGCTAGTGCTAGGCAAAAATGTGGCACTTCCAGGCCTCTACTTCAAAACACTTTTTGGACTTGCAGAAGATCAGAAGAGGACTGGAACTGGTTTATGTAACCTGAGAGGAGCCCTGAAGGACTGGCCCTGCTCCCTCTTGTATCAGGACAAAGAACAGGACTCCAAAGGTCAGCTGATCCAGTGTGTGGCTATAGATACCCAAAAATCTGTACAGTGCCTTTTCTTGGAACTACCCAGTTTATCATTATAAACTTGACATGGACCCTATTGTTGCACTCTGTGTGACAATCTGTGAGTCTTTAAGTGCCTGCCCTGAGGTCCAGAGGTCATTAAAAGCCTACTCCTATGATTGATTGGGACTTAAAAGAGTAGGTCAGAAGATAAAATCCTTCAACAGGACAAACCTGGTTGTTGTATGCACCCCTCGCTACATCTGTGTCAGTGTTAAATTACACCCAGGTCCAGGTCTATTGCGATCATTGATAATTTTTGGCATGTTGTACTTTTTCAACTCTACTTTTACATAGTACTTTAGAAAATCATATCCCAGGTTCCCTTAATTGATTTTTGTCATTTGGTATCACATTGTTTATGGAATGCTACTCTAGTTTTTGAATTTAGTTTTGTGTTTTTGTTATTTGCCATTTACATTGTATAACTGTTTGGCTACTGCATACTTAGATTACTTATTGCCCTCTGATAAGCTGCCAGCTACTTACCATTGCTTCCAAGGGCTTGAGCTCAGGTTAATTTTAGTGACTTTGAAGGTTTGCCCTGACAGAGATGAATTATGAATATTCCTTGAGGTATGCAGTTGCCTAACCCTAATAAAAAAATCTAATTTCTTACCCCCCTGTTTTCAGCCTGTTGATAAGACATTTTGATGACAGATGCCAGTGCAAAAGCACTGGGCTCTGTCTTATTTCAGGTGCTTGAGGTTTGAAGGGAGCAGATCTACGTTATGCTGTCATAGCAAAGGAAAAGACACACAATTGATGGACGGAATGCAGAACAAATCAAAGCATTCACCCCCAGTCAAAAGATCTGGGTTAAATGCATCATTCTTTTGCTCACCATACCACCCCAGTTTAGACCTGGTCATATGCAAATCAGTCTTGATCCTGTGCCTCATGGAAACAGTCCAGCCCAAACTGCCAAGCCAGGTCCTCCCTGGACCGGAAACAAGCATCCTAGGACCGGTTTGGGGGTTTCACCCCTCTTCAGCCAGGATAGCTTGACTCCAGTGGCATGGAGAGCACGGGACCCACATCTGAGCATAAGAAGGTTTATGAAGGTACTAAGGGAAACCATACCACAATCAGTGATGTGTGGTTGTGTTTGAAGAAGAAACTGAAGAAGAATGGGAAACCACATTTGACCACAGGAATGATTCAATTTGAATTATTTTGGATTAGCCAATTCCTTGATATGCCATGCATGGCTCAATAAAAGAGGAAGTAGTGAAGTCAAGAATAGTGTTAGACCTGACATACTAGGTGTGGTCTTCCCCCAAACATTTTGTCTTCACACCTCCTGTTTAGCTGATTTCATTTTTGTTGGCATTAGGATCGTGTGCAGTTTATCATAGATAACCAGTGCCAAAATGATTGTGTTCTCTCCTTTGAATGCAGCAAAATTAGCTTGCAACTAATTGGCACATTTATTTTACTTGTGGGTCCCTAGTAAATGGTACTGCATGTACCCAGGGCCTGTAAATTAAATAGCACACGTGGGATGCAGCACATATTGAGTATCAATTATGTTCTCTTTGTAAAACATATATCAGGCTTGCCACTGTAGCACATTTCAGAGCAGCTTTACTCTGCCATTTTGATCTGGTAAAAGAAACCTTTTTTCAGACCTAAAACCTAATTTTCAATACATAGAAGTGATCTCTTAGGTAGGCTATAAAGACTAATAGGGCAGGGCTCATTGCATTTAAAAAGTAGGACATAGGTGCTTAAGTATTAAGGGGCACATTTATGAGCAGCTTGTGTCACGTTTGCACCACACAAAATGGTACATATGTGACACGAGCCTCTAAGTCAGATTTACCAGCCATGCATAGCCACATTGTGTGGCTTTGAATGAATTCATGAATCTGGAGTAAGGCAACGCAGCACAAACCGCTGTGTTGCCTTACTCTGCACAAGGGAGGCATTCCTTGGGCATTGCAGTGGGTGTTCCCACACACACCCCATGATTATTGACACATTCGCACATTTACCAAACCTGGCAAATCTGTGAATGCACCAAAAATGTATGCCTCTCAGGGGAGGCATAATGAGGCGAAACATCTTTATTTCTCCTCATTGTTTCCTCTTTCTCTTTTTTTTCATTCTTCCGCATACATAGAAAGAGGAAAATTCCTCAGTGGATTGTTTTTGTACAGGAAGATGACCCTTCCTGCACAAAAACAATCCTGCCTACAACACAGGCACTTTTGTACCATGGTGCAAGGGTGCCTGCATTGACGCTAGGCTACCAAACGGTGCCAGGGCAGAGGGAAAGGACAGGAATGCACCATATTCCTTAAATAATATGCATTCCTGCCCTTTCCAAGTGATGTAGGGTTGTGCAGCAAGGTGACGTGCTGCACTGTCCTGTGCCACTCTTCCTATATATATGTCCCTAAATGTCCTAGTAGTGAAAACCTCCTGATATCATTTTTCATTACTGTAAGGCCTGTCTCTCTCATTGACTAACAATTGGTTGCCTTATTACATTTAATAAGTGCTAATGTTAGATTGGGAGCAGGTAGAAATGTCATGTTTAGACTGAATTGTAATGTAAACTACACTGTAATGATAAAGCCAGATATTTTTGTCACAATTCTAAAAATGCCACTTTTTAAAAATGACATTTTCTTGTCCCAGCCATTTGTGTCTTCTGCCAGTGTCCTGGGTCACAGGGCTGTGAATGGCTCTGCTGTTGGGCTTTGTATGTTCCTCCCAGACAGTAAGAGAAAGGGGGACTTGGTGTTGGCAAGATTGGCCATCCTGCTGTTTGAGGGCAAAGCTGTTCCCTGCCCCACTTATACTTTAAAGGGCGTTCCTCCAATAAATACGAAGGAACCTGACATTAGCCTTTTGTCATCCCAAACTTCATGGTGCCTGGACAGAGTAAGGGAATAACTTTCGAGAATCAGACATGTGGGTAGTATAGGGAATGTCCCTTCTTCAAAGGCTGGCACCAGGTTTAAATATGGAACCTAACGAGCCACTCATCAGTAAACATCTAGACATGTGCACATTACAAAGAAAGGACTGCCTTGCTCCCCAGAGGACGGCCCTGCTGCTTGAGGATTGCCATGCACTATGAGACCGAAGCCTGGACCTGCTCCATTCATCCCAAGCTACCTCTGTGACTCCAACAGTCTATTGGCTGGTATCGTGTCTGAGCTACAGGGACACAACAATCTCCAGAGATCTCTCTGCACCTCGCCAGCTGACCTACTGCATTGAACCTGCCTGGACCTGCAATTGGACTTAGCTGAGCCGTATTGGCCTCTTCTGGTGTGCAATTGTGATCCTGAAGAGGTGCCTCCCCAGGTCCTAGATCCTTGGCAGGCCTTAGCTGAGCTCCTCCTTTGGCAAAATGTGAAATCCTGAAGTCTAGGCTTTTTATGACCACAAATGACCAGTCCGCGCTTAGACTCTGTCATACGCTGTGACTTCCAACGTGAAGCTCCGGTGATCCAGACTCTTAATGCTACAACAACCACCAGTAGTGACTGGCAACAGGAGATCTGTTCTTCCCCCATTCGCGACGACCATCCAGGACGCTCTCCCTACCCCTTGCAAGCCTCATCCATTGAATTTTTCAGCTGGACTAACCTGGTCCCTGTGTCCGGCCTATGCTCCATCGTGGTATGAGCTTTTTTACTTTGCTCGGTTTAGCACAACCAGGTGATTGAGGGTAGCGCTTTTGTTTTAGGGAGTATATCTACCAGAAATGTTGTAATTGCACATCTCTGGTACTGCTGATTGTATTACCTTGGGGTAAGGGAGAGTCACCTCTCCTTTAACCCTCTTTTACTTTTCTCATTCTCTCTGCATTTCTTTCTCTTCCCTTTAAACATTTTTCACTGGCCTTTCCCTCTATTATTAAAACGTTATTTTGTAGCATTGAATTTTTGACTATTTGATTTTTAAAATATAGAAGTATGCCCTTCAAAGAAATCTTTGATTAGCAATAACTTTTCATTTTTTAGGTGTTGTTTTTTAACTTGTGCAAATACCTTGGATGGTGGGGGTTATATTATTGCTAAGTTAATGAAAATTGTTTTTGTTTAGAACTTCCTACACTGGCCCACACCATGGAAGAAGACAAGATCTAGGACCTGTCAGTCAAGAGTGAACAAGAGAATGTTGCAACTTCTGGAACTAGCGGTGATAAGGCAATTTCTTTTCTAAATGGCAACTGCTATATTTGTTGAGATATTCTGCTCTTGCTTCTAAGCCTATACGCAAACCAATTTAAAATAGTCACATTCCTATGTTTCTGCTTTCCCACTTTATTTCAATTAATGTGTGAGAGAGATGTGTTGTCCAATGCCCACTTCTCGGGGCTCTCCCATATCAAATACAACCTCCTCTCACCCTGTCCCATCCCATGCTGACCTGTGCCACACTTCTTATGCAGAGTTTCTTTTTCTCTTTGGTCATTTCCTACACTGGTCTGTCTTCTAAATCCCATTTATAATGTGGTGGGAGTCAAGTGACCCAACCTGTCCAGACCTAAACTTAGCTCACGTTTTTTCTCCATTCTTAATCTGGTTGAAACCAGCCACATGAGACTGAGCCTAGTGTCCATCATAGCATTCTTTCTCCCTACCCCTCAACTAGCCCCCCCAGCAGATTGTGCAAGTCCTAGAGAAAAATAAAAAATAACCAGAGAGGGAGATGATGAAAGAGTGGCTTGTATGGGTCGACCTGGCACCTGAGGTTGGGGCAGTTGAGCATGGAGGCAGCCATATCAGGATAGAGGTTTGTGAGTTCTTGAAAGGGGTGGGCCTTTTGGGGGTTTGTAGGTGGCACATTTGAGGAAATGGGAGGTTCATTAGGATAGATTTTTGAGGGTTTAGGAAGGAGGCTCTGTTGTAGGTGGTGAGAGTGAGACAGTAGATTGTTGTAAAAGTAGTAGATTTAGTAGGATACTTTGTTTTCTGATGATTCAATGATTCATTACATTTCCCTTTCCCCTTCATTACTTGATGTCATCGGAGAGTACCCACCTTCTCATCAGTTAGTAGCAGTTTTATCTGTGCAGTGTCCTACTTTCCATGTCTAATCACTACCACTAATGAGGAACACTACTTACAACAACCAATGGAATACAGCATTTGTGTTTATATTATACATACAGCAAATGTCTGTCCAATCCATAAGCCAACCACTTCCTCCTTCTAGTTCTTACTTCAATAGAAATACACTGTCTAACACCTCTCTTAAGACATCCTGCCAATGTTGATAATTGCTGGTGGCTCTAACTGGTCCAATCACGAAAGACATCACAGAATAACAAGGTACTTCCAAATCAGAACGGGGCAGGTAAACCATCAAAGAAGCATTCTTATTCTGAAACATGAGACTAAGCAAAAAAACAGGGTGAGTTAAACAAAGAAAAAGATCAGAAAAAAGCATCACAGTGTAAAGGGTGAGTAATTTACTAAAGTTAGTTTTAAGAACATTCAAGTCATGGTAGGAGGTAAACTTTGTTAAATTCATAATTTAAGTTGATTCTCCATGGAGTATAGAGTGTGGAACGTTTGCACACCTCCTATCCTTGGCCTAACACTGTTCTATAATGTATTCTCTCCAACAGATTGCACAACGTGGGGGATGAGGGAGAGGAATACTTAAAAGGTTGGGAGAGGAGAATTTGGAAAAGTTGAGAGATAGAGAAAAACACAGAATTTACCAAATCAATGAGAATTTCACATCTGTGTTAGAAGGAAGATGACAATTAAATTAACCTAATTAAACAGTCTTTAGCAGCCCACAGACTGCCAAGTTAGTCAATAGTTAAAGAGGCTGACATGTGAAATAAGGATGAACCACAAAGTTAAACAATGTTTATGATCAAAGTTAAGACAAAATTATACTGTATACAAATAGCAACAAGCTTAGCGCATACTTCCACTGGAAAATCAAGGCCATCTATGACAACTTCAGGGAACAGACTCCAGACACCTCCCTCCTCTCCACCACCAACAACCAACCCACCATCACCACCTGGAAACCGGCTACAACCAAAGACAATGCCACGACCATGAAGAATACCCACTCAGGAGCCCCCACGGACCCCTGCCCGCGGCACATCTACCACTGAGCTGCCACCGCCATAGCACCCGAACTATACAGGACCATTAACTCCTCCTTCAAATCCGGCATCTGTCCAGACAACTGGAAGCGGGTAGAGGTCAGGCCCCTACTCAAGAAACCCTCTGCTGACCCGACGTACCTGAAAAACTACCGGCCCATCTCTCTTCCTCCCTTCATAGCCATAGTCACCGAGAGATTCATCAATGCCCAGTTGACCACCTTCATTGAAGAGAACGCCATCATCGACTCCTCCCAGTCTGGATTCCGCAGCAAACACAGCACCGAAACTGCTCTCCTTGCCGCCACCGATGACCTCCGCATGCTACTTGACCAGGGCCACACTGCGGCCCTGATCCTACTAGACCTCTCCACAGCCTTCGACGCTGTCTCCCGCTGCACTCTCGTTGCATACGGGGTACCGCCCTCAACTGGATTCGCTCCTTCCTCAATGGCAGAACCCACAGAGATTAACTGCGGAGTTCCCCAAGGGTCCTCGCTCAGCCCCACGCTCTACAAAATCTACATGGCCCCCCTCACCACCATCTTTAGACAGCGTGAGCTCAGCATAGTATCCTATGCCGACGACACCCAGCTCATTCTCTCCCTCACAAAGAACCCAGAAGACACCAGATTCAGCTTCCAGGAAGGAATGAAAGACATTGCAGCCTGAATGAACCACAGCTACCTAAGGCTCAACTCAGAGAAGATAGAGGTCCTTGTCCTTGGACCCTCCTCCACCGCCTGAGACAACACCTGGTGGCCTTCCGCCCTCGAAACCCACCCACTACATCAGACCACGCCCGAAACCTCAGCATCATTCTAGACTCCTCCCTCACCATGACCCGTCAGATAAATGCCGTCACCTCCACCTGCTTCAACTCCCTCCGCATCCTATACAAGACTTTTAAGTGGATCCCCCCGAATGCAAAAAGACCGTCAGTCAACCACTTATAACCAGCAGACTGGACTGCGGAAACGCCCTCTACACCGGATTCAACAAAACCCTCCTACACAGGCTCCAAACCATCCAGAACACCGCAACCAGACTCGTCCTCGGAACCCCACAACACGAGCACATGACCCAGCACCTATGAGACCCCCACTGGCTCCCCATTGAGAAGAGAGTAACCTTCAAGCTACTCACCCACGCCTACAAATCCCTCCACAACATCAGGCCCAAATACCTCAACGAAAGAGTCTACTTCCACTGACCCAAAAGAAACCTCTGCTCCGGCTCTTCGACTGATCCAGAGCTGCACCCCCCCAGCCACTGCAGCGCCTTGAGTGCCTCACGGGTGAGTAGCGCGCTTTATAAACCCCTAATTGATTGATTTGCATTCTTTTGGCAATGTCTGACTTGGTAGCAGGAATGAACCACAGAGCATAAGCATCATAGAGGTTCCTTTCAGAAGAGAATGATTGTGGAATGAAGAAAGAAAATTCACTATTGGAGAATCCAGGTAAGCATGTGTGCACAGGTAATCAGAGTACAGAGCACAGTCTGAAGTACCATTAACTGACCCAATTGTGTACACATCCCAGATAACCGGCTGCAAGTACCCTGATTATCCAAACAATAACACAATTTAGCTGTGCTCGGCAGATCCACAACAGCAATTCAATTAGAATTTTTCACTTGTCTGCACTATTCTAATCAACGCACCTATTTACGGTTTTTGAGGGTTTTTGTCCATTAATATGTTTGTGCATTATTATTAACAGCATGTAGAACGTGGATTTATTCTCGATTTTACATGTGCACACTGACCTAATCCTATTACACTTGAACCAAATTTCCTATGACATTTAGAAGTGTGGTTTCTCAATTCAATTCAATTCAATGTAACTTTTTTCGGTCTAAAAACAATAGGCCATAAAAGTACATAAAAGTATTGCACATAACTGAGATCAGACATAAAAGTTTAAAAACGATTGTACGTTTAAACCAGTTAAAAAATAAGTCCATGAAGGACTTTAGGGTTCAACAACACGACAAATAATACATCAAGTAGCCATACTTAAAGTGAGTAGAAAAGTGAAAGTTGAAGTCAGATATCAGTGCTCCATTACAGTATTATAGGCAGTGGCTACGGTTAAAAGAGCATGAAGGTGGGATAGAGAGAGAAAAAAAACTCATATAAGGTCCACCATGCGCTCCTACTATCCCCCAAAAGTAAACCCAGCATTGCTGTCAACTCTATATACTGAGCCACGGTGCGCGTAAAGTTCTGACAGACTAGCCCATCATGGTGTATCTAGCCCTAAGTGCTGCTGTCAGGAAGGCACAGTCAATGAAAACGATTTCAGGTGAACACAGGGATTGTAAGTGAAGTAGAGCTGGCCTACTACGCCGGAGGCCAAGCCTCTGTAACAAGGGTCTCAGAAAGTGCTTTATTGCTAGGCTGTGCAATTTGAAGAAGAACATAAGGTGCAATAGTGATTGCGCGGAATGATTATCACAGGGGCAAGAGAAGACTATGCTCCGCTCTGGGTCTAGAAAGTGTTTGAAAATAGAGACCAAATAATTGTCCCTGCTCTAGAGAGAAAAAAAAGTGACCGCTCCCATCTTGACAGGTCCAGCGACAAATACAAAGTGGAATCATCTGTGTATAAAAGACTGTAATAGTGCAACACTGAGTTTTGGGATAACTCATGTTTTAGCCTAGTGTTTGCACGGTGGTCCTTAAATAATGTTTTCACCTCAATCTTGGAATTTTTGGGGATGCGACTAGGTTAGGTAAACCACCAGAATATACAGAGGAAACCAAGAAAATCCTGTATTAACTCAGCCAGGGTATGGAGTGTGCCTTATCCAGCATCAGGCAATCAGACATAATGTCCTTGCAGAGTTTAGCTTCAGGTTCAACCAAATACTAACACATAATAAAAGTGGTGCCAGGTGACTCTTATCCTCAATAAAACCCTGGTTTAACTCAAAGTGGGTAAGGGGACCCATGGTTTCTCATTCTTGTTAACTAGGCCTCAATTTAAGCCTTGGAGTCATCTTTTTAAAAATTTAGGTTTCTCCCCACATGCACAGTGTTAATTATTCCAGCAGCATTCAGTCAAGCAGAGTCATGTTTATTTCCATTGATGTTACTCTTGCTGATCTTGAATAAACTTTCCAGTATAATCACAGTAATGTTGCTCTTTTCCAAGACAATTTTACCAGCTCACTGCACTGTATTGATTCAAAGCCACCTCAACGTTTCTGTCCTCCCGCTGCTCGCCATGACACAAGGACTCCCGCGGAGACAGAGGGACCACAACTTCCAGCAGGACTAGCACCCGGACGCGCTATAAGAACAAGATGTCAGCCCACGGAGCCTTGTAGCCGCCTCATCGTTTCTGTTCTCCGTCTGCTCGCCCTGACACATGGACTCCCGTGAAGACCAGGGGGACCACAACTTCCAGCAGGACTAGCACGCGAATGTGCTATAAGAACAAGACGCCGGCCCGCGGTGCCTTGTAGCCACCTCAGCGTTTCTGGTCTCCCATTGCTCGCCCTGACACATGGACTCCCGCGAAGACTAGGGGGACCACACCTTCCAGCAGGACTAGCACGCGGATGCGCTATAAGAACAAGAGGCCGGCCTGTGGTGTGGGCCGCTACCCGGGCCACTTCCGGTCAAAGCCTGGGCCAAGGGCGTGCCCGTCCACGCCCTTTGGAGCCTGGTGGAGGCTGGGCTGGACACCCCCTCTAATTTCACGCAACTGACAGGTACTGTTCCATTCTGTTGCAAATATGTTGAAAAGAAGGGCCTTGGGGTACAAGAACACAGGAGGGGAAGGTTCGACCCTGGACTCATTTTTGATAAGAGCGGCAAGTGTTCTCACATATGAAATAGAGCTAACTGAAAGGCACCTATCAATAGAGCCGTATCTTTTTCCTCCGGGGGTAACTCTTGACAGATCTAACGAAGCTCTATCGGCCACGCAACCACCCTCATGTTTGATAACAACATCGGATCTTCCATCAGGCCAACACGGGTCTAGCCCTCCAATCTCAATCACTCAGGCCGCACTAAGGAGGGGGGGCAGAGATCTCTCCCGTAAATATGCCCCAAAAGGAGCTTACTCCTAAACCATCGGCTAAGCATTCTAGAATAGGGGGTACTACAAAAACGAAGCAAAAGCAACCCAAAAACACTTGTGCAACCAGACTGAAAGGCCCCGAAACTTGGGCGACAAAATCGATCATTATAACATCAGACTCTATAGTGTCGGAGAGTCCCTCATCACTCCAAGTACCCCCAGAAGAGTCCTCTTGGTCTGAAGTGACTAAGAGGTTGACAGTTATAATGGATCCCATTCTAACTAAACTGTCTGAAACTGAAAATTGGCTGGCCGAACTAGAGTCACAGAATTGCTTATTAATATCTCGAGCCCCCCCCCCCCTCAAGAGACCCCATCCAGGAAATACCTAGAGGCAGTAATTCAACTCAATTGAACAAAGGCCTGGAACCATCCACATTTGCAATAACTTCAACTCTACCGGCTGGTAATGTCATGGCCACAGCACTACCTCTTAACTGATATACTTAATACAAATATATTGCGGGATACTCAAAATCTCCAAGAGAAGATTGAAAGGGATTTATTGCGGCAGGTACAAACAGCGCAAGAGGAATTAGGAGGGCCTAAATAAGCAATAGGTTCTTGTGAGACTTATACAGGAGCATTGGACAACCAATCGCATCAATCTTTCCATCTACCACCATAAGCAGCTCCACTGATATTGGTCTTGGCTACTGCCCATTCGAGAAAATCAGAGTAAATCAACAAGATAGCTAATGGACAAATGTCTTCATTGGCTAATAGCCAATCTTAAGGGTTCACAAATGAGGAGTTATCAACTGACCACTAAAATCATTATGGCCAGGAGAGTGGACTGGGTGGGCTGTACAAGAAAATCGTTCACTGGTGACTGTGTGGTTATTAATTTTAACAATGCTTATACGGGGCCTTCCCTCTTAGATAACCTACATAGATTCTCCCCAAGGATTTCATAGATTATTCCCCTACCACTGGATGACTTTTATAACCAGGGTGTAAAGCCGCACAGGGATTATAGGAACAGTACAATTCCTGTATTTCCAGGCCCGAAAGATAATGAAGGCTACTGACTAAATCCCTCACCTGCACCATCTGGGAGAAAATCTACTTTTTTTTTCCGGTGTTAAAACTACAGGCTGCACCATCAAACTCATTAGTTTTAGAGAGGCCGAGTGTAGTAGCAATTCCTACTCCATGCAGTCAGGAGAGTGATATGAGTATTGCACTACCGCTGACCACTGTAGAGGAAAGTAGGCCCACTATGGCATCCCGGAATATAGCAGGAATTGCCTCTAAGAGAGGATATTACGATTGACAAACCCTGTGGCAATCATTGGAGATTATATTTTTCCAGGAGACTTGGACCGTAGACCCAGTCTTTTTCCCCGGGTTTCGTAGTTTTCATACCCCAGCAATTGCATCGGCATCTGGGAGGGCAAAGGGGGGGCTATTAACCCTAATAGCGAACACTGCACCCTACCAACTAAGACAAGTTGGCTCTACCAATAGCCACTTTCAACTCTTCCAAATTGTTAATAGAAAAGAGGACACCTGGTTAATCATTAATTATTATAATAATGAGTTTGGGAGTAATATGAAGGCAGTCGTGGATACATTAGCAAATGAGTTAGTGAAACTTTTTTCAGCTAAAAGCAGGGGACATGTAAACCTTATATGGGCGGGGGATTTTAAGACCCATCTATCCATCCATGTAAATAAATATAATGGGACCATGGTGTGTGGACTAGAGGACCCTTATGGTAACCCTCTACATCATTTTATACATAATGAGTATGATCAATCTTTAAACAGATTACTATGTAAGTGGGATTTGGGCATAATAAATTAAGTAAAAGAAGGAGAGTTAGGCAACACCTTCAGAAGGGGAAACCAAGAGTCCCAGATAGACTTTGTTTTAGCATCGGCTTTGTCAAAAGGAACAGTGGTTCATAAGGGTACTCAGTTTACCTGTTAAAGTGGCCACGCCATTCTATTTATCCAACTAAGCATCCTGTCTAAAGTAAAAGGCCATCATCAGGTAATGGACGACGTGTCCCTGACCAGCAAAAATGACTACCAATTGATATGGTCATAGGCCCAAAAGCTAAACTTGGTCCCCAAAATTCTAGCCCAAACCAAAAAAGAAATTATATTATGTCTGGAAGAGAACCCTCCACCCACACTTTTGGTAACTCAGTTTAATACCCTCCTGATGAAACTAAAAGAAGCACTAACTCACACAAAGGCACCGACCAATATCCCAACCATCCGATGGTTTGATTCAACATGCTCTCAAGCAAAAAAAAAAGCCCTTGTAAATGCCTTAAAAACAGTCCCTAGAGACCCTACAAAGATACGAGCATCGTGTATTGATAATAAGCAAACGAGAAAGAAAAGAGAGAAAGACCTAAGGGAACAGGTGTGGGAGGACCTTGAACTTGCAGCCATCTCGGGTAGTAGTAGGGATTTTTGGAAAATTGTTAATGCTCCCTATTTCAAAGATTCCAAAGACCCCACCCTAGATTCACATGTAGATGAAGATGCATGGGTGGGACACTTCGGAAAAAAAAATTGTCCCACTTCTACCTTAATCTCTCCATCTCTTGGTTCAGTGGCTGCATCTCAGGGTGGGCTAATTTTCTCAATAGAACAGGTCAGAAAGGGGCTGCAATCATGTGTCCCTGGAAAGGCACCAGGGCCCGATGGCATACCAATCAACCTCTTCCAGGAGAATTATGATATTTTTGTCACTTTACTGACCAATGTCTTTATTTCTATCCAGATAGAGGGCCCACCTCCATCCTGGAAGCAGAGCGTAATAGTCCCAATATACAAGAAGGGTGACAGGTGGTCCCCAATGAATTATCACCCAATTAATCTCCTTGACACCACTGCCAAGCTTATGGGACGGCTCCTGTTAGTTAGACTGGAGGAAAATCACAGCATCTTTATGAAGGCCCAATATGGTTTCTGGAAGGTCATAGGGACGGTGGACCAATGCCTAAACCTTTCTCTATCCATAGGAAAATACACCAAGGCAAAATGCAGGATATTCTACATGGCCTTTAAGGATTTGACCGCAGCCTTTGATTGCGTTTCGCATCAGAGGCTGTGGTCTATGATGGAGGGGATCGGCATCAACTGATTATAAGATTTATTTGTCAGCTGTACGCCAATGCCACCGCTTACGTAGGTTATGGCAGGAATGACCAGTGTACACGTTCCTTTAAGAAAGAAAAGGGAGTGAGGCAAGGGTGCGTACTTGCCCGTTTCTTTTTTCTATCTATACAAATGGGGTAGAGGCCCCCCTTTCTACCACACCACGGGACATGCCCAAATTCGATCATAGCCCCCTTCCGATATTGACGTACTCTGACAATGCAGTACTAATGGCCAGAACGGGGATAGCTCTGCAATCCCTAATTACAGTTTATGCAACATTCATGGCCTCCCTAGATTTAAAAGTAAATGAATCAAAGTCCTTAATAATAGTAGCAGGAGCAGCTAGAGGAGAGAAACACCCCAACTTTAATTTAGCATCCCAGAAGATTGAGGTGGTTGACTACTTTTCATACCTAGGAGTCCTTTTTGATAAAAATCACTCTTGGACTAACTTGGTGGCAGTAAGAGCCCAGAGTATGGAAAGGAGTCTCCCAGGTATTAAAAGTTTTGCAAAGAAGCTTAGGGGCGAGTCCCCTGCACTCAGTCAACAAGATATACTCTGCAAAAACTAAGGCTGCTATAACATACGGGGCGGGAGTCTGCGGGATGGCCAATGTTGAACATCTTCAGCAACTGAAAGATACCTTTTTCAAAAACTGGGTATCTCTACCTCAATCTGCCTCCAACTAAATTTTACATTTAAAACTGGGGTTAGCATACTTGAGCGACTGCATTAGACGAGCACCACTTTTATTGTGGTTTACGATCTGGCGGAGGTCTACTGTAGATCTGACCCAGCGTATTAAGGACTGCTGTAAATTGGAATATTACAAGAAGATTGGTTGGCTAAACTATGTGGAGACACAACTGATTGCATTAGGGCGAGGCAAATTATTACAGGATCCCTGGAAGTCCTAAAAAATCCTCTGTTGCTTATGACTTATTTACACCTGAATTGGAGGAAGGTTTTCATTATCTCACGTCGATTAATAACATCCAGCATAGATTCATCCTTCAACATTTCCGAATGAATTTGATTTCTCTAATGTTAGGGTACCCGGAAAAAAGATACAAATTTTCAGATTTGCCACCTTACCCATGCAATAATTACTCCCCTCAGTCAGATCTTCACTTAATATTATTCTGCAAGTATTACACTGCAGAAAGGAAAAGTTTAATTCTTCCAATTTTGAGATTCCATAAATTAAAACAATGTAAGGTGGCCATGTATTTTATAAAGACCCTCTGGGACCCGTTTGTATGTTTTTCCCTAGCTTCTTTTTTTTGAGCATGCATTAGAAGGAGGAAGACTGGGGTTGTAGTCTAATAAGTACAAATGAAGATAGAAGTGGTTTATTTCTATAACAGGGGCCTTATTTGTTAGTAAGAGATTCATATTATTTTATTCATTTATATCATTTTAACTTATTAACTGGATTTTATAAAATGGGCTATTAGGAACCTGACAAATTTTCATAGACTGGTTTTAAATGTTTAACTTTGTATATATGGCCATATTATATATTTTGCAATTTGAGAATTAATTTGTACTCGAATAAAGTTGTATTTGATTTGATTTGATTAAAAAAAGTAAATTGTTATTCATGTAACTAGTTCGTCCTGCTATCTCTGGATGACATTAGCATAGAGGGGGCAGAATGATGCTTTATTTAATAGGCCAGTCCTTAAGTGCTAAGGCACTATTTTTATGACATTGTGTTCTAATTTTTCAGTGAGTGTAATGCTTTTGCTCACACCATAATGAAGTTATCTTTTCCGTGATGTTCTATGAGGAGATTTCCTATAGGAGCACCTCATTTTGGAGGTGAGCCATAAGATTTTTTAGTATGGTACTTGAGATGCTGCTTGTTTCTCTTTTAAATGTATTCCTGAACATCTTTTAAATGTATTCCTGATATCAATTATTGAGTGAGGCATTGTGAGAAATTGAGTTGTTTGTTGAGGGGGTTGAACACTACTTAAGCAACAGGCAGAATTCTTGTCAGGGTGAACCCCAAAAAGCCACTGAATTAACCTGTGCGTAACCCCTCTGGTAGCTTGGTGCAAAAAAAGTCAGATTTATCTTCGAGACAATGTGTAGAGTATTTATGCAGCACTTAAACAGTAATAAATTGAAAAATCGCACAACAATTTAGAAAAAAGAGTACATTTTAATAAATTGTTTGACCAAAAAGACAAAAGTGTAAAATTGTGCCTAAAGGTTCAAAGCGCCAGCTATGACATCTAGTCGTGCAAGACCTGGGAAAAGTTAAAGTTATGGCTGATCGCTATGGAGCACGGTCCATTTCACAAAGTTGATTGAGCCTGGTCTCTGCTTATCTTCAGATTTAAAAGGTTTTTCCAGAAAAATGTCTGAGGTTTTAAAGTTCAGCGGGCCAGGCAGCTGGCGATGTCTGATGAAGGGACATTATCGTCAAGTTGCTACTGGACAAAGTTGCTGTGAAGATTTCTGCAATTGGGCTTTAGTCTCTTTTATGAAAGTCAAAAATATCAAGTGGGACAATTCTGCATGCTGTAGCTGACGAGGGCTCCATGACTTCCAATACCTGATGTGCGAGGTGCCCCTGGACATGATTTGCTGCTGAAGAGAAGAACGTAGCTGGAGCTGCACAACTTCAGGCTGTCTGACAATGCAACTTGGGTAGATAGGCAAACAGGTAGGTCTCTGTTTCCTCTCAGTTCTCAGACCTCTTTTTTGCAGAAATGTTTTGAAGTTCTAAGTTTTGGATTTGGGATATTTGGTCACCTTTAGCACCACTTCCTAGGGTCCAAGACTGGTGGAGCACCACTCGGAGGGTCAGGACTCACTCAGGCTGGGTCCAAGTGCTGGTTCAAGGTAGTTGGAACGTTTCCTGTCCTTAGGGCTCTGATTAGGAGACCAGTGGGGTAGTCTTGGAGTCACTCTGGAAGTGTTGGGTTCAGGCAGGTAACTAGGTCTCAATCAGAAGGTCAGTCCTCTGAGGGCACGGGGCAGGCTTTAGGCAGCAAGACAGTCCTCTTGGTGCAGCAGAGCAAGTCCTCTGAAGTACACAGCAAGCCACAGGCAGCAGGGCAGTCCTCTGAGAGTCCTTTCACAGGTGCAGAAGTGAACTGAAGAGTGGGTCTGAGAGTAGGCCTGGGCGAAGCACTACGCTACGCTCGCGTAGTTTGCGAAGTTCGCGCTACTTCGCGCTACGCGAACTGCACGTAGCACAGTGCGAACACGCGTAGCGTAGTGTTGCGTAGTGCTGCGGTCATTTTTTGCTTGCTCGCGGTCCTCAACGTCAAGTTGGCGACCGCGAGCAAGCAAAATGACATCCTGGCGAGACTTTTTCCTTGTTCGCGATCGCGAGCATGGAAAATAAACCTCCCGGCGAGATTCCCAACGCGAGAAGGTCAGGTTTCTCATTGCGAGGGGTCGCGTATGCTCGCGACCGCTCGCGATGAGAAACTACCAGTTTGCGTTGAGAAAGCTGCAGCTCGAGTAAAAATCTACTCGAGCAGCAGAAAACTACAGCTCGCACTGTGCAAGATGCCATTTTCAATGATTGCACAGTGCCGGTTGCTTGTCCGCACTGTGCAATCATTGAAAACAACATCTTGCACAGTGCGAACATGTTACTTCGCAGTTCGCGAAGTGCTACGCGTAGCTCGCGTAGTGCGAACTTCACTTTGCGTAGCTTCGCGAAGTGCTACTTCGCGAACTACGCCCACCCTTATCTGAGAGTCCTATTTGTAATGCCTGGTGGCCAATTTGAAGTAGAAGAAACCTCTGGAGTACCCCCTCCACAGAAAGTGTCTGGAATTTCCTGCCTTTATGCCCTAGTCCTCGTCTGTCTACAGGCACAATAGGCTGCTGTGAAGTTATGTGCATGTGAGTTCAGGCTAGGGTGACCGCCTGGCAAGAAGGCAAATTATAGACAGTGACAGTAAAAATTCAGGACAAAGGGTCAACTTTCAGGAACATTTTTTTAGGAGAAATGTTCATTTTTATGGATATGCCTGAGGACGTCACACAGTTATAAAATAAACAGCTGACAAAAGTACAATCCTAAATAGTTTCATGTGGTATAGTTTACATTACACGTTGGAGTACTGAGCAAGCATTCACACATAGCTCGACATATTTCAAGGTTAACAATCTGGCATACATATACACTCCATACAGAATTTGATAGCCAACCCAAGGGCAGTGTTCACTATTCTACCCCATACTATAAATTATAGTTCCAGAAGCAACGCTGTGTTACTGTACATAGACTTAGAGTTCTCAAGCAGTATCACTACTCGAAAGTGTGAAACAGAGAGAGAAATGATGGTGTGAAAGGAGGAGAGAGGAATATGTACAGAGATGAAACAGTGACAGTGAACAGAGAGTGAAGAGAAAAGAAAATGAGTGTCTGACAAATGAAAAAGGCAAAGAATGTCATTGAAAAGAGAAGCACAGAAGAAGATGGGGCAGATAAAGAAGTAACAAACTGATACCGAAAGATGCTGAGGGTTACAGAATGAAGTTTGAAAAGGGGCAAAAGTTAGAGGGGCATATAAAATGTGAGGTACCGGGAACCAAGAGAAAGCTTGTGGGGGAGTGAAAGAGGCAGAGATGGATGATAATGTAGGAGAGAGGAGGGAACAGATAGAGAAAAGGGAACTGGGAGAGAAAGTGGTTGAATAGGGAGTGACTAGAGAGATTGCATGAGGGTTCACTGTGTAACTTGCATGTCAGAGCGTTCAATCCTGATTACAATGCACCATTTCTTTGGAAATCTAGTGCTCTTCTGTGCTTTCCCTTTCACGCAAAGCAGCACAACTACTTCACTTACTGTGCTGTGTTGTATGAAGTGTTAGTAAATATGCCCCTCAATGATTTAGCACAGGTGTCCAGACAAAATTGTGGCTTGGACTTTAACTATGTTCTTGTGGCTTGACTGGTGTTATGCTACAGAAATAACATATACATATGATATATACAAACAGCCTGGAAATCGCTATTTGTTAAGAAAAGGCTATTTTTCAAAACAATGAGTGTGAAATCCACCCAAGGCTCCAGCACAGAGCATTTGTCTGGCAGGTTACTTTGTGGCACTAGAAGATTTTGGGATTAGCACTGGTCATGTTCTGTTGAGTGTTTTTAATCCCTGCGTTTTGCAACTATGCCTTCCTATCAGTCTGTCCCAATCAGCTCCTGAAATGCTTTAGCCTCAGGGCCCAGGGACTCTTAGAGCCCATGCATAAGCCAAGCCCTGAAAATATTTGGTATGTAACTCACAACAAACATCACATAAAATAGGATGAAGTCTGTTTAGAATTGTTACAAAGAGTATTTCTTCAACATGTGGATTATTTTATATTATTATATCACATTATAGCACTGCACTGAGAAGTACTTACTAAAAGTGATAGTTTTTAAAAATGAGCTTACAACCATTTCTGCCCCCACCCATTCTGGTGACAATGGGGCATATTATCAAGCCAGGCGATAAAATTATCGGCGCTTTAGCGGCAGAAAACTGCAGCTAAAACGGCGATAATGGGCTTGATAATATGCTCTATGGAATTCCAATTGAACCCCATGTTAAATGTGAAGGACATCTAACATGGGCTTCAATTGGAATTCCATAGAGCATATTATCAAGCCCATTATCGCTGTTTTAGTGGCAGTTTTCTGCCGCTAAAGCGGCGATAATTTTATCGCCTGGCTTGATAATATGCCCCAATGGCATTAGTGAGCTAAAAAGCAAGCTAGTTGTCATGTGAACCCTGTATGTGGGCCAGATTGGTATAGAAAGAGACACATTATAGTCTATCAAACCAAACACAGTAGTTTTGTGTACAGCTAGCATTCCAAACTCACATATTTGAAGGTGCCTTCATATGTCACAGTGCAGAAAAGCAGGGTTGGTAACATACAATACTTCCTAGGATCACAGAATTTGGTTAAGGGGGTAGCCACGATGAATCCAGATTTTGTGGTTTCACCTTGTACAAATCAGCCACTTAAAGATGTTATCTCTTTGTGCATGAGCATAGAGTGAGGGCAGGAAGCAGAATCCAAGTGAAAACTAGACTCATTATGGTCTTGAGGCTCCAATGGGACCTCAAGCTGAACCGGGGTCAGATTTAAGTCTTCAGTCTGGCTCAGGAAGTCATCAGCTCTCCCGCATCTGATTACACCCCTGACAGGGCAAGCTTTAGTGCTGGTGGAAGTCGGTGTGACAATCTTTCTTGGTGTCCCTCCACCAAAGACCTTGGGGCATATTAGCAAGGGCCAGATCGCCCCTTTATCAGCACTTTTTGCCGATAAACCGGCGATTTATGTATCGCCCTATTGCCAAGCTGCCGCTAACAGCAGTTAGCGACAGCTTCCAGGCGATAGCGACCGGTTTTGGGTCCGCTTTGCATGTCAGCAATATTTATCGCTAATGATATGCAAAGTGGGCGTACCCAAACTGGTAGCGACTGAAAGCAGTCGCTAACACACCTATCGCCTATTAGTAATCTGCGGCGCGATAAAAAAACGCACGCTAACCGCGATTAGCAACAGGATTTTACACCTGGTAAAAACCTGACTTAGCCATAATAGTCAATGGGAGGTGGATTCTACGGCTAAGTCCCCACTTGCCTATTAGCGAGATTTTTCTTAGCGATAGGATTTTTATCGCTGGAAATCTCACGTTAAAGATGGGATTCACCGCTATCGCTGGATTATTTATCGCCGTGGAGATAAACGTTGGTAGTACTGCGTTATCTCCGTGATAGAATCCAGCGATAGGAGGCGATAAAAAAAATGGCACCTTGTTATCCACGAATTCCCACACTACCCTCCAATGGTGCCCCTCAGCTCTACAGAGACCCTCTCTCATCTATATTCAATTTATTTTTATAGTGCTACTCATCCCAAGTATATACATCACACCTACATTACACAGAGACAATAACTAATGTAAACGTGTAAGTCAATGTATAGGAAATGTAACTTAAGACAATAAGAGATGCAAGGAGTCGGAGTCACATCATCCATACATGTAGGCATTATATATTAATAGTCACTGGTCAGGAGAAACCCAAACTCAGGATTTAAAATATAACATAGTGGTTGGGGTGCCTTTACTAATAAATATGTATTCTTATCCAAAGGAACCCTACTTAGCAGCCTTAGAATAACGTAAAGTCGGGATGAATACAATAATGTTCTAAACCCATGCATAGCCGTTGTTAGCATGCAGCTCTGTGATGACAGTGCATTTGTCACAATGCTATATTAGGTTTATAACCAATGAACTGCAAGGAACTTTGTGGCAAAAGCAGTAATCCACTGAATTATCAGCAGGAGTCACATTATCCCCATGTGATATTTTAGAAGTCAAAACTGGGATTAAGCAAAACGTGGACTTTTCCAACAGATACATTGATCATCAGATTTAAACTTCCATTTTTAATGATTTCGTACAATTTTGGTGGCACACAATGAACTCTGATTTCTGTGCCTTTAACACTTTAATTACTTTCAAAACACAGCACCCTTGGAAGATTTGGTGGCATGGGCACTAGGACTAAAGCAACATTCTATGCTCTAGGGAGGGGCAGGAGGAGGTGCACCATCATAATTTGAATGAGCTATGATCCACACAAATTGGCACTTTGCACCCGAATCGCCACACCAGCCTTGCTACAATCAGCATGGGCGATATGAAAAGCACTGGTTCCCTTATCAAGTCAGAAGAAGGATTTCATAATACATAGAATAATTTACAATTCGGGTGCAAAGAGCAGATTCAGGTGGACAATAGCTAATTTATCAGTATGCCAAGGAGGGTTTTTTCACAGTAAATCCAACAGGCATTAAGTGGACATGAGCAGTCTACAGTTTTGAGTCCAGAGGAAAACCGGAAAAGGTGGAGGGTTTGAAATGTATAAACAAGTTCCCAACGAATGAGTGCATCTAAAACATTAGGCGGGGGACCCGGGGTTTGAAGTGTGCAAAAGAAAAAAATGCTATACACCTGGTGGTATACTGCTGTGGCACTGTTTAGTTGCTTGGCCCATTAACAAGGAGCTTACAGTGATTGTTTCATTTTGTAAAAAACACTCAGTCAAATTCTTAACTGGTGCAGTTGTTTAGTGTATTTCATGAAATGTTTTTGCTTGTATAAAATGTGATTTGTTGTGTTTGTATGTGTTGTGGGTGAAATGTTTCATAATGTATGTTTATGATATGTCCATTACTTTCTTTTGTATGTAACAACTTCAATCTAACATTTCTCAAAAATTGTTTGACTAATTAATTGAAAGAATAAATGGTGATCACTGATCTTAAGTACTGTGGTCACAAAGGGAATTATAGGTGTGGAGAAGCATAGTCAGTACTGCCATTTGTGTGCTGTTAGAACATTCTAAAAGGGGCAATTTTCAGGATTGTTACTTAAAATCCCATTGTACCAGTAAAGAGGATTTTAAATAAGTGTTCTAGACATCGCACATGGCATTTCTATCTGCTCCTGTAGATTTATTTTGCCAAGTCAAATTTGAAGTTTAAAACTGCATACAGGCTGCAATTGCAGGCTGAGTCATGTTTTGAGGATCTACTTAAGTGAGTGGCACAATAAGTGCCGCAGATCCTCTAGTAGCATCTAATTTACCAACCCTGGGTGTATGGTATAGAACTTTAATAGGGACTTATAAATAAAGTAAATATGCCAATCAGGCATAAGCCAATTTTGACATATTTTAGGGAGTGAGCACAAGCACTTTAGCACTGGTTAATAGTGAGAAAGTGCTTCTGCATCCTAAGAAGAGCAAAAACTAATTCAGCAAAAAGAGAAGGGGAGAAGGCAAAATGTTGCAGGGTGACCCGTGCACCTGCAGAGAGGACCAGGTCCAACATGACCCCTTTCCTGCCAAATGCCAGGGTAGACTAATCAACACTTTGGTGCCGATCACGATCCTGCAAAAACCGGGTACGAACCGTCGGACGGAGCACAATCTCCGCCCGACGCGTACCCGGTCGTCAATTTTCACAAACAAGGAATTACGATTCGCACGGGTACACCATTACCGTACGAATCGTAAAAAAGCCCGACCGAACAAAAAAACTCCTACCAATGCGATCCGGGAAAGCGCCGACCTGACGTCGGGACGCTCGCAGCCAGCCATTCACGACCCAGGAATCACGATTCGCACCGACGTCACCCCGCACGGTGAATATTTTGCGGCAGCCAAAAACTGCCGGGAAATCAGGACGACGCGAACAAGGACCACCAGTACGCGACGGACAGACGACGACGCGAACAAGGAGGACCAGTACGTGACGGACACACAGGACGACGCCACCAAGGAGGACCCGTACGCGACAGGACGACGCGATCAAGGAGGACCCGTACGCGACAGGACGACGCGAGCAAGGAGCACCAGTACGCGACGGACAGACATGGACCCGAACCTACGAGTCATCCCTGCCCTCATAGCAGTACACCTCCTCTACAGGTTACGACGCAGACGCCGCAGAAGGTCAGAATAACTAAGGGAGGGGGGAAAGTGGGGTGGGGTGGGGGTGGCACGACCAGGGCAGGCCACAAAACAACCACATAAGTCACACACCACACATGGCCTGGACATACCTGACTCCCATGCCCTGGTCACCACGAGGGGGTGGGGGCGTGTCCTGATAAGCCAGCGACCGCCACAACGGAAGTCCGTCACCACGCGAACCGGCAACACAACCAGACAGGTACGTCCCGTACCCACGCCTGAAGAGCGTGGGTACGAGTCGGACCACGCCCACACACGTCACCCCAACAATGGCGGGACGGATCGCACCCACGTGGCAAAGGCCTGGGTACGGGCCGCACAAACATCACATAGCGTGGGGACGGGTATGTACGGACCCTACCCCCACCCCGTATGCAAGGAGCGTACCCCCCAGCCCAACAGTGCAAGTACGACCCGTACCCCCACCCGCGAATGCAAGGAGCGTACCCCCCAGCCCAACAGTGTAAGTAAGACCCGTACCCCCACCCGCGAATGCAAGGAGCGTACCCCCCAGCCCAACAGTGTAAGTAAGACCCGTACCCCCACCCGCGAATGCAAGGAGCGTACCCCCCAGCCCAACAGTGTAAGTACGACCCGTACCCCCACCCGCTAATGCAAGGAGCGTACCCCCCAGCCCAACAGTGTAAGTACGACTCGAACCCCCACCCACGAATGCAAGGAGCGTACCCCCCAGCCCAACAGTGTAAGTACGACCCGTACCCCCACCCGCGAATGCAAGGAGCGTACCCCCCAGCCCAACAGTGTAAGTACGACCCGTACCCCCACCCGCGAATGCAAGGAGCGTACCCCCCAGCCCAACAGTGTAAGTACGACCCGTACCCCCACCCGCGAATGCAAGGAGCGTACCCCCCAGCCCAACAGTGTAAGTACGACCCGTACCCCCACCCGCGAATGCAAGGAGCGTACCCCCCAGCCCAACAGTGTAAGTAAGACCCGTACCCCCACCCGCGAATGCAAGGAGCGTACCCCCCAGCCCAACAGTGTAAGTACAACCCGTACCCCCACCCGCGGACGTACGGAGCGTACCCCCACCCCAACAGTGTAAGTTCGACCCGTACCCCCACCCGCGAATGCAAGGAGCGTACCCCCCAGCCCAACAGTGTAAGTACGACCCGTACCCCCACCCGCGTATGCAAGGAGCGTACCCCCCATGCCAACAGTGTCAGTACGACCCGTACCCCCACCCGCAAATGCAAGGAGCGTACCCCCCAGCCCAACAGTGTAAGTAAGACCCGTACCCCCACCCGCGAATGCAAGGAGCGTACCCCCCAGCCCAACAGTGTAAGTACGACCCGTACCCCCACCCGCGGACGTACGGAGCGTACCCCCACCCCAACAGTGTAAGTTCGACCCATACCCCCACCCGCGAATGCAAGGAGCGTACCCCCCAGCCCAACAGTGTAAGTACGACCCGTACCCCCACCCGCGTATGCAAGGAGCGTACCCCCCATGCCAACAGTGTCAGTACGACCCGTACCCCCACCCGCGAATGCAAGGAGCGTACCCCCCAGCCCAACAGTGTAAGTAAGACCCGTACCCCCACCCGCGAATGCAAGGAGCGTACCCCCCAGCCCAACAGTGTAAGTACGACCCGTACCCCCACCCGCGAATGCAAGGAGCGTACCCCCCAGCCCAACAGTGTAAGTACGACCCGTACCCCCACCCGCGTATGCAAGGAGCGTACCCCCCATGCCAACAGTGTCAGTACGACCCGTACCCCCACCCGCGGACGTACGGAGCGTACCCCCACCACACCAGTGTCAGTAGACTCGTACCCTCACCTCGAATGCATTGAGCGTACCCCCACCGTGTATGTGCCAAGCGTACATATCCTGAAATCGGAGGTGTGTGTGCAGAGTCCACCCAGCAGTGCCCTGAGACAGGAGGGGTGGGTGCCTATCACTCCCAGCAGTGCCCTGAGACAGGAGGGGTGTGTGCAGAGTCCTCCCAGCAGTGCCCTGAGACAGGAGGGGTGGGTGCAGAGTCCTCCCAGCAGTGCCCTGAGACAGGAGGGGTGGGTGCCTATCACTCCCAGCAGTGCCCTGAGACAGGAGGGGTGTGTGCAGAGTCCTCCCAGCAGTGCCCTGAGACAGGAGGGGTGGGTGCCTATCACTCCCAGCAGTGCCCTGAGACAGGAGGGGTGTGTGCAGAGTCCTCCCAGCAGTGCCCTGAGACAGGAGGGGTGTGTGCAGAGTCCTCCCAGCAGTGCCCTGAGACAGGAGGGGTGGGTGCCTATCACTCCCAGCAGTGCCCTGAGACAGGAGGGGTGTGTGCAGAGTCCTCCCAGCAGTGCCCTGAGACAGGAGGGGTGGGTGCCTATCACTCCCAGCAGTGCCCTGAGACAGGAGGGGTGTGTGCAGAGTCCTCCCAGCAGTGCCCTGAGACAGGAGGGGTGGGTGCCTATCACTCCCAGCAGTGCCCTGAGACAGGAGGGGTGTGTGCAGAGTCCTCCCAGCAGTGCCCTGAGACAGGAGGGGTGGGTGCCTATCACTCCCAGCAGTGCCCTGAGACAGGAGGGGTGTGTGCAGAGTCCTCCCAGCAGTGCCCTGAGACAGGAGGGGTGTGTGCAGAGTCCTCCCAGCAGTGCCCTGAGACAGGAGGGGTGGGTGTGTAGTCCTCCCAGCAGTGCCCTGAGACAGGAGGGGTGTAACACATGTGTGTGAGGCCAGAATTATCCACATGCATACTGGCTACAAGGGAACATGTCCCCATGAACTCATGTCAACAGACTCCACACACATGTACAGTGATCACCAAGGATGCCACGATTGTTGCAGGTGGAGACATGGCCCTGCATGCATGGCCAAAGTAGAAGGGCTCCGTCACACACACAGCTCATGTAGACACAGCTCTGCGCTAAACATTGGGAACACCCTGCAGGGAAGAAAGCTGGGTACACAGAGGAAGGAATACACCCTGGGACAAGTGCACCATGCAGTAACTGCTTACATGAACAAAGAAAGTTAGCCAACACCTTGTGATGGCACACAGATCACAGGGTCCCACCAATGAGCAGTACACTACTACATATCCCACACACCCAAACCCTTACACACCACCCAAAATCATGTAGCAGCCCCACCAACACCAATACCAGCATAGCAGTAGTGTGATAATGAAAACAAAAGTAAGCTTTATTCAGCATGAGCACAATGTCCGTGGATCGCAGGCAGTTCAATCTTCACAAAGCCCATAGGGCAGTCAATGATTCTCAGCTGGATGGGGGACACAGTGGGATGCGCGTCCCCTACCTTGCCTGCACAGTCAAATGGCATCGTCTTCCACACTGGTGAGGGCATCAGGGGGGGGGGGGAAGCAACAGGCACCGCAGGGACATCAGGGCAAAGGGGCGGCGTTGTGGGTGCAGGGATGGAGGACTCCACCACAGGGGGTGGGTCAGTGCCAAAGGCGGAGGCCAGGATGGCACTACACACCTTTGCAAGGTCCTCCAGGGAGTCCCCTGCACCCGAAGAGACCTCAGGCCCCAAGGAGGGGGGGGGTCAGAGGGATGGGTCGCAGCGCCACCGGGGGAGGGTGGAGACAGGGGGGGAGACTCAACCACCCTGACCGGGGACCTCCTTGACCGCTTGCGTGGTGGTGTAACTGTGGGGCTCAGGGACAGAGCGGCCATGAAGGAGTCCTTGGGGGAGATGTGGCCAGGAGAGCTGAGGGGAGGGGATTTGGAGGGAGTGGACTGGGTAGAATGCGGACTCCCACTATGGCTGCGTGTCACACGTTTGCCCCCCGACCCAGTGGGTGTGCCTACCTCACCCTGTGTGTGCGTGTCAGGAGGAGTGCGGTGGACCTTCCCTGCTGGTGTGGTGCCCGTGTCCGTTGATGTGGGTGCATGCCGACGTCTGGGTGTACGTGGGACAGGCATGGGAGTGGGAAGTGTGGATGGGGCAGGGGTAGGTGGGGGGAGGTCGCGCTGCAGGAGACCCACTGCTGCAGTCAGTGTGGAGTCTATGGACCTCAGCAAGTTGCGTTGGTCAGCCTGCGATGAATGAATGCCCTCCAAGAAAGCCTCGATGTTGGTGAGGGTTTTGCCGTGGGCATGGAGGACATTAAGGATCGCAGCCTGACCAACCTGCAGTTGCCGCTGGATGTCCACAGACTCTGCATTGGCGGCAGCAGTGGAGACAGGGGCAGGGGGTGCGGTGCCTGGCAGGAAGGAGAAATGCTGTGACCGGGCACGCTGGGAAGGGACACGAGCAAGTGGGAGGCGGCTGGTGGAAACTGAGGGGGCGGTGCGAGGTGTTGTTCCGCTGTCAGCCGCTGGTGCAGCCTCCGCCCACTCGGAGACATCGTCCTCGGACCTGTCAGCTTCGTAGTCTGATGTGCCAGTCGACAGGTCCTCGGCCACACTCTCCTCCGCCTCTGTCCCACTCGATGTGCCAGACCCGATGTCACGGCTGGCACTGGTGCTCGGTCCCTCCGCCTGGTCTGTGTCCATGTCTCCCTCTGTGTCCCCCGACGATGCTGTGGGCAGGGTGGAGAGACAGAAATTAATCAGACACCTGTACACATCTGTCACATGAGTCCAATCTACATAGGTAACATTGCATGGCCTGAAAAGGAAGATCCCTAACATCTACTGAACAGGGAACCGATGTAGGGCATGAAACACACAGTTGGTTGAGCCACCATGCCACTGAAATACCATGGAGAGCATGAGACAATAGCTAAACACAGGAAACGGAGTCTGACATAGCACCCAGGCCCTGGGGACAATCCAGCCCTGCATCTGCACCACACAGCGTTGGCGAAAATACCGATGACCAGGGACCATATCCATGAACTTGAGACACATGCTGCATAGGTAATGCTGAAAACATGCACAACATGACTCGGTCACTGCACATTGCGTGTGTGTCCAGACACATCACACACTGCCCAGACCCAGCAAGTGGAAATCAGGATTTAACACATAGGCATTGCCCGCCCCAACAAGACCCTACACGAGGCAAATTGTTGAGACACAGGTGGCACCAACATTCCATAGTCTGGGTGATACACACAGGGGCAGGCAAAAAGCAAGATTGGACGCCAAACAGCCAAGGTGCGCCTGTACAAATAATGAGGTACCAGTGCCCATCCTCAGATGAGTATAACAAGACACACAGGCACTGGCAACTGTGAGTATGAAGAAGGACAATCAGGTCAGGCTGCACAGTGGACACCTGTACAAAATAGCACGTCTATATACATGGTGACAGGGGACAATGGCACAGAGCACAACCTACGCTGTAGACACTGAGATTGGCCACGTTTATGATGACACATACACCACTGAGGAAAAGGTGCCCCAGGGGACAGTAGTGGGCACGCAACTACATGCTACTGAATGGTAATGACTGCAACACACGTCACCATCCCTGCACTATGTGTATCGCACACTCATGCACATCATGTCACAGGCCACTACATAGGACATGCGCGCTGTAAGGCATGACACATGAGAGACCAACTCCCATGTCTGGAGTCAGCATCAGTGCCAACTGACATGGAACCCACATGCAGTGAACTTGACAGTGCACAGGCAAGGTCCCACAACCTGTTACACACCACCCCCACACATGATGCTACAGTCATTGTTCTCGTGGACAAAGCGCCAGCCTACATTACCTTGTGAAGGAGTGACTACACACAGACCAGGGAAGACATTGCAAGGAGGGGAAGGGTGGCAGGGGCACAGCGCTATACTGGGGCAAACAGGATCTGCACAGCACCTTTAAACCCTGCCAGTGAATTCATGCTACTGTGCCCTTACAAATGCCGGTGACACACAACAAACACACATGTACCTACCCCCTTCCGGCTGCTGCATCGCCTGTAAGCGCCTCTCCAGGTCTGGAAAGACCACCGGCAGCACACGCCTGTGGAGGTGGCTCAGACGGCGGCGGCCGCGGTTCTTGTGGCTCTCAGGTGAGTCCCCCAGCAGGAGCCGTGCAATCCTCCGCGTCCAGCACCGGATATCCTGCCAGCGTTTCCTCACCTGGGGCAGGCTCCGCCTCCGACCATCCACACCCCTCACGGCACTGACGGCGGTCAGCCAGATCTGCTCCTTGGCAGTGGCGCCTACCTGTGAGGAGGAACAAGTGACACCACATCAATACACCAGCCACATGTCACAGAGAGACATATGGGTACAAATTAGCTGGTTACAACAAGGCATGTCATGCAGCCAACGCATTGCACCTTTGTCATAGGGACATCATCCCCTGGTGAGGGAAGAAGCAGTACGTGCCACAGTGGGTACACAGGTGGAATGATGGCAATGTCACAATCAATGATCAAGGCTCACACTGTGCATCACACCCACCCCTCCTGTCTCAGGGCACTGCTGTGAGTGATAGGCCCCCACCCCTCCTGTCTCAGGGCACTGCTGGGAGGACTCTGCACACACCCCTCCTGTCTCAGGGCACTGCTGGGAGTGATAGGCCCCCACCCCTCCTGTCTCAGGGCACTGCTGTGAGTGATAGGCCCCCACCCCTCCTGTCTCCGGGCACTGCTGGGAGGACTCTGCACACACCCCTCCTGTCTCAGGGCACTGCTGGGAGTGATAGGCCCCCACCCCTCCTGTCTCAGGGCACTGCTGTGAGTGATAGGCCCCCACCCCTCCTGTCAAAGGGCACTGCTGTGAGTGATAGGCCCCCACCCCTCCTGTCTCAGGGCACTGCTGGGAGGACTCTGCACACACCCCTCCTGTCTCAGGGCACTGCTGGGAGTGATAGGCCCCCACCCCTCCTGTCTCAGGGCACTGCTGGGAGACATCAGGCACCCCCCCCCTGGGACCCCCCCGACAGTACATGGCATGTGTGTTACACCTGGACGCAATGGCAGAAGTCACAGTCACAACATAGGGACAGTCTGTGGCAGTGGCCTATGCACTCACCTGATACCCTGGTCGCCCATACAGCATGGAGTACTGTGGGAGGATCACATCCAGCAGAGCCATGTTCTCCTCCAGGGTGAATGGCTGTGTCCTCTCCACAGCCCTTGACATGGTTCCAGGGAATCAGTAGCAGCAGCTGGGTCGACGAATGCAAAGATGTGCAGGCAAGTGCTCCCTCATGGGACCTGGCTGCCTTATATGTGCCCTTCTGCCCAGTCTCATGCACAGGAGTACAGAGTGATTGGTCACTCACATTTGCATCCTATGTTTCCACCAATCCCTTCAAACCTAGCAGTCTGTGGGTTCTCTATCGGTTTCATTCTCCTGCATGATGTCAGCCCCACATACACATTGCAACAAAGTAGAAGAATTCCAACTGACTTCTGCTGTGCACCTTCCAGAACAATTTCGAAATTTGAACTTGGTCTCCATGACAACCAGCATGCATGTAGGCCTTAATACTTGTCCCCTATGTAATTTGGAGCATCACACACAGGTACGTTGCGTTTGGGGGCCCTAGGGCACCCCAAATGCATGGCAACGGCCCGTACATGCATGCCTACGCTCTCCATCACTATGGGTCTGCACGCGTATGCGTACCCGTAGTGGTACGGACCGTACACTCGCATCTACGCTCTCTATCACTATGGGTCTGCACGCGTATGCGTACCCGTAGTGGTACGGACCGTACACTCGCATCTACGCTCTCTATCACTATGGGTCTGCACGCGTATGCGTACCCGTAGTGGTACGGAACGTACACACGCATCTACGCTCACTATCACTATGGGTCTGCACGCGTATGCGTACCCGTAGTGCTACGGACCGTACAAATGCCTGTACGCTCGCCATCACGATGGGTACACATACGGCAGCACTCCCACAGTGATTTGGGAACATGCACAAGCCCTCTCAGCAGCAGTACGGCGGTTTTTACACATCACTGTGGTGATAGGCGACACACATGTAGGAATAGGGCGGACATACTTGTCCATGGATGGACATACTTGTCCAGGAATGGACATCAAGGCATCGTCTGTGCATTACTACATGTGTGGGGCACAGGTGTCACAGGCTGTGATGTGGAACATGCCTCCTGAGTGGAGAAGGCACCAGATGTATGATGAGATGTGTACATGTGTACTGTGTGAGGGTGCAATGTGTGCCAGGCATGCCCTTGACTCCTTTGACATGTGTGCATGTGGGACTGCGCACTTGGGGTGAGCGTCACTGGCATGGCACGGACACCAACACACGGAAGTGTCCCATGATGCCCGGTACAGGGGTCATGACACATGACTTGTCACTACCCACAGTGCACAATGTGACTATGCCATATATGTGTCCGGGATTTACATCAGGTTGATGTTGTAGCACCCTCAAAAGCTGCAGCCGTTGCAGCAACCAACATGTGGCTGTGTGTAGATTGTCATTGCACACTGTTCCCAACACCATGCCACATGTGTTATTGGATGTGAGGTGCACATGTATGCATGGGACACGGAGTGGCGTGACAAGGCCATGTCAGCAAACTCACAAGGAATGTGTGGTGAGTCATGACATGTGCACCTTCATGGCAAGGTGTGTGGGCTGGACTAGTGTAATGTCATGTGACCTGTGGCTCAAGTGTTCCGCTACCAGTCTCTGCAATCGGCATCACACTTCTGCTGATGTGTCGGTGTATGTCACTCCTGTCTTGCGTCGGGCAGTGCACTTGCACTGGGACACAGCTATTTCCATGGCGTGGCATGGGGAGGTTCTCAATCACCGTGTGTAGCTGGGTCTTGGAAGGAGTGTCACCTTGCATCCATACGTGTCCTGGGCATGTAGCACATGCCTGACTCCCTATGTGGCATGTGTGTATTGCCAGATTTACATGTGCTCATTAGACATGAGTTGTTCTCGTAGTGCACTCACTCTTCCTTGTCACTTCCAAATTACTGCAGAGCGCCTCCTGTTGCCCGAAGAATTCCAGACTTGGCCACCATGCAGGAGAATGACAGGATCCGGCTCTACCGCTTCACCCAACCGTTGATTCTGGAGCTGACGGCGAGACTGGCACCACACCTGCAACCGCAGCACAGGTATCCTACGGCACTGACACCCCAGCTGAAGGTAATGGCTGCCCTACATTTCCTTGCCACGGGTACCTTCCAAAATACCATAGCTCATGTTGGTGGCATGTCCCAGAGCATGTTCAGCGGTGTGCTGCATGATTTCTTGGAGGCCATGTTGATTCACCTGGATGACTTCATCAAGTTCCCAACCCCTGAACAGATGACTGAGGTCAAGCGTGGATTCTATGCCCTGGGAGGGATGCCCCATGTCATTGGGTCCATAGATGGGACACATGTAGGTTTGGTACCACCACACGCACGGGAGGTGGCGTACCGCAATCGGAAGCACTACCACTCCATCAATGCCCTTGTGGTGTGTCTGTCCAATATGGTGATTTCACATGTCTGTGCTCGTTTCCCAGGATCAGCACACGATGCCTACATCATGAGGCGTAGCGGGATGCCTGATATGATGATGCAGCTGCGCAACGAACGGGCATGTGTTGTTGGTGGGTACAGTCTGTCTCTCCTGTATTCTGTATAGCCGACCAGCACGACCGCTACACCAGTTCTAACGATGTCCATGTGCTTCCCATGTAGGGGACGCTGGCTATCCCAACATGCCTTGGCTGCTGACACCTCTCCGCAACCCCATCACGCCGGCCCAGCTCCGCTATAACACCGCCCATGGCCGGACAAGGCGAGTGATAGAGAGGACGTTTGGCATGCTGAAGAGCCGATTCCGGTGCCTCCACAAGACCGGCGGTGCACTCCCTTATGCCCCGGCGAAGGTCTGCAAGATCTTCATGGTCTGCTGCATGCTGCACAACATGGCAGTTGAAAGAGCTGTGCCACTCATCCTGAATCAACATGACGAGGACCATCCACCCGTGGAGGACGAAGGGCTTGGCAATGGGGCTAGTGATGTGGAGGATGTGGAGCCGCAAGAGGACATCCGGACTCGGCTCATACGCGACTTCTTTGCTTAGTGGTGAGTACCAGGGTCTGAGTGTGCACGCATTGGTCCCCGTGTGGCATGCGTTGTGATGTGTGTCTCCACCTGCATGTATGGCACGTGGGTCAGAGGTGTGTGTGGGTGTGTCACTGGAGTGATGGTGGCAGTGATGGTAGTATTTCCCCAGTCATAATTGTGACCTAGCATGTTGTCATCCATACATGTTTCGAGTAACTGCACATGCAAGTGGCTGTGCTTTTTGTGGCTGACTTCTTGTGTGTCTCTCTTCCCCAGGTACCTGCGCATGCCGTTTGCTGGTTGCATTGTTGTGGCACTGCTATTCCTCATGGACATGACATCGTGGGCTGACTCAGCGTTACAGGCACGGACACGTTTGGAAGTCTCCATGGGGTAAGGGATGCATCTGGGGTGTATTGGGTGTGGCAGTTGTTCACGATGTGTGCACACTGCCCCGGTCGGGGTTTGGTTCCTCTGCAGACATGTGGCATCCCCATGGGACACGACATGCAGCTGGGTACACCTGAATAGATGGGCTGCCTGGTTGTCAGTCATCAGTGATGGGATAGTGGATTGTGATGATGGCATCAATGTGTGTGACACTGCCCTCGGACACATACGGTTAACATTGTCTTGACATGGCGTGGGACTTCCACATCAGCGGATGTATGGTGTATGGCAGTCTCTCCGTGAGCAGCTGTGGGTATTTAGCTGTTAGCCGACATTTGTGTGCCAGTTCCATGGCTATCACGCATTTGTGCTGCAGAAGGGGGGTGCCAGTGTTGGAGCCACATGTTACTCCACATGATGTGTTCATGTGTACTTCAAGTTGCCTCTGCAATCCCAAAAACATGACTGTTAAAGGTGTCCCTATGCCTCCAAGGTGCCTCTTCTCAGTCAATGCTGGTGTGTTGGCACGGTGCATCCTGCATGTCTGGCATGGTATTCCCTGATTGTGGCTATGTGTCAATGTGTCGAGTGGCAAGATGCAAGCTGTGTGTGTGTGCTGAGACTGTGTATTGGGCATGATGTCCATGACTGTGTGGGTATTGTGACATGTGCCATCCCCTTGCATCCAACGTTGTCCATGACCCCATTCTCTGCATCCACCGGACTCAAGCTTGCAGGACATGGTTCTGCCACCTGTCTACACATACCTGGGTGCCCCCCAGGACACGGGCCAGGATCCCTGACCTCTGCGCATGACTGTTGCTGTACTCAATGTGTCTGTCAGCACGGTTGTTCGGCCACCCCCTCAGCTGGTTCTGACCATCACGGGTGTGTATGGTGCTCCATGTCTGTCTTGCCTAATGAACTGTGACCCATGTGTCCTGTGCCAGACTCAGGCCCCAGGGTGTGGATGGTTGCAGTGAACAGATGACTCAGGCATGTTTAGACTGTACAAGACACATGTTAGGTAATAATGCTACCAGCAGGCATCTACTCTTAATAGTGTGATTTATTATTGGGGGGGGGGGGGCAAAGTGAGGGGCTTTCCGGGATTAGGGAATCCAAAGTTCAGTAGGGGAGTTGGTGTCCTTGCCATTGGAAATCCTCAGAGTCCATGCCACAGTCTTTGTCAACATTGGTCAGCCAGTGACCAGCAGGGCCATGTGGCAGAGAATGTCTCTTGATGCTGTGATGCTGTTGCTCCAGTGGGCCAGGTGCCAGGCCAGGTGTCCTGGGAGATGGTGATGTAGCAGCCACCCTCACGGTCCTTTCCGTGGACGACCCGGCTTCCTGCGGGGAACCTCAGCAGCAGGCCGTGACGACGTCTGGGATGCTCCGTCGGATGTTTCCTCCTCCTCCTCATGATCCCTCCCTGTGGGTGGTGATGTTCTCCGCCTTCTGGCACAGGGAGGGTCGGCCATGGTGTCGGCCATCCGACGGAGTTCAGCGTGAATCCCCTGGGACGCCGTCACTTGCTCAGCCTGTCTGTCCTCCATCCTCCGTTGGTGTACCTGTAGACAGGCTATTAGCTCCGCATGTTGCTGGGCCTGCTGGACCTTGATCCCCTCGAGGACGGACACAACCTGGGCCATGCCCGTGGTGTCCTGCCGGTATGAGTCCAGGATGTTACGGACATGGGAAAATACCGGATCCCCAGCCAACTGGTCAGGCTCGCGCCTCCGCCGTCCTCCACTCCCACCACCCCTGCCCACTTGCGTCTGGCCTGCACTTGTGGGCACATCAGGTCTCCGGGACCCCTGAGGGGTGGCATTGGCGTTGTCGCCTGCCTCCTCCTGGGTGCCCGGGACACCGTGTCCCTCCTGGCGAGCCTGGCTGCATTGTGGTGTTGGGGCAGGGATCCTGGGTGTCTCCTGGGATGTGGCAGGAGTGGGGGTGGTGGTTGGCACGGTTGTACCTGACGCAGGTGCTGCAGGTGGTTGGACACCAGAGGGGCCAGGTCGGTCGGGGTCGTCCGCAGAGTGGTGAGAGTGGTCGCTGCCGGTGGGATCGGTCTCCTGCAGATCCGGGTCCTGTGAGTGTTCCCCCCCAGTGTTGGGGGGTGCAGCACGACGTTGACCTGTGTGTGAGAGAGAAAATGTTAATTTTGATCCATGCAACATCCATGTTTCATCCGTTACAAAGTTGGCACATTTCCTCTTGGAATTAGGATCTGTCTTGCATTCCACTCACAGTGCACTTGTGCATGTGTGTGTCCCTTGGGCACCAATTTGGCCCCTTTAACTATGTGTGGCACAGTCTTACTTGCTGCGTCAAGTGTGACTGCAGTCAGCAGTGGAGTGTGCATGTGTGGCGAGCCATGCATTTGCGCCTTCCTTGTAGCACTGTACATGTGCACATGGAGTGGATCGACACACTTATATGATGCAGGTGGCTGTCCTTGTGCTCGTGTACAGGTTGTGACATGGCCCTGCGTTTTGCCATGATGAAGAGGGGGGGTTCTGGCACTGGCCACCCTTGTCTACATGCACGCAGTCCACCTGCTGACGAGCAGACATTCCCACACACCACAGGACTGATTTGCTCTCCCTGTGTCTCCCTCCTTCTCTGTCCCCCTCTCCCTCCCTCTCTGTCCCCCTCTCCCTCCCTCTGTGTGTCAGCCTCCTCCCTGTGTCCATCTTCCTGTGTCTCCCTCCCTCTCTGTCCCCCTCTCCCTCCCTCTCTGTCCCCCTCTCCCTCCCTCTGTGTGTCAGCCTCCTCCCTCTGTCCGTCTCCCTCCCTCTCTGTCCCCCTCTCCCTCCCTCTCTGTCCCCCTCTCCCTCCCTCTGTGTGTCGGCCTCCTCCCTGTGTCCATCTTCCTGTGTCTCCCTCCCTCTCTGTCCCCCTCTCCCTCCCTCTCTGTCCCCCTCTCCCTCCCTCTGTGTGTCAGCCTCCTCCCTCTGTCCGTCTCCCTCCCTCTCTGTCCCCCTCTCCCTCCCTCTCTGTCCCCCTCTCCCTCCCTCTGTGTGTCGGCCTCCTCCCTGTGTCCATCTTCCTGTGTCTCCCTCCCTCTCTGTCCCCCTCTCCCTCCCTCTCTGTCCCCCTCTCCCTCCCTCTGTGTGTCAGCCTCCTCCCTCTGTCCGTCTCCCTCCCTCTCTGTCCCCCTCTCCCTCCCTCTCTGTCCCCCTCTCCCTCCCTCTGTGTGTCAGCCTCCTCCCTGTGTCCATCTTCCTGTGTCTCCCTCCCTCTCTGTCCCCCTCTCCCTCCCTCTCTGTCCCCCTCTCCCTCCCTCTGTGTGTCAGCCTCCTCCCTCTGTCCGTCTCCCTCCCTCTCTGTCCCCCTCTCCCTCCCTCTCTGTCCCCCTCTCCCTCCCTCTGTGTTTCAGCCTCCTCCCTGTGTCCATCTTCCTGTGTCTCCCTCCCTCTCTGTCCCCCTCTCCCTCCCTCTCTGTCCCCCTCTCCCTCCCTCTGTGTGTCAGCCTCCTCCCTCTGTCCGTCTCCCTCCCTCTCAGTCCCCCTCTCCCTCCCTCTGTGTCCCCCTCTCCCTCCCTCCGTGTGTCACCCTCTGTCACCTTGGCCCAGCTTCCTGGGCACACACTGTTAGCAGATCTTTGAGTGGCCCTTGGCCTGATGATGTGAGTTTGTTTCTGATCTCCAGGCACCCATTTTGTCTGCTGTGTGTCTGTGCGCTGCTGCTGTGGTGGTGTGTGCTGCCACTCTTTCACACTGTTGGCTGTTCATTAGCTGCTGGCATGTGCAAAACAGTGCCTTCACCCCCATGTGTTGATGCAAGGCGTCCGCCATTTGCTGGCAAGTCATTCCTGTGTTGGGACACAGTGTTTGTCTGGCTGTGACCTAGGCCATATGGGCAGAGGGCATTGTTGTCTGCTTTGGAGTCGCACTATGTGATTTTTGGTGCCCAGCCTCCCGCCATCCGGGTTACCGTGTCATGTGTTGTTGTCTTCTGTGGCCTGTGACTTGACATTGTCCAGCTGGGTGCATGGGGCATGGTGGCAGCAGTGGCATGTGCCTGCTCATGGAGTGTGGTTGAGTAATGCGATGGCTTGTGGTGGTTGCGTGCCTGTTATTAATTTTGGTTGTGGTTGCAGTTCCCCCCATGTGAGGTGCGTTGTTTGTGTACTCACCCGGGTCTCGGAGTCCTTCTACTCCTTCAACTGCCTCCACCGGCAGTATGGCCATCACCCTCTCCTCCCAGGGATGGTACTGTACGGCTCTGCGGGAGGGCCCTCCTCCGGTGGCGTTGGCCTGGTCGTGTTCCTCCTGTCTCTTGGCTCTGACCCTCCTCCGCAGATCGTACCACCTGTTCTGGCAATCCTGCTTGGTCCTCCTGGTGTCCGCAACAGCATTCACAGCATCGACGATGGTCTGCCACATGGCTGTTTTGGCTGCCTGGCTGGTGCTTCTGACCAATGTTCCAAAGATCTGTGGCTCGACTCTGAGGATTTGATCAACAAGGACCTCCAACTCTCGGTGACTGAACTTTGGATTCTTGGTAGTGGGCATGGTGAGGGGTGTGGGTGGGGATGGTGTGGGTGTGGGGGGGGTGTGGATGTTGGGGGGGTGTGGATGGTTGTGTGTGTGTGTGAATGTGATGAGAGGGTGTTTGTGAGGGTGGTCGTGTGAAGGTGTGCAAGTGTAAGATGTGGTGTAGCTTGTAGTCTGGTTCTGTGGTGTCTGGCAGCAGTGGGTCTGTTGCAAAGGCTCATGGTTTGTGTGTGTGGGCCCTTTTCATTGGTCCATGGGTGGGTGTGGCAGTGTTTGAATTTAGGGTGGGTGTGTTATAAGGAGTGGTGGTGTATTGGGCCTCTGTTTGTTTTTGACAGTTGCAGGTCAGTGATTGTGTTATTTTAGTGGTTGTTGGCCATGTTTAGTGGCTGTGTGCCTTTCGAATGGTGTATTCTTGTGTTGTTTTGTTTTGTCCTTGTTGTGTACGTGCGTTTTGAGCGTGTGTACGGTGTGTACATGGGCCATTTGGTTGTACGATTATGTCCTTGTGTGTGGCTTTGTACGACTCGTACATGCGGTTGTGATGTTGGGGCATGGGGTGCGCTCCGTACTTAGGAGGTTGTGTTGGGGGTGCGCCAGGAACGTACTGGGGTGGGGGTACGACTGGAACGTACTGGGGTGTACATGGACGGTGGTACGACACGTACAGGGGTGGGGGGTGTACATGGACGGTGGTACGACACGTACTGGGGTGGGGGGGTGTACATTGACGGTGGTACGACACGTACTGGGGTGGGGGGTGTACATTGACGGTGGTACGACACGTACTGGGGTGGGGGTACGACTGGAACGTACTGGGGTGTACATGGACGGTGGTACGACACGTACTGGGGTGGGGGGTGTACATTGACGGTGGTACGACACGTACTGGGGTGGGGGTACGACTGGAACGTACTGGGGTGTACATGGACGGTAGTACGACACGTACAGGGGTGGGGGGGTGTACATAAACGGTGGTACGACACGTACTGGGGTGGGGGGGTGTACATTGACGGTGGTACGACACGTACTGGGGTGGGGGGGTGTACATTGACGGTGGTACGACACGTACTGGGGTGGGGGTACGACTGGAACGTACTGGGGTGTACATGGACGGTGGTACGACACGTACAGGGGTGGGGGGGTGTACATTGACGGTGGTACGACACGTACAGGGGTGGGGGGGTGTACATGGACGGTGGTACGACACGTACTGGGGTGGGGGGGTGTACATTGACGGTGGTACGACACGTACTGGGGTGGGGGTACGACTGGAACGTACTGGGGTGTACATGGACGGTGGTACGACACGTACTGGGGTGGGGGGGTGTACATTGACGGTGGTACGACACGTACTGGGGTGGGGGTACGACTGGAACGTACTGGGGTGTACATGGACGGTGGTACGACACGTACTGGGGTGGGGGGGTGTACATTGACGGTGGTACGACACGTACTGGGGTGGGGGGGTGTACATTGACGGTGGTACGACACGTACTGGGGTGGGGGTACGACTGGAACGTACTGGGGTGTACATGGACGGTGGTACGACACGTACTGGGGTGGGGGGTGTACATTGACGGTGGTACGACACGTACTGGGGTGGGGGTACGACTGGAACGTACTGGGGTGTACATGGACGGTGGTACGACACGTACAGGGGTGGGGGGGTGTACATGGACGGTGGTACGACACGTACTGGGGGGGGTGTACATTGACGGTGGTACGACACGTACTGGGGTGGGGGTGTGGCTCGCACGTACTGGGGTGTAGGTACATGGGGGGTACGACACGTACTGGGGTGGGGGTTCGACTGGAACGTACTGGGGTGTGGGTTGACGGGGCTATGACACGTACTGGGGTGGGGGTGTGGCTCGCACGTACTGGGGTGTAGGTACACGGGGGGTACGACACGTACTGGGGTGGGGGTTCGACTGGAACGTACTGGGGTGTGGGTAGACGGGGCTATGACACGTACTGGGGTGGGGGTGTGGCTCGCACGTACTGGGGTGTAGGTACACGGGGGGTACGACACGTACTGGGGTGGGGGTACGACTGGAACGTACTGGGGTGTACATGGACGGTGGTACGACACGTACAGGGGTGGGGGGTGTACATTGACGGTGGTACGACACGTACTGGGGTGGGGGTTCGACTGGAACGTACTGGGGTGTACCTAGACGGGTGGGGGTATACATATACGGGGGGTACGTGTCGGACGTACGGGGGCTGGGGGGAGTGTTGGGCGCGTATGCGGGCACATGTCTCCATGGTTGCTGTAGGAGTTCGGTGCGGACGGTGTTTTTTCCTTACGGTTGTAACCTCGGACGCACGGGATGGATCGTGATTCCTCGGTCGGACTTGGTTTTTCACGTTTGTAAGGTAAATCGTCCGAGGACGTGTCGGACACATTTTCCGACCCGAGGACGTGTGGGGAATGATTCCCAGTGCGGTTCGTATGGACTTTTTACCATGCGAATCGTGATTGCCAGTTCGTACGGCACTTGTACGATTCGTACGGTAAAAAGACCCGATACGAGTCGCACGGGGGAATTTTTTACCGGATCGTGATCGGCACCTTTGATGGGATTCTCTGCTTAGGCAATAGAACATGGACAATGGCCCTCTACTGCTGATGCCTTTTCCAGTTCTCTGCCCCGCTTAACTCAATTGAATACCCCTGTCTACACTCTCCTGAGTTACTAAACTGACTCATGGGGAACTCATCTCCTCACCTGTGTAAGCCATCTGTGAAACACCTAACCTTAACTTGATCACAGATACATTCAAGTAGGAAGAAAGTACCACCATGACTTGCAAAGTGAAATGAGGCATTCTTGCCATTGGATCAGACATCTGTCCCCAACCCAAGGAAAACTCTGCCCTTAATGTCAGCAAGCAATAGAGGCCTCTGACAGTTATCAGTGTCAAGAATCTAGACCCCAGCCACCCAGTTTTCTCTGAACTCTGAGCGTTATCAGAGTAGAGGGAGTGTTGCAATTCGGTTCTGCCTATTCAGAACGCCTGGAGTATTTTTGATTTTCTGATCACCTGGTTTTAGACTTTTTACTGTGGGTGAGTCCCACTACTTGTGTTTCACCCATGGTAACAACATTGCAAACAGACTGCGTGTGTTTACCACAAGGGTCTTTTAAGACAAGGCCACTGCAATGCAACACGGGTAAGGGGCACTCGCTGGTTACACATGAACTTGTGTGCATACATGTCTGGGCTATGCATGGGAGCCTAATGTTGTGCACAGCCCAGTAACAGCGCATAGGTAGCCTGGTGCAATGTGGACCCTGCAGGATTAGCTATTCACCTGGTATACGTCTAATAAGGGTAACGTACACTAATAGGGAAAGCCAGTGTGCTTTAATGTTATACCTATAGTGACACTCCATTATACACATAGGGAGAGAACTGCCTTAGAATGCGGTTTCACTCCCCCTTGGCCTACAGATACCATTGTTGTCTTGAATTGGAGTGTAACCTGTGCAAAAAACAAATATGTAACATCCAAAATGATATCTGTACACCTTATAGGTCATTCATAGATTCCATATTTCCCTGGCTCGGTGAACAGTCATAATATCAAATTTTTATATCGAATTGCCAAAATATCGAGTTTTTTATGTAGAACGGACAGAATATCGAATTGCCAAAATATAGAGGTGCAGAATATCGAAATTCAGGTAAGAAATATCGATTGTCATATTTCGAAGTTAGTAATATCAACAGTCATAATATAGTTGTTAAAAATATAATTTTTTTTATAGTATATGTGTTAAAAGTATGTATTATTTTTGTAATGTATGTTTAAATTTTTTTTAAATAATTAATTTTATGCTATTAAATGTTTGCGTAGTTTAATTCTGTAGCGGGTTGTGTGTTTATAGGGGAATAGGGTGGGAAGTAATTTAATTATAGTAAATTAAATATTAATTTTTAGGAATTATTCATTGTTTTTAATTTAATTTAGCGTTTTAGTTATGTAGCGGGTTGTGGGTTTCTAGGGGAATAGGATGGGAAGTAATTTAATTGTAATTAAGTAATTATCTAATTTTATTTATTGGTATTGCTAAATAATTTATTTTTAATTAATTATTAATTGGTAATTAATTTTTATTAATTTTTAAATTGATAATTATATTAATTGTATTGATTTATTATTCAGAGCAGGTTGTGCCTTTATAGGGGACTAGGGTGGGAAGTAATTTAATTGTAATTAAGTAATTATTTTTATTTATTGGTATTGATAATTAATGTATTATTGATTATTTATTAATTGGTCATTAATTTTTATTAATTGGTAATTCATTTTTATTATTTGATTATTTAATAGTTATATTAATTGTATTAATTTATTATTGGGACCGGGTTGTTGGTTTATAGGGGTATAGGGTGGGAAGTAATTTAGTTGTAATTAAATCATTTAATTAATTTACTGTCAATTAATTATCAATTGGTAAACATTTTGTATTACTCATACATTGTTGGTATTGAAAAATAATTTGTGGTTAATTAATTATTAATATGCAATTAATTTTTATTAATTAATATATATTGGTATTTATAATTAATTAATTATTAAGTAATTTGTCATTGGTAATTAATTTTTAATAATTTTTATTGGTATTGATAATTAATTTGTATATATATTTAATTATTAAATCATTACTTTCCCTACTGTTGCACTCACTGGAGGGGGAATAGTAATTTTTACCCTCCCGCTATCCAACACTTTCCCTACTGTTGCACTCTCTGGAGTGGGAATAGTAATTTTTACCCCTACGCTATCCAACACTGTCCCTACTGTTGCACTCTCTGGAGTGGGAATAGTAATTTTTACTCCTACGCTATCCAACGCTTCCTGTACTGTTGCACTCACTGGAGTGGGAATAGTAATTTTTACCCCTACGCTATCCAACGCTTTCCCTACTGTTGCACTCACTGGAGTGGGAATAGTAAGTTTTACCCGAGCACTATCCAACGCTTTCCCTACTGTTGCACTCACTGGAGTGGGAATAGTCATTTTTACCTACCCGCTATCCAACGCTTTCCCTACTGTTGCTCTCACTGGAGTGGGAATAGTAATTTTTACCCTCCCGCTATCCAACGCTTTCCTTACTGTTGCGCTCACTGGAGTGGGAATAGTTATTTTTACCCTCTCGCTATCCAACGCTTTCCCTCCTGTTGCACTCACTGGAGTGGGAATAGTAATTTGTACCCTCCCTCTATCCAACACTAAAAATATTGAATATTTTGTAATAATATTAAGTTAACATATATATGTATTAAAAAATAAAAATGCATGTTTATTTTCTTTATTCACATTAATTATTTATTAATTTTAAGGTTATTTAAGTATTTTAAAGTATGTTTTACTTAATTATATTTATTATTTCATTATTTTACACTAATTTTAATCCATTTAAAAAATTAGATATTTTAACAAACTATATTATTTACAACGATATTTTGGATTCAATATTTTTGTACTTACCTGTTTGTAGATAGGAATTCGATATTCTGTCATTCTAGATTTTGTCATCGATATTTTGGCATGTCAATATTTTGCTCCTTGATATTCTGTCAGTGATCCCCCTGGCTCAGCTCAGGATCAGAGCCAAGTTTTTTTGTCATCCTGCTGTGCCCAGTTGATAACATTTTCACCAGCAGCAGAATTAAGGCCACCAGGGATGGGCCTTCCAAGCCCCCTGAACAAAGGAGAGTGCCCAAACAATTGGAGCCAACACACTGGGGTCTCGCTTTGAAATTTGAGTCTGCATGTCCCTGGCAGTGATGTAAGGGAGGGATGGAGCTGAGATCGAGGAGCTAATGTTACCAGTGGCTCCTAAATGACACCATTTTGGACTGTCCCTGCATGCTGTGCAGGAGAGTTGGGATAGGGGTGGGGAGATGATATAGCCCCCTTAGATTGGTTATTGGTGCCTGACTTCTGGAATCTTCCTCTCCCCTTCAAAATATCTTGCATAAGGGGAAGACTCTAACTTGCCTTTGGACTTTTCAATGCTTCGCTGCTGGACCCTGGGATCACCTTGGAGAACTATATGGAGGAAACCCCGATACACACTCAGGACCAAGGACACTGCCCAGTTGACCCCTGGACCAGTGGGTCTCCACAGGGCCAGTTAGGCTGGACCCTTACACAAACTGAGGACCAGTTGGGGGAAAGCCTGTCCTTTTCTGCCCCAGAAGCAAAGATCAAGAGGAGAGCTGGAGCAAAGAACCAGAAAGTCCAGCTTTTTGAGGATTGCACCACTCTTGTGGTAAAAAGGGCTGCTGCCCCTGATGGATAGAGCTGGCCACCAGGAGTAAAAAGAGGCGAGGATAATCCAAAGTGGACCAACGGGAACCAATTTATGGCATATTAAAGTTTGTTGACCTTTGACCCCTTCCTGCAACTGAGCATGTGGGGCTCTGCGGCAGGGCCAGTAAAATTCCCCCCAGAGGGGAATAAAACTGTGTGTTTTATTGAGGGGGAGAGGGCATACGTCTCGCCCAGGGATACCATAACCTTTGTGGATTTTTGATTAGCGGGCTGGGACCCCATCTCCGGACCCCTGAGTGCAGCATGATGTGGGGAAGTGCTGTATTGCTACACCAAAGTTGTGGAGGGCGGGTGGTGTGCTGTTACACTCCCAAACAAAGCAGATGGGTCCCAGGCCCCAGTGGCTAATTGTGAGGAGAGGAGAGTGCTACCATGCTCCCCCTCATGGCCAGCCCACCCCACTCATTGTGCCCATGACTGGGGGAGCAGGAGGCCAGCCACACAATTCAAATTCAAAAACAGCATATGTTAGGCTCCCTTCTTCCATTTATCCTCCCTCCACTAATGGGGTGAGACTGGCCACTCATCGCAGGGTCTGTACTCTGCTGTTGAACAGAGGTCAGGGGTAAGCCTTTCATCATCCTTCTAAAGATTCATTAACTAATGAATTTATTAACTAATTAATTTATTAATGAAGCACACATACATTGGGGTCGATTCCGATCCGTGTCGGGCAGCTCTCCGAGAGCTGTCTGTAGCCTTACCTTGCGACCGACACGTACCCGTAGCCGGTCCATCCTGTTGATGAAGTACGATGCACATAACTGCCAAAAACCCGACCGACACGTTTGCTGTGATTCAAGCTCCATTCTCCGTCTTAGCCGTAACTCCTAATGCCGAACCGAGTCGCCCGGAAGCAGTATCCATAGCAGTTTCCGCCCTGACAAGTACAATGCGTACTTCCTACGCGCCGTACGGGTCGCCACGTACAGCAACCCACAGCATCCGGAAAAGAAGTATATCAACTACGATTCACGCCACAACTCAATCCACGGCTACGAGACGGACCAGCTTTCAACGGGTATGAGACGGAGCAACAAGCAGCATGTACGAGACGAACACTTCATGAATCCCATTGCGCAGGTCATACCAGTACTCTACATCTATCACCGGATCAGGAACAGACACGGACGGCGCAGACAGTAAGTCAGACACCTACCACACAAAAAAACGACACATAACCGCAAAATGGCACACACACACAGGGGATCCATATCCTGGCCACTAACAACAGGCCACTGTTAGACCTGGCACCTTGGCGTGAGTTTCCCTTCCACTTTTTGATGGTGTGCCTCGATTGTTTTGCTGGTGTTGTCCGCTCAGGGCACTGCGCCACGGCTAATCCGTGCCGCAGTGCAAGTGCTCCCTAAGTAAAGTGTACCTGTAATTGATGTCCATGATTGGTTTATTGGATTCACTGTCAGTCCCCAGTAAAGTGCACCAGGGGTGCCAGGGCTTGTGACTGCCAATGCTGCTGGTGGGCTTGCAGCGCTGGTTGCGCCACCCATGGAAGCGGCCTTGTAAAATGTGTCTAGGGTCTGCCACCGCAGACCCTGTGCGCGGTCCGGGACCGTCGCGCTGACTGCGCAAGTGCCCCCACTTGCCAGTCCCTAAACCTTCCCTTACCTACATATCAGCCACCCCTCTGGTAGGCCCAAGGGCAGGGTGCATTGTAGGCATAAGGTAGGACATGCCCTGATGTGGGTGGCATGTCTTAGTAGTGAATTACAGCCCTTGTCGTTTTTCACTATTGAAGGCTACCTGCTCTCCATAGGCCAGAATGGGCTGCCGGGATCACGCCAACGCTGTGACCCCAGTGGACTCAGAGAGCATGGTAGAAGTGTCAAGTTTAGTATGCCTGAACTCAGGATGATAAAATACTTCTTGTAGTCAAGTTTATTTTAATATCCTGGGTTTGTAAATACTACTTTTAGAAAGTTAGTATTTACTGACCTGACCATCTCAGTCCGCCTCTGCTGTATGTGTGTGTGTTCTGCCCAGCAACAGTAAGGAGCAGGGTTGGGGAATCCCCAGAGACAGGTTGGCTGCCAGGTGGTGGGTAGAGAGATTACACCTGGATGGGTGGGAGGAGTACACCTTGACTCTTGAATAGACCTGTGCTCTGCCACCACAAAGCCGGCGCCACCCCCTGTGGGGCGGCTGATGTCTCTGCCCTGCTGCTGAAAGGAAAGAGCAGAGTCACCATAACAAAGTGCTCCAGAACTGGACTGAGCCAGGCCTAGGCCCCCTGGCGCTAAAGAACAAAAGAATTGGTGTATAAAAGTAGGAGCCTGGCTCCTAAGAAATCAGAATCCTGTTTACCACAAAGGACCTCTGCCCGACTAGAAGGAGAAGAAGACGCCGGAGGAGCTGGCCTGCTGCTTGCCTTGCTGAGAGAGGAGAGGAAGAGACTTACTGAAAAGACTTTGCTACTTTGTGCTTGAACATTCTCCAAGGGCTTGATCTGAGCTTGCCCCCTGAACTGAACCCCAGGAACAGTGGGTTCTTTGTGCTTCTTGCTCGTCCTCCAATTCGAGCCGTGTGTGCATCCCGCTGGAAAAGAGACTGCGCCCCTCATCGCCCCTCCTAGGGCCGTGACACCCAGAAGCTCGCCTGCCTCAAACCCGTGAGAGCCCCGCTCCGTCCCGAGCCGCTCTCTGTCCCCGGGCCAGGCCGCCTGCATCCCTGTCACCGCCTGCCATTGGAGTGCGCTGAACGCGCTATCACCCCTCCTGCCGGAAGCCGTCCGACGACTGTGATCTACGCCGGGTCATCCAGCTGCACTGACCGTGCCCTGCGACCCCGCTTCGCTATCCCCGGACATCTCAGGCCGCGCCGCCCCCGCTGTGGAGACCCTCCGGCACCGCCGTGCTAAAGGGTCGCTGGCCGCGCCTGCCTACGTGCCCACACCTGCTGATTGAGGACCCAAGAACACTTCCCAAGCTGAGAGTCGCACCGACCTGTGCCGACTCTCCACATCACGAAAGAAGTTCCAGTATCGGGCTCGGGGCCCGCAACGCCTTATTTCCCCCGTTCGCAGGAACCGATCTCTGTGAGTACTGGAACTACAAGTAAAGAGACTACAAAGTATCCATTTGAAACTACGAACCCAGAACATTTGCCTGCTGTATAACCTGGCGGCCTAGCGAAAACGTTATTGGTCTTGTGATAAGTCTGCTGAGATATATATACCTTATTTTTACATAAAGAATCGTATTTTGATATATATCCAAGTCTGGTGTCCGTTTCTGGGGGGATTGATGTATTTACTGTGTGTACGATTGTAAGTGCTTAACCAACAACGCCTGAGGAATCGCCTTGGCTGCTCACGCCACGCACCTAGAGGGTGAGCAAGGGTCATTCGCGAGGGGTTATCCTGCGCCCTGACGTGGAGGAGAGGGTTCCTGCTTGACACAAGGGCAACCTTGCGCCAACCAGAGATCCCCGACTCTAACATTGGTGGCAGCGGTTGGGATTGCGGATTTGCACTTGTAATTTGCATACAGTGAATTATTAATCGCCAGATAGTGAGAGCAGACCAAATAACGCAGCCACAGGTTTGTAATTGTTGAACTTTGTTGAGACATCTGCCATTACTGCAACCATGCCTGGCTCGCACTCCGCTGGAAGAGCACTCTCTGTGATTTCTGGAATAGATGAGGTGGATTGGGAGAGACTGGAAGGCTACACGATGGAGCAATTGAAAGGCTACAGTGTAAAATTCAGAGTCCCCCATGCTGGATGCAAGAGGAAGCCCCAGTACACCAAGGCGTTGAGAGCCTGGAAGGAGTCACGAGACCTACGGAATGCGGGGGACATCGTTCCACCCGACAACCTTGAGGAGCCCAGCAGAGTCCGGTCGCCAGAGGAGCTGGCAGACAGGGCAGCAGACAGGGCGCATGCAATGGAGATGGCAAAGTTGGCCGGACAAATGGAAATGGAAAAGCAGAAGTTGGCCCTGGAGGCACAACAACGCCAAATGGATCATGATATCAGATTGAAGGAGTTGGAGCTGAAGGCAAAAAGTTTGGACACCGCTCCTTCTGGTGGCAGCACTCCACCAGCGCAGGTAGAGTCCAAGGTGTACATCCCCAAAGATGTAGTAAAGGAGTATTTTAGAAAGGATGACATAGGGCAGTGGTTTAGAGCCTACGAGGTGGCCATGTCCTCACACCGGGTCCCTGAGAAAGACTGGGGAGCGGGGTTGTGGGGAAGGTTCCTTGCGGAAGGGCGGGACACACTGTTAGATTTGCCCTTAGAAGTCCAGACCTCGTACCCCCATATGAAGGAAGCTTTAATGACCAGGTATGGGTTAACTCCTGAGCTATATAGACAGAGGTTCAGGGAGACCAAGAAGATCCCTGAGAGTACGTATGTGGAGTATGTGACCTTTTTCTGCAGAGCGCTGGATGGTTGGGTGAAGGGTAGCAAAGTGAATGATTATCAAGGGCTACTTGATTTAATTGCATGGGAGCACTTGTCCAGTCAATGTTTTCCTGAGCTACGCCAGCACCTGATTGATAGCAAGCTGTCCAACCCGAGGAAGCTTGCTGAGGAGGCGGACCGCTGGCTCAGCACCAGGGTCCACAAGGGTCAAGTGGGAGACTCCGCCAAAGGTGGGCAGGGTCCCCAGCAGAAGAGTGGGGGGGACAAGGGTAAACAGAAGGGGTTCCAAAAAGGCCCCCAAAGTAATTCCCAAGGGAACCAGCAGAAGGGTTCTCAGCCTCCCCCACCCCCGCAGCAGAACGGGGCCCCGACAGGTAGACCTGTTCCAAAGGGGCCCTTCAATTGTTATAAGTGTGGTGACCCGGGTCACATTGCCTCTGATCCTAAGTGTCGCCTGTTTGGTAAGACCGCACCCACTGGTGCTCCACCCCGGCAAGTAGCTAGTGTTAACTTTGGGGAGGAGGTAGCAGTCCAGGAGGGTGGGGGTCCCGGGCAGATGACCCTAGTCTCGCTAGGAGACAGTGAGATGGTCCCTGTAACCTACCTGCCCTCTAACACTAAGAAATATGGGCAAGTAGTGACCATCAATGGAAAGAAGGTTGAGGCTCTTCGAGATACAGGAGCCAGCGTGACCTCGGTGAGGCAACACCTGGTGTCTCAAGAGCAGATTGTACCCAATGCCTACTGTAGGGTTGTCAATGCTGACAACGTAGAGAGTCGTTGTCCAATGGCTCAAGTTCCCTTTGAGTGGGGGGAGGTCTCTGGTACTCTACAAGTCGCTGTGAGAACTGACATGCCTGTAGACTGTCTGCTAGGGAACGACCTGGAGAGTTCCCCTTGGGAAAAGGTGGAGAAGACCACGCATCTGAGGATGGTGGGTCTACCCGACTGGGCGTGCGTGACCACCCGGTCCATGGCAGCCAGTAGGGGTGTTGAGAGGGTCCTGGAGCCTGAGGGAGAGGTCCAGGAACCGGCCTTAGGGAGAAGGCGCAGGAGGCGCGGGAAACCGGCCCCCGAAGTTCCCACGGCCCAGGAGGAAGTAGACCCTGAGGGGGATACTCTGGAGCCTACCGGGGAACAGATTGCCGAACTGGGAGATCTGCCTGAGCTGACCCATTGGCAGCAAGAAGGAGGTCCCTCCAGGGAGGAATTCTGCAGGGAGCAGAAAGAATGCCCTTCTCTCGTGGGTATGCGGCAACAGGCTGCAGACCAGGCCAACGGTGTTCAGGCCAAAACACACTACGTGTACTGGGAGAGTGACCTCCTGTATTCCGAGCCTAAGGCTGCTGAACCTGGGTCAGCCCGTGTGCTGGTGGTACCCCAGAAGTTCAGAACCTTCCTACTGGGGCTGGCTCATGATGTGCCGTTAGCAGGACATTTGGGGATGGACAAGACCTATGACAGGCTTGTCACCCACTTTTACTGGCCCCAAATGCATAAGAATTCAGATTCCTACTGCAGAACCTGTCAGACTTGCCAGGCAAGTGGTAAGAGCGGAGGGAAGCATAAGGCTCCTCTGCAACCTTTCCCTGTGGTCGGTACGCCATTCCAACGAGTGGGTATTGATATTGTGGGGCCTCTGGACCCCAAGACGGCCCTGGGCAACAGGTTCATCCTGGTCTTGGTGGACCATGCCACCCGGTACCCTGAAGCCATCCCTCTGAGGACAGTGACGGCCCCCGTGGTGGGACGGGCACTGATGGGAATTTTCTCCCGAGTGGGATTCCCTCTAGAGGTGGTGAGCGACAGGGGGACCAATTTCATATCCACATATATGAAATCCCTGTGGAAGGAGTGTGGGGTAACGTACAAGTTCACCACTCCTTACCATCCCCAAGGAAACGGGTTGGTTGAGAGATTCAACCGAACCCTCAAAGGCATGATCATGGGCCTGGACGGTCCAATGAGGCGTAAGTGGGACGTCCTCTTGCCATGCCTACTCTTCGCTTACCGAGAGGTGCCACAGAAGTCTCTAGGATTCAGCCCCTTTGAGCTTCTGTATGGTCACCCGGTAAGAGGACCTCTGAGTTTGGTAAAGGAAGGCTGGGAGCAATCTCCCAGGAAACCTCCCCAGAATGTATATAGTTACATGCTGGCCTTCCGAAACCAGACTCGGCGTTTCAGGCAACTTGCTGAGGCAAATCTGGAAGCAAGCCAGGAGGAGATGAAGCGGTGGTACGACCGGAATGCCACTCTGGTAGAGCTTCAACCTGGACAAAAGGTGTGGGTCTTGGCCCCAGTGGAGCCGTGTGCACTTCAGGATAAGTGGACAGGTCCATTTGAGGTTGTGGAGCGCAAAAGTCCTATCACCTACTTGGTGGACATGCAGACTCCCAGGAACCCTTTGAGGGTCCTACATGTTAACCGCCTTAAGCCCCACTTAGAGAGGACCGAAGTGGGCATGCTGCTGGCCACTGATGATGGAATGGAAGAGGAGACCGAGCCTCTTCCTGACCTCTTAGTGGCCTCTGAGAAAGATGGGTCAGTGGATGGAGTTAACCTCTCACCCACCCTGACGCCCGAACAACAGGAGGATTGCCGCCACTTGCTGGGACAGTTTTCCGACCGATTCTCCCTGGTTCCTGGTGTCACAGATTGGTGCGTCCATGATGTGGACACAGGAGACAGCTTACCTGTGAAGCACAAGGCTTACAGGGTAACTGACAGGGTCAGAGCTTGCATTAAGGAGGAGGTCTCCAAAATGCTTGCGCTAGGGGTGGTTGAGTCCTCCAGCAGTCCTTGGTCCAGCCCCGTGGTCTTGGTCCCCAAAGCTGCTGCGCCGGGAGCCACACCTGAACTCCGGTTCTGTGTGGACTACAGAGGACTCAATTCATTCACGAAGACTGACGCGCACCCCATCCCCAGAGCTGATGAGCTCATTGATCGGCTGGGGGCTGCCCGGTTCCTCAGCACGTTTGATTTAACGTCTGGGTACTGGCAGATCGCCTTGACCGATGGGGCCAAAGAGAGGTCAGCATTCTCTACACCGGATGGGCACTTCCAGTTCCGAGTCATGCCATTTGGGATGAAGAATGCCCCTGCCACCTTTCAGAGGTTGGTCAACCAGGTACTGGTTGGGCTGGATGCGTTCAGTGCCGCCTACCTGGATGACATCGCAGTGTTCAGTGCCACCTGGCCTGAACACCTGCGCCACCTCTGGGAAGTGTTGATGGCGCTGCGCCGAGCAGGCCTCACGATCAAGGCAAGCAAGTGCCAGATCGGGCAGGGTTCCGTGGTGTACTTGGGACACCAAGTGGGGAGCGGCAAGGTGGCACCCTTGCAACCCAAAATTGAAACCATCCTGGCTTGGGAACCCCCCAAGACGCAGACCGCAGTGAGGGCCTTCCTGGGGCTCACTGGGTACTACAGGAGGTTTGTCAAGGGCTATGGAACGATCGTTGCCCCCTTGACAGAGCTGACTTCGAAGAAGCAGCCCAGGAACGTGATTTGGACTGACACCTGTCAGAAAGCTTTCGACACCCTGAAGACTGCCATGTGCACGGCGCCCGTGCTCTTGGCCCCTGACTTCTCCAAGGAATTCCTAGTCCAGACAGACGCTTCAGAGCATGGTGTAGGGGCTGTTCTCTCACAGATGACTGAGGAGGGCTGGGACCAACCCGTAGCCTTCATCAGTAGGAGGTTACTTCCCCGGGAAAGTAGGTGGAGTGCAATTGAGCGAGAAGCATTTGCTGTGGTCTGGGCGCTGAAGAAGCTAAGACCCTACTTGTTTGGGTCTCACTTCCGGGTTCAGACGGACCACAGGCCCCTCAGATGGTTGATGCAAATGAGGGGTGAAAACCCGAAGCTGTTGAGGTGGTCCATCTCCCTACAGGGTATGGACTTTACGGTGGAACACCGTCCTGGTACAGATCACGCCAACGCTGACGGTCTGTCCAGGTATTTCCGCCTTAGTGACGAGGAACCCCCTGGGCAAGGGTAGTTCTCCCCACATTTCAGCTGGAGGGGACACGTGTTAGACCTGGCACCTTGGCGTGAGTTTCCCTTCCACTTTTTGATGGTGTGCCTCGATTGTTTTGCTGGTGTTGTCCGCTCAGGGCACTGCGCCACGGCTAATCCGTGCCGCAGTGCAAGTGCTCCCTAAGTAAAGTGTACCTGTAATTGATGTCCATGATTGGTTTATTGGATTCACTGTCAGTCCCCAGTAAAGTGCACCAGGGGTGCCAGGGCTTGTGACTGCCAATGCTGCTGGTGGGCTTGCAGCGCTGGTTGCGCCACCCATGGAAGCGGCCTTGTAAAATGTGTCTAGGGTCTGCCACCGCAGACCCTGTGCGCGGTCCGGGACCGTCGCGCTGACTGCGCAAGTGCCCCCACTTGCCAGTCCCTAAACCTTCCCTTACCTACATATCAGCCACCCCTCTGGTAGGCCCAAGGGCAGGGTGCATTGTAGGCATAAGGTAGGACATGCCCTGATGTGGGTGGCATGTCTTAGTAGTGAATTACAGCCCTTGTCGTTTTTCACTATTGAAGGCTACCTGCTCTCCATAGGCCAGAATGGGCTGCCGGGATCACGCCAACGCTGTGACCCCAGTGGACTCAGAGAGCATGGTAGAAGTGTCAAGTTTAGTATGCCTGAACTCAGGATGATAAAATACTTCTTGTAGTCAAGTTTATTTTAATATCCTGGGTTTGTAAATACTACTTTTAGAAAGTTAGTATTTACTGACCTGACCATCTCAGTCCGCCTCTGCTGTATGTGTGTGTGTTCTGCCCAGCAACAGTAAGGAGCAGGGTTGGGGAATCCCCAGAGACAGGTTGGCTGCCAGGTGGTGGGTAGAGAGATTACACCTGGATGGGTGGGAGGAGTACACCTTGACTCTTGAATAGACCTGTGCTCTGCCACCACAAAGCCGGCGCCACCCCCTGTGGGGCGGCTGATGTCTCTGCCCTGCTGCTGAAAGGAAAGAGCAGAGTCACCATAACAAAGTGCTCCAGAACTGGACTGAGCCAGGCCTAGGCCCCCTGGCGCTAAAGAACAAAAGAATTGGTGTATAAAAGTAGGAGCCTGGCTCCTAAGAAATCAGAATCCTGTTTACCACAAAGGACCTCTGCCCGACTAGAAGGAGAAGAAGACGCCGGAGGAGCTGGCCTGCTGCTTGCCTTGCTGAGAGAGGAGAGGAAGAGACTTACTGAAAAGACTTTGCTACTTTGTGCTTGAACATTCTCCAAGGGCTTGATCTGAGCTTGCCCCCTGAACTGAACCCCAGGAACAGTGGGTTCTTTGTGCTTCTTGCTCGTCCTCCAATTCGAGCCGTGTGTGCATCCCGCTGGAAAAGAGACTGCGCCCCTCATCGCCCCTCCTAGGGCCGTGACACCCAGAAGCTCGCCTGCCTCAAACCCGTGAGAGCCCCGCTCCGTCCCGAGCCGCTCTCTGTCCCCGGGCCAGGCCGCCTGCATCCCTGTCACCGCCTGCCATTGGAGTGCGCTGAACGCGCTATCACCCCTCCTGCCGGAAGCCGTCCGACGACTGTGATCTACGCCGGGTCATCCAGCTGCACTGACCGTGCCCTGCGACCCCGCTTCGCTATCCCCGGACATCTCAGGCCGCGCCGCCCCCGCTGTGGAGACCCTCCGGCACCGCCGTGCTAAAGGGTCGCTGGCCGCGCCTGCCTACGTGCCCACACCTGCTGATTGAGGACCCAAGAACACTTCCCAAGCTGAGAGTCGCACCGACCTGTGCCGACTCTCCACATCACGAAAGAAGTTCCAGTATCGGGCTCGGGGCCCGCAACGCCTTATTTCCCCCGTTCGCAGGAACCGATCTCTGTGAGTACTGGAACTACAAGTAAAGAGACTACAAAGTATCCATTTGAAACTACGAACCCAGAACATTTGCCTGCTGTATAACCTGGCGGCCTAGCGAAAACGTTATTGGTCTTGTGATAAGTCTGCTGAGATATATATACCTTATTTTTACATAAAGAATCGTATTTTGATATATATCCAAGTCTGGTGTCCGTTTCTGGGGGGATTGATGTATTTACTGTGTGTACGATTGTAAGTGCTTAACCAACAACGCCTGAGGAATCGCCTTGGCTGCTCACGCCACGCACCTAGAGGGTGAGCAAGGGTCATTCGCGAGGGGTTATCCTGCGCCCTGACGTGGAGGAGAGGGTTCCTGCTTGACACAAGGGCAACCTTGCGCCAACCAGAGATCCCCGACTCTAACAGCCACCATAGGGGTTGTATGGCCAGCACCACTACCCCCCCCATAGGGCTCATGTTGACCATCACTAATGCCACCCACACTCATAGGGGACCTGTTGCCCATCACCCCTGCCACCCCCACTCATCAGGGACCTGTTGCCCATCACCCCTGCCACCCCCACTCATAGGGGACCTGTTGACCATCACTAATGCCACCCCCACTCATAGGGCTTATGTTGCCCATCACCCCTGTCACGTCCACTCATAGGGCTTATGTTGCCCATCACCCCTGCCACCCCCACTCATAGGGGACCTGTTGGCCATCACCCCTGCCACCACTGCCCATAGGGGACCTGTTGACCATCACTAAAGCCCCCCCCACGCATAGGTCTTATGTTGTCCATCACCCCTGCCACCCCCACTCATAGGGCTTATGTTGCACATCACCCCTGCCACCCCCACTCATAGGGGACCTGTTGCCCATCACCCCTGCAAGCCCCACTCATAGGGCTTATGTTGCCCAGCACTACTGCCACCCCCACTCATAGGGCTTATGTTGCACATCACCCCTCCCACCCCCACTCATAGGGTTTATGTTGCCCTTCACCACTGCCTGCCACCCCCACTCATAGGGGACCCGTTGCCCATCACCTCTGCCACCCCCACTCATAGGGCTTATGTTGCCCACCACTACTGCCACCCCCACTGATAGGGCTTATGTTGCTCATCACCCCTGCCACCCCACTCATAGGGGACCTGTTGCCCATCACCCCTGCCACCCCCACTCATAGGGGACCTGTTGTCCATCACCCCTGCCACCCCCACCCATAGGGGACCTGTTGCACATCACCCCTGCCAACCCCACTCATAGGGCTTATGTTGCCCGGCACTACTGCCACCCCCACTCATAGGGCTTATGTTGCCCATCACCACTGCCACCCCCACTCATAGGGGACCTGTTGCCCATCACCCCTGCCACCCCCACTCATAGGGCTTATGTTGCCCAGCACTACTGCCACCCCCACTCATAGGGGACCTGCTGCCCATCACCCCTGCCACCCCCACTCATAGGGGACCTGTTGCCCATCACCCCTGCCACCCACACTCATAGGGCACCTGTTGCCCATCACCGCTGCCACCCCTAACCATAGGGGACCTGTTGCCCATCATCCCTGCCACCCCCACCCATAGGGGACCTGGTGCACATCACCCCTGCCACCCCCACTCATAGGGCGTATGTTGCCCAGCACTACTGCCACCCCCACTCATAGGGCTTACATTGCCCATCACCCCTGCCACCCCCACTCATAGGGGACCTGTTGCCCATCACCCCATCCACCCCCACGCATAGGGCTTATGTTGCCTAGCACTACTGCCACCCCCACTCATAGGGCTTATGTTGCCCATCACCCCTGCCACCCCCACTCACAGGGGACCTGTTGCCCATCATCCCTGCCACCCCCACTCATAGCGGACCTGTTGCCCATCACCCCTGCCACCCCCACTCATAGGTGACCTGTTGCCCTTCACCCCTGCCACCCCCACTCATAGGGCTTATGTTGCCCAGCACTACTGCCACCCCCACTCATAGGGCTTATGTTGCCCATCACCTCTGCCACCCCCACCGATAGGGGACCTGTTGCCCATCACCTCTGCCACCCCCACTCATAGGGCTTATGTTGCCCAGCACCCCTGCCACCCCCACTCATAGGGCTTATGTTGCCCAGCACTACTGCCACCCCCACTCGTAGGGCTTATGTTGCCCATCACCCCTGCCACCCCCACTCATAGGGGACCTGTTGCCTTCGCCCCTGCCACCCCCACTCATAGGGGACCTGTTGCCCATCACCCCTGGCACCCCCACTCATAGGGGACCTGTTGCCCATCACCGCTGTCACCCCCAACCATAGGGGACCTGTTGCACATCACCCCTGCCACCCCCACTCATAGGGCTTATGTTGCCCATCACCCCTGCCATTCCCACTCATAGGGCTTATGTTGCCCAGCACCCCTGCCACCCCCACTCATAGGGGACCGGTTGCCCATCACCCCTGCCACCCCCACTCATAGGGATTATTTTGCCCAGCACCCCTGCCACCCCCACTCATAGGGGACCTGTTGCCCATTACCCCTGCCATCCCCACTCATAGGGGACCTGTTGCCCATCACCCCTTCCTCCCCCACCCATAGGAGACCTGTTGACCATCACTAATGCCACCCCCACCCATAGGGGACCTGTTGCCCATCACCCCTGCCACCCCCACTCATAGGGGACCTGTTCCCCATCACCCCTGCCACCCCTGCTCATAGGGCTTATGTTGCCCATCACCCCTGCCTCCCCCACTCATAGGGGACCTGTTGCCCATCACCCCTGCTACCCCACCCATAGTATGGGTGATGTGCCACACATCCATCATACTCCAACATTAGGTATGTCAGCAAAATACATCCCCCCTAACATTATGACAACAGTGTGTAGTCTTCGACAAATGCCCACAACAGTGATTATGACTTCGAACATACAATGTAGCTAACAGCACATGTGTGACCAAAAAATGAGTGTGGCCTACACAAGGCAAGCATCACTATAACACTGTGTCAATGTAAAAATAACACCCCCTCACTGTGTAGAACAAAAGTTAAGTGTGGGGTTCCAAACCGCAGTAAATGTCGAGCATTGTGGTGATGGGGTCTAAACCCCCCCTCATCACAGTGACCAAAAGGTAAGTGTCATCAAGGTCAAAGCTGCAAATGCCAAACAGCATGCATGATTCCCGGTCCCAACACATCAACATTCTTGGGGCAAACTAGTAGTTGTGTCCCATACCCACAGAGATGTGGCGAGGCTAACAGTGCTGTGAAATCAAAACATACTCTCGGCCATGTGCAGACAAGTACCACACATGGGGGCTGACAATGCATACAGTGTACAATGACACAAGAGCAGAAGTGACCATCACAAAGCATACACACATCTCGAAAATAGACACACTAATCAAAACAACCTGTGTAGACTGTAGGTGTCAGGTCACAAACTCCCATTCCATGCCAGCAATGGCACCTAGCAACCAGGATGAATGTGCACAATGATGTGATATGACTCACAGGGACAGCAGGGAAAATCACAGAAACAGCATCCAGACAATGGCCCACAACAAGAATACCAATGCACTGATGCAGATGCACAAACGCAAACAGGCAACCTCACACTGCACATTGGACACAACATGTGTGTGTGTGTGTCTCAGTATCCCAGGCAACTACACAACACATGAGGGGGGCTGAACCACAGGGAGACAGAAGTGGACACAGTGCCATACAAAAGTAAACCATCAATGGGCCCCCCTTATTGGGCAATCAGGCATTGTGAGTTGAGAGGTAGCACAACAGACACATGTGACACAAACTGGAATGAACAGCAACTAACACAGCAAGATACTGGCACACAACAGCACTACCCCCAGGGATCAGACATTGGGGTGACACAAGCATGCATGACACCTCCACTGTGCTGACAAAGGTAGATGTCGTACACATCTGACACAACATGTGTGTGTGTGTGTGTGTGTGTGTGTCTCAGTATGCCCATGCAACTACACAACACATGAGGGGGGCTGAACCACAGTGACACAGATGTCGACACAGTGCCATACAAAAGTAAACCATCATTGGGACCCCCTTAGTGGGCATTCAGGCATTGTGAGATGAGAGGGAGCACAACAGACACATGTGACACAAGCTGGAATGGACACAAACTAACACAGCAAGAGACTGACACACAACAGCACTACCCCCAGGGACCAGACATTGGGGTGACACAAGCATGCATGAGCTAGGTGCCCATCCATGCAAACATTTACATCAGTCCACCCTCAACACCACACACCCTGATCTGCAAAAATGTGCATCTGTGAAGCCCTCATGGGCAGATGACATTGCACATGCACCCATGATAAAGACAGGAATGTTGGGAAGAACTAAGGTGCACAGACTCATCACACAAAGACAGTTTACAACCCTGGTGAATGACAGACATACTGCACAGTATGCGGTACCTGGCCATATTTTCAAAGCTCACGTAACCTTCAGAATACCTTCCACAGTCCCAGGACAATGCAGGAGCCAAGGAGAACCACAAGGCACACATGCTGACACCTGCAAACATTGCAGCCCTGTACCGGTGGGAGCAGTCACACACACATACACATGTCTCAATCACTGAAAGGTATCACCTAGGGACAACTACATGATATTGTAAACTAACAAGTGCATTGGGGACCCCTGACTGTGTCCCATCTGCATCTGACAAAATCACCACAACTCAGAACTGAAAAATCCAAATGATGAAATACCAATTAACAGTAGTGTTTCATGCACCCACACATCTGGTATCCCATGGCAAAGTTGTGGGATGAACACAGTACCACTCAGCAAGCATAAACAACAGGATTATATCAAGGGAACACTGCCTGTGTATGAGAAGGGATGTGGACGCACACACACATGCTCACACAACACACACCACGGGCCCAGGCTATGTCACGGAACAACACACTTACTTGAGGGGACACAACTCCTGTGGAAGCCTAGCTGTGCCAAACATAGTCACAGCACGTCTCACTCATGTCAGCAGAACACTTGGTTAGTCAGTCATCAGTTACCACACAATGAAGGCTCTGGTCACAACAGCCTGGGTGCGTGAGTCTCCCCTAAGTCATCTACACATACTCAACACTTATGTACATCAAGTTGCACAGAGGACCCAGTTGCTCCTATACCAATGATGCCCACACCTGTAGGTCCAGTGGTGATGCGCCAAAAGTCAGGGAAATAGACAAATTGGACGATGGGAAGCACACCATATGTGCATGGGTGCAAGCCACAGATGTGACCATGCAAATGAAATGTTCACAGAGATGTCCGCAAATTGTTGATCATGACACACCCAGTTAGCTGCAAAGGATGACATGGATACTGACCAGAATAGGATACATACCTCATGGACCACATGGAGTACCTCACATCAACACTCAGTATTCAACATTGGAAACCAAGCATTACAGGTGCAAGGGCATGCTAAACATCATCAACCTAATGTACCGCTAAATCAAGTTCACAAGGATAAAGAAAAAAACTTTATTCAGCATATGAAAATGTAAACGTCTGATCAAACAAAAGGCCAATGGCCAGTCCATTATCAAATGACAAGGAGTGAACTTGAGTGACAACTGTCACACGTTGTTTGCCTGCACTGGTAAGGTCAGGGGACATCCCCTCAGAGGGGCATACATGGGGGCAGGCCAGGCACCGCAGGCACAGGATCAGGGCGCAGCAGAAGGAGGCAGTGAAGAGGCGGTGAATGCAGGAGAGTCACTTGCAACTGCAGTGGAGCTGACTGAAGTGGTGGGTGCAGTCACAACTATGGGGCACAAGTCAGATGGGGAGGGTGCCAGCACAACTTCAGTGGGCAGGTCAGATGGAGTGGATTGGGTCCCCACTGCAGTGCCCAAGTCAGACGGGGTGGTCGTGGACTCCACTGCAGTGCCTAAATCCATGTGATCGAAATGGGGTGCAGGTGAGGTTGGCAGGACAGAGGGGGGGACATGGTCCCCCCATCAGTGGCACTAACCGTCTGACTGGGTGTGGAGAAGCAAGTGGTAGGGGGAGGGCCTCAGCATTTTGGGGATGGTGTATCTGTGGGTGGGGGAACCCGGGGCAGGGTGTGGCGGGGAACCTCTGGAGTGGTGGCATGGGGATGGAAGATGGAGTCTTTGCCTTGGAGCTGCGTGGTGGCGGTGGGGTCTTTCTTTTCTGGCTCCGGGTGGACTTGCGGGTGGGGGCCTTAGTCTGACTGTGCCTGGGGGAGGGTGTCTGGGTGTGAGGGGCACTCCCCTCTGTGTGTGGGTACTTCCTCTTCCCCTTGTAATCTGGATCTGCTGGATCGGTGGGGAAGAGGCCAAGGTCACAGAGGAAGAGCTTCTGTGGAGATGGGGTTGCAGGTGACGCAAGGGAAGGGGGCTGGGAGGGAGAGGTTTCAGAGGACTGCGGAGTGGTTGTGGATGACTGTGTGTGTGTCTGCAAACCATCCCCTATGAGTGTGGTATCAGTCCCCCGTGCTTGCTTGTGTGCACGTCTAGCCCTTGGTTTGGGTGTTTGTGTGCTGCCCGTGTCTGTGGGTTTGTGAGAATGTGCAGGTGTGTGTGTGCTAGGGACAGGTAGGCTGCTAGGAATCGTGGGTGGTGCAGGGGTAGGAGGGGTGTGGGACTGTTGGAGGAGGGACACTGTTGCCGTCAGGGAGGAGGCCATGAACTGATTGGTCCTCTGTAGGGCAAACATGCCCGATGAAATGCCCTCCATGACTGACGCCAATTGCGTCAACAGAGTGGTGTGTGCATGGAGGACACTCAGCATCGATGTCTGCCCTACATGGATCTGTCTAAGTAAGTCCACAGACTCCTCACTCAGGGCAGCAGGGGACACAGGGGCAGGGGGTGCGGTGCGTGGCACAAAGGAAACATGCTCCCGAACACGGGAGCCTCCACAGACCTCTGGGATGGGAGCCGATGGAAGGGTGGTGATGGTAGTGGTGGGGGTGGTGGCGGGGACAGTCTCACTAGCTTGGGTTTGGTGGCTGCTGACACCCGCCTCCACAAGGGAGTCATCCTCAGAGCTGCTGTGGCCCTCAGCTGAGGTGGATGGTGCTGATGACTCCTCGGTGTGGCCCCACTTGCCCTCCGTGCCACTGGGTCCCCCGACTCCTCTCCTTCTGTCCCTGTCAGGCTCGATGGCTCCTCCCGGTCCATGGAGCTGTCCCCTCCTGTGGCCGTGGATGTATCTGGATAGGAATAGGAAGAAAGAGAACAACATCAGTCGCCTTCACTAACTGCACACACCACAGGGAGTACATCACATCACAGGGCAAGCCCTGGCATCATCAGCTGAACACTGCTCAAAGTGCCAACACTGTTTAGAATAAGCCAATTGTTAATCTCAACATTAACCATGGCACACATATCCCTCCTTGACTTGCACCCATATGTCTGTTGCATATTGGATGCTAATACCCCAATGTCCCGACATGCACCACCCACACATTAGTTGGACATGCAAGTGAACATGTAGGAGTATGCCACTATACACACAACACATCGCTAGCCACTGACTCAATACAGGTGTCTGGATGAAGGGATGGGCATAGACTCATTTCACATGCTTGTGATGCATGCCAGCAACACACACTATGATGTTCTCATGTCCTGATAGTCAATGCCACACTGGGGTGCATGGTGCATACTTGATCACAATGCAGGATCACTCATAGCAAGTTAAATGCCATGGCACTGGCGTGCCTGGAAAGTCAGTCAACACTGTCTCCTGTCACAGGGGCAGGGCATCCAGACAACAACAGTATGCACTGGGTCACAATCATAAAGGGGTAAAGCTAACTCTCCAGATGACAAGTGCACTTGCCCATTCCCTGCAAACAACATATCCAGCACCCAAAAGACCCCCACATCATGCAAATCAGACATATGAGTCTCTGCAAACACAACTCCCTGTACATTTGCACATCACAGTCTTCCGTGCATGTAACCCAGCTGCCTGAAGTACACAGTTGCATACACCATTGTGCGCTGTCAGATGATCACACACCTATATGTTACACAGGTCTTGTCTCTCACAGTCACATCTCAGTCACATCTCAGATGTCCTGCTGACCCTCAAATCATGGACACCCCAGTTGTACGTAACAGGAAGCCACACCATATTGACACAGAGGCAGACACCTGAAGGCACATGTCACTGAGCACAACCTGTAAGTTGATACACAGGAGTGGGATTACAGAGTGTTTCTAAATGCCCTGGAGGAGGCATGACTGCCCAGGCCTACGTGAAACAGTGTTTGGCCCTGGACAGTAGTCAGGTGACTAAGCAAGTGTGACATACTTTATATACATACTCCTGAGGCCCACAAATTGGATTCCCCTGCTGCATGGGTTTGTTTGAAATACCCCAGCCACATGTGGCAAGTCAGACCAGCAATTGGAACACATATCAAGGGCACACACAGATCACATGTCATATCCCAGGCATTGGGTAAACAATTGAACCACCCATGAAACACACAACAGAGTCACGGGGACAGATGCTGTCCGGAAGCTGAAGCTTAGCTGAGTGCAGGGACACAGTGCCCTAGTGACACAAGTAACAGACTGAAGGGGCCACACCTGTGGAACAGATGAGGAGGGTGCATCACACAATTGAGGGACCTGAGTATTGGACTTCAAGACCTACGTAATGTGGAAGTGAGACCAGGCCAAAAGACTGCAATTAGCATGTCAGACATAGTACACAGATTAGGCATGGACTTACCCCCTCCTTGCTGCTGTCTGGCCTTCAGCTGCCTATCCAGGTCCAGGAAGACCACCGCCAGGATCCGGAGCACGTGAGGGGTCAGGGTCTGGTGTCCGCCCCTCCTGCATGGAGGTGACAACTTCAGCTGGACTCTTGCGATCCTCCGGGTCCAGCCCCAAAGGTCCTGCCACCCATTCTGGCAGTTGCGGATCCGGCGTTTGTAGACCCCCACCGAACAAACTGCCCAGGAGATGGTCAGCCATGTCTCCTGCTTCTGGTGGGCATCAACCTGTGAGGATGACAAAGTTAAAAGTCCATTAACACACATGGCCCATATTTGTGCTGCACACATTTGGATATACATGTCATCATCACAAAGGAAAATGAGTTACAAAGGTAGTGCAACCATGGGAAAGGATAAATAACCTGCATGTCTGTCATGTTAACAATGCCTGGGAAGTTTATGCTTGCACTAATGCACTTTAGCAGAAGAACACCTGTTCATTACATGTACCTACACACTTTGGGGGATGAAAGTAGTCAGTGAGAATGCTTGCCACTGGTGTACACAGTGCTAGTACTGCTAGTCAGACAACATGCACAATTAGGAAGGCAGTGGACTGCACACTCACCTGCTCCCTGGTTTCCAATACAGCTTGTTGTACTGTGGGAGGAGCCCATCCAGCACGGCCTGGTTCTCCTCCTCAGTGAAGGCTGGGGCCCTCTCCAGAGTACGTGCCATAGCAGGAGCCAGAGGATGCAGAGACAGCAGCAGTGGTAGCAGGGATGTGGTCCAGTAGCATGTAGTGCAGGCAAGTAAGCTCCCTGGGGGCCAGCCTTATATCTGTGCTGCAGAGACAGACTCTGTGCCATGTGTCCCCAGTGATAGGTCCAACACAAATGCACTCTATGAATCAGGCCAATCCATGGAAATGTAAGACTCGTACACGTCTTCCGCATCGTTCAAATCTTCACCTTCAGGAAACACTAGGAATTGCAACATTGTTGTAGGCATCCAATTGAATTTCCAGCACACAACTCGTACAAGTTTTGAATCCGCATCCATCTCCATGACAGTCCAGAGCCAATGGGTGCGCCCGGCTCGGTCAACTGACTGTACAACGCGTATTTTTGAAAATACACATGCACCCGTCTCCATACGATTCAATGGCCAAGGCGTATGCCTGTCTCGGACCATGCCTGCCCGACGCGCATGCATATTAGTCACCCGCATCGGGCCTCATTGCAGTCAATGGCAAAGCATACGCACGGCTCGGTCATGAACCGTGCAATGCGTACGCATTGTCACCCGCGTCGGGCCTCATTGCAGTCAATGGCAAAGCATACGCACGGCTCTGTCATGAACCATGCAATGCGTACGCATTGTCAACCCCGTCGGACCTCATTGCAGTCAATGGCAAAGCGTACGCACGGCTCGGTCATGAACCGTGCAATGTGTACGCATTGTCACCCGCATCGGACCTCATTGCAGTCAATGGCAAAGCGAACGCACGGCTCGGTCATGAACCGTGCAATGCGTGCGCATTGTCACCCGCGTCGGACCTCATTGGTGTGACAATTTGACGGATTCAACACACAATTACTTGCCACGGACACCTGTGCACACCTACCACACTACAGCATTGGCCACACAGTGTCCCATGGCATGTAAGGCTGCATTCCCTGCGTGTTGGGGGGGCAACATTTGGTTTGTTGTGTGTCACTTTTGTTCAGCCACTCCCAGGCTGTGCACGTGTTCATGGGGGCAGAATCCTTTGTGTGTTGTGCACATTACCACTGTGATGTGCAAATGTACAGTAATGGGCATGAGTCACGGACACAGTTGCAGGTTGGATATGTTTAGGACATGTCACATACACCCTGAGTCCTGGGGGTGATGGCATGTACATCACAGTGAGACCTGTAGCCACAATTCAGATGTGCACCCACACTCTGTGCATGTTGTGTCTCAGATGTGGATGATCAAATGTGCCCAATGGGAGACAGTCTCCACATCCATGTGGTATATGCAGCAACCTTGATGGTGTGTGTGTGTCTAAGAGACGTACATGTAGGGCCTGCAGAGACAACAGTGGCCACTACCTGTGGGACTCACGCTTGCCTTGTGGTGTGTATGTGATACGCCATATCCATGCCAGTGTCGATGTGGCAATACAGGGACCCTGGGTATCTGCATGGCAAAGATCTGTGATGCCTGGGAGACATCATGCCTCACTTGTCACTGTGGTGTGTGTTTGTAACGTCACAGCAGTACATAGGTCGGGTGACACAGCCAAATGATTGGCCATTGCACTACATGGGACTTATGTGGACATGTGGAATTGAGATGTGAGGTGATGGTCATGTAGGTGACATATGTGTCCATGCCCAACAGCACACACCTCAGTACATTGTGTAATGTCATGATGTATCATGTGATATTGAGCCTGGTCATGGCCACATGGGTGGATGAACCGACAATCTTCCTTTGTTCATCTCTGTTCGGCAGGGCACCAGCTGTCCATCGACCGTTCCCAGACTTTCAAACCATGCAGGAACGCGACTGCATCTGAAGGTACCGCTTCACCAGGCCACTGATTGAGGAATTGGCGGAGCAGTTGGCGGCACATATGCTACCTGGCTGGACATACCCTACAGCACTGACACCAGAGGTGAAGGTGATGGCAGCCCTGCACTTCTTTGCTACTGGTACCTTCCAGTACACTGTGGCTACAGCCGGTGGGATGTCGCAAGCTATGTTTAGTCGTGTGCTTCGCGATGTCTTGGAGGGGATGTTGCATTTCCTTGACCTGTACATCAAGTTCCCTAGCCCAGCTGAACTTCCTGAAATAAATTATGTCTTTTATACACTGGGGAGGATGCCAAACGGCATCGGATCTATTGATGGGACACACGTGGCCCTGGTACCACCACAGGCACATGAGCAGGCATACCAGAACAGGAAACATTTCCACTCGATCAATACTCTGGTGGTATGTCTTGCAGACATGTGTATCACACATGTGTGTTCACGGTTCCCTGGTTCTGCACACGATGCCTACATAATGAGGAGTAGTCGCATTGCAACGCTGATGTCACAGATGCCAGATCAGCGTGCCTGGCTTGTCGGTGTGTACTGACTGTTTATCATTGTGTGTGTTTGGCAATGTTGTATTCCGCACTCCTACAAAACTCAGCTACTTGTTCATTTTTTTGTGTGTAGGTGACTCCGGATACCCCAACATGCCGTGGTTGCTGACACCCATCAGGAACCCTGTGACACCAGCCGATATGCGCTACAATGAGGCACAGGGTCGGAGCAGGAGGGTGATTGAGTGAACATTCGGCATCCTGAAAAGCCACTTTCGCTGCCTGGACAAGACCGAAGGGGCCCTCCCATATGAGCCTGCAAAGGTGTGCAATATTATCCTTGTATGCTGCATGCTACACAACATGGCAGTGCGGAAGAAGGTGCCTCTCATCCAGGATGACGATGACCAAACTCCGCCACCTGTGGAGAATCCCGGCCTGGGCCACGATGCCAGTGATGAGGATGAGGGTGACGTCCGCTCACAGCTCATCAACAACTTCTTCACCTGAATGTGAGTTTCCAGGGTTGTTATGTCAATGTATGAAGTTAGCCTGGAATGTGTTGTGGCTGCTCTGTTGCTGTCTGAGTGTGTCTGTGTGCCACTTGACTGGATGCGTGCAGTGATGTGTCTATTCAGGTGGTGTGTACTCCACAATAGGGTAGTACTGCTAACTTGTTTCTGTGTGGGTTTCTTGTGACATGTTTTGTGCATGTGTATTGCATTTCTCTCCTGTTCTGCTTTGCTTTTGACTGTGTCTTGTGTCTGTCCTTCACAGGGTAATTTGCCTGTTGTTTGGTCAACACTGACCCCCAACAACCAGAATCCGACACCAGTGTGGGAGTAGTCAATTGACATCAAGTGATGTGCCACACACCCCTGGACTACAATTCTCAGACACTCTGGGCCCGATTCACAGAACAAACTTAAGCCAAAATCCTAAACTTAGTACTATTTTGGTATTCACAGAATGCACTTACTACTTCTGGTATTCACAGAATGAACTTACTACTTTTGCGATTCACAGAATAAACTTACTACTTTTACTATTCACAGAATGGATTTACGACTACTAACTTTACGTCCGCACTCGGGCCGGAATTTCCGGCCCGGAGGCGGAGCTTCCGGCCCGGAGGCGGGGCTTCCGGGCCGGAGGCGGAGCTTCCGGCCCAGAGGTGGGGATTCCGGCCAGTGGCGGAGATTTAGCCATGGCCAAAATCTCCACCTCCGGGCCGGAAGCTCCGCCTCCAGCCCGGAAGCATCGCCTCCGGCCCGGAAGCTCCGCCTCCGGGCCGGAAATTCCGGCCCGAGTGCGGACGTAAAGTTAGTAGTCGTAAATCCATTCTGTGAATAGCAAAAGTAGTAAGTTTATTCTGTGAATCGCAAAAGTAGTAAGTTCATTCTGTGAATACCAGAAGTAGTAAGTGCATTCTGTGAATACCAAAATGGTACTAAGTTTAGGATTTTGTCTTAAGTTTGTTCTGTGAATCGGGCCCTCTGTGACCGTGTGTCCACCGTAACGTACAATTGCCTTGCAACTATTTTTGAATAAACATTTTGTTGATGTGTAATGAACCTGTGCTATGCTTTGTTAGGTGCGTTGTCTGTCTTCCCACATCTAAGTGACATTTGCTTACCTCACCTGTGGACTTGTTACCAATGACTGTGGATAGGTGTTGTGTTTGGGCATACCTATGTGTTTCAGGTCAACATCATTGTGTGGGATGAGTAACATGGCCATGGTGAGTATGTGTTGTGTTGCCATAGTGGTGTGTCTCCCTTACGTGTCACATCACCATGACTCACCTAACGTTGGTCACATTGTTGCAGTATTTGGCATACACTGTGTTGTGTAGCAGATTGACATCTCCATGACACATGACAAGTTGGAATCACAACAGAGGCAAGTATGGTCTACAGGTGAGTTTATTTTCGAACATGTGTGAGGAAAGTGCACAGGATGGTGGGTGCTGTACATTGGGTTTGGAATCCAAAGTTCACATTAGAGTTGGAAGTTCTGGTAGATGAAATGTCCAGAGTAAAGTCCACAGTCATCTGCTACATTGGACCAACATGAACCCTCCATGTCATGTGGGCGAGTAGTGTGCGATTGAACCAGGTGAACGGGTTGTGCACAAAGAACATTGTCCAGAACAGGTTTAGAGGCCCTGGGGGATGTGCTGGGACATCTGCCTCTTACATGTCCTTCTTCGGACGACCCCTCTTCTTCTTGGGGGGGGATCCTCAGGTGCAGGCCTCTGCAGTGCAGGGGACTCTCCGTCAGAGTCCTCCTCCCTCCCTGTGGCGCTGGCAGATGGTGTTGCAACAGATGTTGTGGTCAGACAGGGAGGTGTGGACAGGTTTGTGTTGATCTGGCGGAGGCATTGGAGTATGTCTTGATAAACCGCAGTAAGGGCATCCCACTTTGCCTCCATGCAGGCATGGTGGGCAGCCTGCTCCTGTTGTACGTCCTTGAGGATCCCCACTACCTGGCCAAATCCTCCGGTGCTATCCTGGTATGCATCTATGAATCATGCCAGTTAGGGGTCAACATGCAGTCCAGACCCCTCTGCAAGGCACGCCCTCTGCCTCCCACCCCTCCCAGCACCCCTAGCCACATGGGCAGGACCAGCAGTGGTATGCCCAGGTGACACTGGGACCCCTTGGGTGGTGTTGCTTGTGGTCCTGTGTCCCTGTGCTGTGGGTGTGCAGTGGCCTTGGTCTGTCCGTGTTGGCGGGGGTGCCCTGTCGAATTCCAGATGCTGGAGGCGTGGGTACAGGGGGTGCAGATGTTGATGCTGCTGGTGCTGCATGATGGCTCACACCGGAGGGGCCAGGTTGTTCGTCGTCATCCGAAGAGGACAGAGACAGAGTCAAACCAGAGAGTTCAGTGTCCACCAGAGTGTGGGACTGGGAATCCTCTTTATTTGGTGCTGGGTCCCCAGCACCACCTGTGTTTGGAAGAGACACACAATGTAAGTTATGTTTCTACAGGCATCAATGGTTCACAAACATGACATTTTCTACTGTACGAACGGATGCCTGCCTGTACACTGCTTTTTACCAGCTTGTCACGGACAGAGTTTGATATTGTTGTTGCACATTGCCCAGCCATGAAGAAACATTTCAATGTGCATGTCGAAGTGTGTGCATGCCCAGCTCATGTATAGATTTGTCTGTACATAACCAGTGCTACTCAAGGGCCAACACGTTTCTGACACAGGTGTGTCATCCCTGTACACATGTGAGCTTTAACAAGGACATACGTGCTATTCCACTGGGGATATGTTGTACTATTGGGGCATGTGTGGTGGCAGAGTTTGCTAGTCTTTGTGTGCCACATTGGTGTATTGGTACGACATGGTCACAGTCCGGTATTCCTCTGATCTCTTTGGAGGAAGTGTTTTCTTCCATTGTTCCTAGTTCCCATCTCATTTCATACAAGTGATGATGTCACCATCGTTAATGATTCCGGTGCTGAGTTTTGTACGTGCATATGTGATTTGACTTGTCAATGTTCCACATGTTGACATGGATTGGGCAAGGTAGCACTCTGGCTTTTCAATGTTTATGACAGTGAGGGCCGTTGGTGTGTGTGTTGCAGTTTGGCTGCTGTGAGTAGCATGTCTCCTACAATGCTGTCCATGTTTGACCTTGTGTCTACAGTGTCTATGTCAGTGAGTGGTGTGTTGTGTGAAGGATGCCTATGTTTCAGTACGATGTAGGGGCGGAATGCAGCTCACAACAGCACCGAGTGTGAATGTGACCATGCTATGGTGTCGGCTATATTGGTGTGTCCATTCCATTCACTGTCAGATGTCCCCTGTCAATGATGTATATGTGAATTCCTGTGTGTTTTGTACAATGTACCATATATATGGCTCTCCACATTGGTCATCTGCAAGACACACCTCCCCTGCCCGGCCAGGGGGCACCCCTGGACACCGCATCCCAGACAATGATTTAGGACATATGGTTGCAATGGCTGTGTGTGCGACCGGGTTTTGTTTGGTCAGTGCATATGTGTGATTGTCAGCCACATCATTTCTCAGGCCCAGTGTCAGACATCTTGACTGTCCCTTCCCACTCCCTGTGAGGCGAGCATGGTTCAGTGTGAGCTTGCTGGGCCATGAGGGTGGGTGTGGATTGTCTGTGACTGCAACTCCCATCATACTCTTGACTACATCCCCCTTCCCAGCATGCCCATACTTCCTCCCTCTTGACTCTGCTTCCCTGTGAGGGGGTGTGACAGCAATGGCAAGATGGCTGACTGTGAAGTCCTGGTGTTTGTTGTTGCCCAGTTCCCAGCAGGGCCTTGTGCTCCAACAACAGAGCCCAGTGTCAGACATCTTGTCAGTCCCTTCCCACTCCCTGTGAGGCGAGCATGGTTCAGTGTGAGCTTGCTGGGCCATGTGGGAGGGTGTGGATTGTCTGTGACTGCAACTCCTATCATACTCTTGGCTACACCCCCTTCCCAGCATGCCCATACTTCCTCCCTCTTGACTCTGCTTCCCTGTGAGGGAGTATGACAGCAATGGCAAGATGGCTGACTGTGAAAGCCTGGTGTTTGTTTGGCTACAAGTCCAAAGAGAGCCCCTGTGCTTCACACAGCAGCAACCAGTACGGGGTATCTTTTGCTGATATTTCACAGAGGTGTGGGTCAATGCATTCTACCCGGTGAGTTGTGTGGAGTTTGTGTTGAGGGGGGGTGTGTCTACATGCTGGTAAGTATGGTCAGAGCTGTCAGTCCTCCTTCCCACCCGGCCAGACATCCCACCATGAAACGCGCTTCCATTGGAGGGCGTGCAAGTTGTCTTTCAGGATGTCAGTCAGTGGTGTCTTGCTTCTGATTTGCGCGCAACCCCTACCAGGGCCTTGTGCTCCCCACAGCAGGAGCCAGTGTCAGCCATCTTGTCAGTCATTTTCCACTCCCTGTGATGTGGGCATGGTTAAGAGAGGTCTTGATGGGCCAATCAGGAGGGGGGGGCATTATCTGTGACTACAAACCCCATCATGCTTTGGATACACTCACTTCACCTGTATCCCCACTATTCCTTCCTGTCAGTCAGCTGCACTGTGAGGTAGTGTGTTTGTCGTGGCAAACTGTCTGGCGCTGTTTATTTTGCTTTGTGCCACTGCCTTGCTCTATTTGTTTGTAGGTTGGTGCATGTCATGACACAGTTTCAAGTCACTATGAGATGGCAGGTATTGTTTTTGTTTGACTGGCATACACATCTTGGGATGATTATCTATTGGTTACTGTGGCTTTGCTTGCGGTGCATGGTTTCACTGTCCCCTTGCCACACAATTTTGGGTATGTTGTTTGTGTACTCACCCGGCTCTGGTATGTCTGTTAGACCATGGATGCTCTCTAGTGGTAGGATGTCCCACACCTTCCCCTCCCAGGTCCTGACGTAGACTGATTTGGCAGGAGGGCCACCGCCGGTGCACTGACTCAGGGCGTGATCTTTTTCAATGAGTTTCTTGACCCTCCTGCGCACGTCATACCACCTGTTCTGGATATCGTCCTTTGTGCGCCTTGCTGGTGCTTGTGCGTTCACCTTGTCCACAATCCTCGCCCACATCTTGGATTTCTGTGACATGGGAGTCCTTTGGACCAATGTACCAAGCAAATGTGGCTCTACTCTGATGATCTCGTCTACCAGCACTTCTAACTCACTATCTGTGAACTTTGGAATCTTCTTTGGGGGCATGGTGATGGGTGGTGATGGTGAGTGATGTGTGTGAGGGTGCAAGTGAGGGGGGGTTAGTGTTGGTTTTGCTAGCTGTATGTGTGTATGCTTTTGGATGAGGTGCTGATGGTGTGTGAGTTGTGTGATGGGTGAGTTGTGAGTGTGTCTGTGGTTGCTGTGTGATGGTGTTTGCTCTTGGCTGTGTCTCCTATTTGCAAGGGATCATGGTTGTGATAGTAGTCCTTTATATAGTTGGAGTTGTGGGTGTGTCTTTGTCACAGTTTTTTTTTTATTTGATATTTATTGGCTTTGTCATTGCTTGTTTGCTCCATTTTTTGTCTTTTTTCCTTTGGGTTTTGTAGGCATGAAGGAGTCTTTCTTCTGACGGAAACGGATGCTAATGTTTGCTCGTGCGGGGTTCTCCGCCTCATTCACGCTGACTATCTTCTGTGTTTCATACACGTCGGTCGCGGAGATCTTTATTTATTGTGGGTCCGGTTTTCTGTGCATGTCGGTCATGCGACTTAGTCTCCGTGCGAGTCGGTCTGGTTTTAAACGCATTGCATTGTACTGCGCGGATCGGACATCGCGGGTACGTGTTGGTCGGGTTCATTCCGGGTTTGTGTCAGTCGGTGAAACTCATGTCAGTTTTCCGTCCGGATCACTATTTTCTCAACGGCTCGGTCGTACGGCTTGTATTCCGTACGTGTCGGTTGTAATTCACACACGTTGCATCGTACTGCACGGGTCGTACGGCGCTGGTCCGTGTCGGTCGGTCTCCGGTCCGGGTCCGTGTCGTTCGGTACGATTTGCGGCCGGAATCAGAATCGACCCCATTGAATGCATCTTGATTCTAGGAATCTAGGGAAGATGAGAAGGATGAACTTGCAAGAAATGAGGGGAACAACAAGGTGACCAATTAGCAAAAAAATGGTTTTCAGAGCCTTATTGAAATAAAAGAACCTTGGTGTGGTGTATATTTCAGGATGAAAAGCTGAGGTGCCAACACCCAATTTGCATTGGGAAACTTTTATCAGATGGTGCATCCTGGGACTGAAGGTTCTTGTTCCGTTGTAGGGTGTTAAAATACTTGAAATAGAGGCAGGGCCTGCTTGGTAACAGTGTGGTGTACTAGACATAGAGCCTTTAACAGGAGGATCCTTTTGCTTGACAGGGAGTCTACCAAAATTATGCAGTGTCGGTAATCTATTTTTAACAGATTTCTCATCAATAGCACATTGACAACCTTGGATAATGCAAACTCTGAGTGAGTAGTGATAAAAGTGCTTGGTTTCTTTCTAGTGTACAAAAGATCCTCTAGCTTTTCTCGTGAACAGCAGCAACACAACACTATGAGCGGAGGGTAATGGGATTTGCCACTGTTCATCCTGGTTTTCATATTTGAGAGCAGTCTGAGGGCCTCTATGAGGAAGGTTCATCTTTTTACTGAACAAACTGTTAGACTGACCTATAGGCACCAGTCAAGGGTAAAGGAGGCAACATTAAGTTTTTGCATATAATTTCTCGTGCCAATAAGTCACCAATTAGTGTATCATTCTGATTTCTGTAAACTTTTATTTTAATCACCCATTGCTTCCACTGTTACCACCTCTCTTGTTTTCTAATATAAATATTTTCCAACACCCAGTTGTTGCTACCCGGCCTTCTGCACTTGCCACCTACTTCTCTCACCAATCTGTTTTTTACCATTTTTGACCCACCCTGCTATCAGCAGGCACCATCTTAAAATTAGTTGTAACCCTTTTTAAGAAGGCCTGCAACTAGTACACATGGGGACACATGTGCAGCAGTCATAACAAATAGACTTGTATTATTTGAACAAACCCTATCAAAGGTGATCGTCATGGATGCGCTCTCTTCCATGGCAGTCATCTTTTAAGGCATTCCTATTCTTAAAACGAGCACAATAGGCTTCACTGCCAAGACCTATTGGCTTTTCTTCAAAATATGTTCTCATATTTGAAGGTGATATGGTAGTGCTTGTTGTGGGATAATTTCAATCTGTTCAAGTCCATGCATGTCAGATACATATTTTAGCAGAAGGGGTTTTAATCATAGGCATCTATTCACCAAAATGCCAAGGGTAGTGGAAGTGACATCAAATACCCTTTGACATTAATGAAATCATAAGAAGTGACATCATATGGTCCTTAACCTTGATGTTTTTCAGGAAGGCATGTTTTATGACCCTAACATCACGCTCATATTTACTTAAACCACATCACACTCATTCTTATTCATTCTCACTCACTCACTCACACGGAGATGATGGACAAGGCGCTGAAACGCATCCCCAGTCACAGATCTGGGTTGAATCCATCGTCATTCTTTAGCTCACTTTGCCACCCCAGTTTGGACACAGCTCTGTGCAAATCAGTCTTGACCCTGTGCCTCATGGAAACGGTCCAGACCGAACTGCCAAGCCATGTCTTCTCTGGACTGGAAACAAGCATCCTGGGACCGGTTTTGGGGTAACACCCCATATCAGCCACAGCCACAGCTTGCCTAGCAGATTTGGCCATACTTGATCTCTTGAAGATCAATAACGCCCCTATCCACTTTGCGGGTCACACTTTAGATCTTATCTTAACCAATTCCCCTCACATCATCTGTGGGGAAACTCGTCCTTTGACTTGGTCAGACCATTCTTTGGTGGATTTCCAACTCATGAGTCCCAGAAATCACTCCACCTCTAAATCTCACGTCACATGATGGTACAGGCCATGGCGTAAACTTAAACCTGAGAAATTCCAGACTTCTTTCAGCTCCTGGAACACTGATTCTGACACATATAGTGTAGAAGAACAGCTAGCTCATTTTAATTCTATCTTACAATCCACTGTAGATCACGTAGCACCGCTGAAACCGCAGACCCACCCTCCCAAACACTCTCTAACTAGTTGGTACTCCCCTCCCCTCCGGATGGAAAAGAGCCAATGTACAAATTGGAACAGAAATGGCAACACTCACACAATGCACAGGACAAAGAGAGATTCAAAGCCGCACTGTCTTCTTATTATAAGAACTGGGGGGCCTATTAGGATGGCGGGCGGACTTTAATCTGCCCGCCACCCTAGCTGTGCTGGGACCGGCCGCCAGTGATGCGGCAGTCCCGCACTTGCAATTAGGATGCCACCGCCACCGTGGCGGTGGCATCCTCCATTCCCAGCATTGTGGTGGGCGGTGCTCACAGCACCGCACCGCCACAATGCTGGGATAGCACTGTGTGCATTGTCATGCACAAGGTGACAGGCACCGGGTGGTGCCTGCCACCATGTCCATGACAATGCAGGGGGGTACCATAGGTACCCCCCATATGCACCCCCACCCCCTCAATAACCTGCGGACCCGCAACGGGACTCTGAAAGCAGACTATGCATGGCTTTCCATGGCGGGGTCTCCGCCATGGAAAGGCATGCTCCGCCACCCATGCTAATATGGATGGAAGTGTCTAGCAGACACCACCACCATATATAGCCCCTCTTCCTCCCGGTTGACTGGTCGACCGGCGGAAAAACGGTGGATGGTCTTTCCATCCGCTGTGGTCCCCCCCGCCGTACTAATATTGTGGGGAGGAAATGGGTGGCGGGCAGGGAAGGATGTAAGGTGGATCTTACTGCTGGAATCTCCTGAGGCACAGCCGGGAGAAGGGACCCCTTGCACCATTTTAAACTTGTGTGTTTCATTTCTGTTTTTAACAGCTTAATCACTGCACCTTACTCCTCGCACAGCGGAAAACGCTGCCGAGGGCGGGGGTTTGTTTGTATTGCTGAGGCACAATTGGCTGGAACAGGAAGCCACGCCCACCAACCGTAGCCACGCCCCTTTTCTGCCAATACGCGCGCTGAACACGAGCGCTGCGTCTTACTGCTGGAATCTCCTGAGGCACAGCCGGGAGAAGGGACCCCTTGCACCATTTTAAACTTGTGTGTTTCATTTCTGTTTTTAACAGCTTAATCACTGCACCTTACTCCTCGCACAGCGGAAAACGCTGCCGAGGGCGGGGGTTTGTTTGTATTGTTGAGGCACAATTGGCTGGAACAGGAAGCCACGCCCACCAACCGTAGCCACGCCCCTTTTCTGCCAATACGCGCGCTGAACACGAGCGCTGCGTCTTACTGCTGGAATCTCCTGAGGCACAGCCGGGAGAAGGGACCCCTTGCACCATTTTAAACTTGTGTGTTTCATTTCTGTTTTTAACAGCTCAATCACTGCACCTTACTCCTCGCACAGCGGAAAACGCTGCCGAGGGCGGGGGTTTGTTTGTATTGCTGAGGCACAATTGGCTGGAACAGGAAGCCACGCCCACCAACCGTAGCCACGCCCCTTTTCTGCCAATACGCGCGCTGAACACGAGCGCTGCGTCTTACTGCTGGAATCTCCTGAGGCACAGCCGGGAGAAGGGACCCCTTGCACCATTTTAAACTTGTGTGTTTCATTTCTGTTTTTAACAGCTTAATCACTGCACCTTACTCCTCGCACAGCGGAAAACGCTGCCGAGGGCGGGGGTTTGTTTGTATTGCTGAGGCACAATTGGCTGGAACAGGAAGCCACGCCCACCAACCGTAGCCACGCCCCTTTTCTGCCAATACGCGCGCTGAACACGAGCGCTGCGTCTTACTGCTGGAATCTCCTGAGGCACAGCCGGGAGAAGGGACCCCTTGCACCATTTTAAACTTGTGTGTTTCATTTCTGTTTTTAACAGCTTAATCACTGCACCTTACTCCTCGCACAGCGGAAAACGCTGCCGAGGGCGGGGGTTTGTTTGTATTGCTGAGGCACAATTGGCTGGAACAGGAAGCCACGCCCACCAACCGTAGCCACGCCCCTTTGCACTGCTCACTTCATCCCTATGTAAGATGTGTCCTTACAGGAAGCGCAGCGGACGAGCGCAGCGGGCGCGACGATTGCGCGCTTAAGGCAAGCTCGTCTGCGCTCGTCCGCGCCGAGACCGGGCCTAGGGCATCCCCCTCTGCCCGAGCTCTCCCGCTCCACAAGGCAAACAGATACAGTAGAGAAACACTCATGCTACTAAACCCTTTGGCAGGCAGAGCTAACTGCCCTCGTCTAAGTCCCCACTTTGAGTCCGAGGCCAATAGTCTATGTCCCAACTGCCTAGGGCGCCTGCCTCATATCAATCCCCTCCCACTAGTTTTACATTCGAACCCCGAGCAGAACACAGGATATAGGCACTTTCTGCCAACACACGCCGTCCCCAAACAGACCATTAAGGGAGAACTAGTCAGTGGACTATTAAACGTCAGGTCCCTGCCGAAACACGCCACTGAAATACAGCTTTTGGTCGAGTCCAACTATCTGGACATTTTATTTCTGACTGAGACATGGACGGCTGCGGGAATGGAATTAGAGCTAGGGCCGGCCTGCCCGCCAGGATACAAGATCATTCATAAACCTAGGACCATAGGACGAGGAGGAGGAATAGGGATTATCTTCAAAGAGGAGCTAAATATTGCTACCTTAGATGTCGACACGGTCTCATGTACTGAAATACTTGGGATATCGATCAGACATGACTCAGGCCACTGCCTCACAAGCTTAATCTGCTACAGGACCCCGGGACATATCAACGCAACACAACAGCAGGAATTGATTGCCGTCATCAACAACATATCAATCTCACACAGCAAACTACTGGTACTAGGAGATTTCAATCTTTGGGATAATGATCAACTACACACGGCCTTCCACAATATCACCCACTCTTGGGAAAACTTAGGGCTGAAACAGTGGATAACTACCCCCACACATAAACAGGGAAATACACTGGATTTAATATTTGCGGCAGAGGATCTTATTACAATGAGAACTACGCTCCCAGTGGATTGGTCAGACCATCACCTTCTACTTTTCAACATTCACACCTTGACTAATACAGGACCTACCAATACACAGAGCAGATCCTTTATCGGACGCGATTGGAAAGGCCTGCTAAAAAGGAAAGAGAAAGGAAAGTTCAATCTCCATCACATTGGGAATTCATTCAACCCAGAGAACGACATCACCACTAACTATCTCACGCTGTGTAAAGAAGTAACCAAAAAGCTCGACGATACTGTACCCCTAAAAGTAATTAGGAAAAGAGGAAGACCCTCCGCGCCCTGGTACACGGATAATCTGAAGGCACTGAAAAGAGCCTGTAAAAATGCCGAAAGGATGTGGAGAAAAAATTACTCGGAGCCGGAGAAACTGATATGGAGACAAACCATTGTAAGATACAAAAAAGATATCGTCGCAGCCAAAGCAAACTATTTCGCCGACTTACTACTCCACAGCTCTAACAAGTCCTGTGACACTTTCAGGATAATCAGAGAGTTATCCAATCCGGATTGTGCGAACAGTCAAATTAAGCCCTCACAAGAATTATGCGATGACTTAGCTTCCTTCTTTCAGGAGAAAATTACTAAAATCATTGAGGGAATGAAGGGTGCTTCTATCTCCTCTGAGCAGGATATCAGTAACCCCAAGAATAGGGAAAAGAGCGAAGACAACGCAGGACGACCCAACCCAAAGGCTATCTTAGAACATTTTAAAGTCCTTACAGAACAAGACTTCACTAAAACTGCTCTTAATACAACTTCAGGGTCCCCTCTGGACCCTTTGCCCCACAAAATAGTAAAGGAGTTCAGGGATGACCTTTTCCCAGTATTGCAACAGCTTTGCAATCAATCCCTCATTTCTGGCACAGTACCAAAAGAATGGAAATTGGCGGTCGTTAACCCCCTATTAAAGAAACCTAACCTAGACCCGAACTGCAAAAAAACTACCGTCCTATATAGCTCCTGCCTTACCCTATAAAGATCATAGAGCGGTGGGTCAGCAGATCCCTTACACTCTTCCTAGAAACCAACAACATCCTGGAAGAGGAGCAATTCGGTTTCAGACCAGCTCACGGAACCGAGTCAGCTCTGCTGACAGTTCTGGATGACCTGCGAATGAGGGCGGACAGGGGGGAATCAGCAATCCTGATCCTGCTGGACCTGTCCGCCGCTTTCGATACGGTGAGCCACGACATTCTGCTGACAAGACTAAAAAACATTGGAATCGGCGGAGTGGCGCTTGATTGGTTTCACTCTTATTTAAAAGACAGATGGCAGGCAGTAGCCATCCCCCCATATCAGTCGGAATTTATCAAAGTCCCACATGGCGTCCCACAAGGGTCCGCAATCAGCCCGATACTTTTTAATATATATATGCAGCCCCTGTTGGGCATTATCAAGGCCCACGGTATTAGCGTGATCAACTATGCGGATGACACGCAGCTGATGATTTCCCTTGATGGTGCCCAGGCCAACTCACTCACGGATTTCCATACCTGTATGGCAGAAATGACACTCTGGCTAAACCAGAACTCACTACAATTTAATAGTGATAAAACGGAAATAATGCACTGCGCAGTTGGCAGAATTACCAGAAGTCTACCCACCGATTTTTGGCCCACGGACTTGGGGGAGTCATTAGCCCCAGTGAAATCAGTGAAGAATCTCGGAGTCAGCTTTAACGACCGTCTGAGCTTAGAGACCAATGTCAACAAGCAGATGGGTAGCTGCTTCGCCTTGATGAGAGGACTGCGAAAGCTGCTACCCCTCTTACCAGCGCAGGTCAGAACCACCATAGTTAGGAGCACCATTCTCAGCCGCCTGGACTACTGTAATGCTCTGCTTCTGGAATCCCCGACCTATTTGATCTCCAGATTGCAAAGCATCCAGGCGGCAGCAGCGAAGCTGGCACTCTCCCGAGAGCGAAGATCCTCTACCACCCTCGCTCTAGCCGATCTTCACTGGCTACCTGTACATCAAAGGATCTGCTTTAAATCCCTCTGCATTGTCTTTAGGGCAGTACACGGAATGGGCCCTCGACCACTTCAAAAGAAATTCAAATGGTATATACCCACACGGTCCCTCCGTTCCTCATCTTCCAACCTGATAAGCATACCCAGAATCAGGAAAGCCACTTATGGTGGCAGAGCTTTCAGCTTAGCCGCAGCCCATCTGTGGAACAAATTGCCTATCGACATCAGGAAAACAGATGAACTGATGGCTTTCCGTAAAAAGGTGAAAACATGGCTTTTCCCCAAAGTCTAATTTCACCAGAACTTTATACTCCCCCCTCCTCTGTTGCACAGTACTTTCAGCAATATGTACACAGCGCCAGGATGCCCGTAGGGTTACAGTAGCGCTCTACAAATGCTATAAATAAATAAATAAATAAATCGCCACCGCCAAGCGGGCGGTGGCGATCCTCCCTACATCTGAATCGACCCCTTAAAGTCTGCATGGAAATTGCACATCACAAATCAACTAGAACGGGTTGGGAACATCTCTAGGAATCTTTATCCGCTCCTGAAGACCTTCACTAACCCTAAGGCTAGCGATACTGCAGAGATTCCCTCAAAGTCGCTGTGTGACAATATAGCATCCTTTCTAACCCAGAAAATCAACGCTATTTACCATAAAATTATCGCATCCAACGGAATTCCTAATAACCCCTCTACAGAATGCCTTGTAACCTCCATCAACACCGCGCAGTCACCCTTTTTTCCTTCACTTACCACATAAGAGGTAGAATCTCTTCTAACCAAAGTTAAATCTGGGTCCCCCCTAGATGTAATCCCCACAAAGATCTCCTCCTGACTAGCTAAACAGCTAGCCACACCCATTTGCACTATCCTCAACAGCTCTTTGAGGGTTGTGTAGACTCCCTCCTAAATGGAAAGCAGCACAAGTTGTTCCCATTCGTAAAAACCTTAAGGTCCCCACTACCGAGCTGTCCATTATAGCCCCATTTCTCTGCTCCCCCTTGAGAGCAAGCTCCTTAAAAATCACATAAACAGGCACTTATCTGATTTTGTTGAAACCTCTCATTGCCTGGATGTCTCCCAGTCAGGTTTCCGGGCCAAGCGCAGTACTGAGTCCGCCCTGATAGAGGTAACTGATAATATCAGAAGGGCCCTGGACAAGGGGCAGGCAGCACTTTTAGTGCTGCTTGACCTATCTGCGGTGTTTGACACCATCTCTCACCAAATCCTACTCAAGAGACTTCAGGACATTGGGGTTCAAGGGGTTGCACTGAAATGGATGACAGAATTTCTAACTGATAGAACCCAGACAGTCACTTTGAGCACTTTTAGATCTAAGACCACCAAAGTTACCAAGGGAGTACGGCAGGGCTCCTGTTTGAGCCCTACCCTCTTTAACATTTATTTTACTCCCTTGGCTAAACTAATGAGGACCCTAGGGTTTAGTCCTATCTCCTATGGGGACGACACCCAGCTCCTACTCACCTTTGATAAGTTCAGTCCTAACATACAACTCATCTTTTCAGAGGGCATGAAGACCATTGCCGCCTGGATGAGGGCTAACATCCTTCAACTGAATGCCGAAAAATTGGAGCTCATGTTGTTTGGAGGAGGAGCTGGACTCCTGGTCGGTGGCCGGAGGAGCTGGGTTCTACTCCCACTCCAAAAGTAGTGGTCAAAAACCTAAGAATCCGTGTTGACCAGAATTTTATGCTCGAAGCACATGCCACTACCGCCGCTGGCACCGGCTTTCACACACTCAGCCTCCTCAGAAGAGTTTTTCCTATGGTACCATCCCCCACGCGAAAAATACTGATGCAAGCTCTACTACTGCAATGCACTGTTGGCTTTGGCCAATGAGGCTTCCTTAAACAAGTTGCAAGTGGTCCAGAATACGGCAGCCCGACTAGTAGCAAATGACCCTCCCTGAACGGCCTCTATACGACTTCTTAATAAACTCCACTGGCTCCATGTGAGAAAGCGGGTGAAATTCAAGATCTGCTGTACTGTTTTTAAAGCCCTTAACGGCCTGGGGCATTCCTACCTATCTGACAAACTGCTAAAGTATACCCCCTGTCGGTCCTTCCGATCAGGATCCAAGCTCCTCCTTTGCACCCTGAGAATTAAAAAGGCTTGCATGGGTGGCAAAGCATTTACTTACCTTGCCCCGACTTTCTGGAACAAACTCCCCCACAAACTACGCGACTGCCAGAGCCTTCCACACTTCAGGAAACTGTTAAAAAACCCATCACTTCTGAGGCCCACTCGTTTGGCTGTAGCATGATGTCCGAGCGCGGAGATCCCCCTTACGGGGTGATTCGGGCACTATATAAATTAATAAATATCAAATCAGCCAGGCTAGCTTGAATCCAGTGGAAAACTGAGCAAGGGACCCACGTCCGGGCATACCCTGCCAACTTAGGGCGAACAAAAGCAAACACAAGGAAATGATGGACGGGGCGCTGAAACTTTCCAGATACTTAACCCCAGACACAAATCTGGGTTTAATCCATCATCATTCTTTAGCTCACTTCGCCACCCCAGTTCAGACACAGCTATATGCAAATCAGTCTTGACCCTGTGCCTCATGGGAAGAGGCCAGACTGAACTGCCAGGCCATGTCTTTCCTGGACTGGAAACAAGCATCCTGGGACAGGTTTTGGGGTAGCACCCCATATCAGCCAGGCTAGTTTGAATCCGTTGGCAAAGTGAGCTAGGGACCCACGTCTGGGCATGCCCAGCCAACTTAGGGCGAACAAAGCAAACACAAGGAGATGATGGATGGAGCACTAAAAGTTTTCAAACACTCAACCCCAGTCACAGATCTGGGTTGGATCCATCATCATTCTTTAGCTCACTTTGCCACCCCAGTTCAGACACAGCTATAAGAAAATCAGTCTTGACCCTGTGCCTCATGGGAACAGTTCAGACTGAACTGCCAAGCCATGTCTTCCCGGGACTGGAAACAAGCATCCTGGGACCAGTTTCAGAGTAGCACCCCTCATCAGCCAGGCTAGCTTGAATCCGGTGGCAAAGTGAGCAAGGGAGCCACGTCTGGGCATACCCAGCCAACTTAGGGCGAACAAAGCAAACACAAGGAGATGATGGATGGGGTGCTGAAACTTTGCAGACACTCACCCCCAGTCACAGAACTGAGTTGAATTCATCATCATTCTTTTGCTCACTTTGTCACCACAGTTCAGACACAGCTATATGCAAATGAGTCTTGACCCTGTGGCTCATGGGAACAGTCCATACCGAACTGCCAAGCCATGTCTTCCCTGGACTGGATACAAGCATCATGGTACCGGTTTCAGAGTAGCGCCCCTCATCAGCCAGTCTAGCTTGAATCCAGTGGCAAAGTGAGCAATGAACCCAGGTCTGGGCATACACTGCCAAATCAGGCTGAACAAAGCAAACACAAGGAGATGATGGATGGAGCGCTGAAACGTTTCAGACAATCACCCCCACTCACAGATCTGAGTTGGAGCCATCATCATTCTTTAGCTCACTTCGCCACCCCAGTTCAGACACAGCTATATGCAAATCAGTCTTGACCCTATGCCTCATGGGAGCAGTCCAGACAGAACTGCCAAGCCATGTCTTCCCTGGACCAGAAACAAGCATCCTGGGAACGGTTTCATGGTAACACCACTCATCAGCCAGGCTAGCTTGAATACAGTGCAAAGTGAGCAAGGTACTCACATCTGGGCATACCCTGCCAACTTAGGGCTAACAAAGCAAACACAAGGAGATGATGGACGGGGCACTGAAACTTTTCAGACACTCAACCCCAGTCACAGATCTAGGTTGAATCCATCATCATCTCTTAGCTCACTTTGCCACCCCAGTTCAAACACAGCTATATGCAAATCAGTCTTGACCCTGTGCCTCATGAAAACAGTCTTGACGGAACTGCCAAGCCATATCTTCCCTGGACTGGAAACAAGCATCCTGGGACCGGTTTCGGAGTAGCACCCCTCATCAGCCAAGCTAGCTTGAATCCAGTGGCAAATTGAGCAAGGGACCCACATCTGGGCATACCCTGCCAATTTAGGGTGAACAAAGCAAACACAAGGAGATGATGGACGGGGCACTGAAACTTTTCAGACACTCAACCCCAGTCACAGATCTAGGTTGAATCCATCATCATTCCTTAGCTCACTTCGCCACCTCATTTCAAACACAGCTATATTCAAATCAGTATTGACCCTGTGCCTCATGAAAACAGTCTTGACGGAACTACCAAGCCATATCTTCCCTGGACTGGAAACAAGCATCCTGGGACCGGTTTCGGAGTAGCACCCCTCATCAGCCAGGCTAGATTGAATCCAGTGGCAAAGTGAGCAAGGGACCCACATCTGGGCATACCCTGCCAACTCAGGCCGAACAAAGCAAACACAAGGAGATGATGGAAGGGGTACTGAAACTTTTCAGACACTTACCCCCAGTCACAGATCTGAGTTGGATCCATCATCATTCTTTAGCTCACTTCGCCACCCCAGTTCAGACACAGCTATATGCAAATCAGTCTTGAACCTCTGCCTCATGGGTTAGAGTCCAGACCGAACTGTCAAGCCATGTCTTCTCTGGACCAGAAACAAGCATCCTGGGACCGATTTTGGAGTAACACCCCTCTCAGCGAGGCTAGCTTGAATCCAGTGGCAAAGAGAGCAAGGGACCCACATCTGGGCATACCCTGCCAACTTAGGGCAAACAGAGCAAACACAAGAAGATGATGGATGGACAGGGTGCTGAAACTTTTCAGACGCTCACCCCTATTCACAAATATGGGTTGAATCCATCCTCAGCGCTGGTTGCCTGGGCGAAGCTGTGTTCAATGTTCGCCAGGAGAGGACCATTTTGGTGTGTTTCTGGGTGATTTTAACAATTTCAACTACTTTTAAGACAGTCTCTTGCTGTTAACTTGCTGCTATTGACACAAAAGGTAGTCAGAAGGTGCACAGCTGCAGGGTTCAAGTTTTCAAAACAAAGTTCAGTAGTGCGGGTGCTCCCTCAGGAGGCGTGTCCGTCCAAACACGTCATTAAATCATTAATTGGTTGTGCATACATAAAGTATGAATGCATCCCTGCATGGGGCACACCATTGGTTCATCCAACAAAAGAAGACTCCTTATAAGTGTTCTTTGAATGTTACTTAGGTTTATTTTTAACAGTCTCTTGATATTATTATCATATCTGAGTAAAGCTTCAATTGCGACTAGCCGTATTCATCATCATATATGTATATACAATCTCCTTACTGCTCCGATGCATTTCGGGCTTGCTAGCCCTTTCTCTAGGAGCTCTAAAAAAAACAAAAGGATATAGCTATAAACATTGCTATAATGTACTGAACATGTCATCAAATACACAGGTTTCATGGCATAGTGAGCCGTGATGGTGTTAAACTGCATGCAAAACGGATCGGAACCGGTATGTGAGTGGTGGTTAAAGTGCTCAGTGTAAACGAAACGGTCGATAAACAAACAGAACGGACTACTTACAGGTCAGTGTAACTGATCTGATCAAGTTTCCATTGCTGTAAACGAAAATCAAAGTATCGTTAATGTCTAGGGATCACAAGCGTGGAATCACCTTACAAAATAACGAGGCGGTGGTGTACCGACTTACTGCAAATCAGGAGTGAAGGCTTAAAGAAAATGCCGGGTGTCCGCAAACACTGGTATCTGCGTTTTGATGGCCGCGGTGCGGGGTCAGGTGATGTGTGGGGTTAAATAAGAATCATGACTGGTTAAGACGATCAGGTGGGCTAAATAAACATAGATGACAGACTAAAACGACGGCCATATTAAGGTGGAAAAAAGTAAGGTTAATGGTGTTTTGTATAACGTAGCATATTCATTTGCATAGGCCACATATAAAAGAGGGTACAGCATCAGTAAGCCACTAGAAACGTGATTAGAATAGATTATAAAAAGCAGCTAAATTCAATTCTATCATTCAGCCCAAAGGGCTGCATTGACTGTAGTCGATAAATCCATGACATTTCTTGCTGCAGTAATTGCTTGTTATTGTCTCTTCCCTCTCGTTTTTGGCTAATTTCAAGTACCATGTATATTAATTGCGCAATATTATGTTTTTGTTCGATAAAATGCACAGCAATGTTGGACTTCTCGTTTCGGGTTCTTATGTTGGACTTGTGTTCATTTATCCGCACTTTTATTTTCCTTTCAGTCTTCCCTATGTAGATTTTTCCACATGGGAATTTTAATAAATATATCAGATTTGTCGAATCACAAGTTGCGTTAACCCTTAGTTTAATGTCATTCCCTTTCATAGGGTGGGTGATGCTGTTGCCTTTGATGACGCTATTACAATTGTTGCAGTTCATACAGGGGCGTGTGCCTCTCGCATCACCTATTTCAAAGGGTTCTTTTGCTAGTATCTCCTTGATATTGCTATTTCGGGTATATGCGAAAATAGGAGGATCTTTGAACATTTCATTGAAATCAGGCTCCAGTTTTAGGATCGGCCAATGTTTCAGTATAATTTTCTTGTATGTAGTACTGAGGGTGGAGAATTTAGATACTAGTACCATCCTGGTGTCTTTTGGTTTGGTAATTTTCTTAAGTGCTTCTTCTCTACTAATCGAAGCCACTCGGGTTTAAGCCTATTAACTTAACTTAACTTGCTGCTATTGCCATTTTGCACAAGGGAAGGAAGGGAGTGAGGGGATCGAACCGGCGGGCCGCCATCTTGACGGTTAGCGGTCTAGTGGCTGGACGCTGGGTTACTTAAGCAGCCCGCTGACGCGCAGCACTGGTTGCCTGGGCGAAGCTGTGTTCAATGCTCGCCAGGAGAGGACCTTTTCGGTGTGTTTCTGAGTAATTTTAACAATTTCAACTACTTTTAAGACAGTCTCTTGCTGCTAACTTGCTGCTATTGCCATTTTGCACAAGGGAAGGAAGGGAGGGAGGGGATAGATCCAGCGGGCTGCCATCTTGATGGTTAGTGATCTAGTGGCTAGACGCTGGGTTACTTCACCAGCACGCGGACATGAACGCGCAGCGCTGGTTGCCTGGGCAAAGCTGTGTTCAATGCTCACCAGGAGAGGACCATTTTGGTGTGTTTCTGAGTGATTTTAACAATTTTAACTACTTTTAAGACAGTCTCTGGATGCTAACTTAATGCTATTGCCATTTTGCACAAGGGATGGAAGGGAGGGAGGGGATCGAACTGGCGGGCTGCCATATTGACGGTTAGCGGTCTAGTGGCTGGACGCTGGGTTACTTAACCAGCACGCTGACATGGACGAGCAGCGCTGGTTGCCTGGGCGAAGCTGTGTTCAATGATAGCCAGAAGAGGACCATTTCGGTGTGTTTCTGAGTGATTTTAACAAGTTTAACTACTTTTAAGCCTGTCTCTTGCTGCTAACTTTTTGCTATTGCCATTTTGCACAAGGAAAGGAAGGAAGGGAGGGGATCAAACCGGCGGGTCGCCATCTTGACGGTTAGCAGTCTAGTGGCTGGATGCTAGGTTACTTAACCAGCACGCTGACGAGGACGTGTGCCGCGGGAGCGCCGAAGGCGCGCCTGAGGCAAGCCCGTCTGCGCCCGTCCGCATTAGGACCGGGCTCAGGGCCAGTCCCCCTGCCCATTTTTCTCACAGATATGACAAGTTACACCAAAGAAGAGCTATGTAGGTTGAATCCTGGTAAGGGAAAGTGAAGCTGCCCCACTATCCCCCTAAAGTCCGCTGACAAAGGCAAGGAAAGCACTTGCCCCAGTTGCCGTCTATACCTTCCCCATATTTTTGACCTGCCAGCTTCTGGTCCAGGTGTCAGACCAGCCAAGAAGGGTAATGCAGCTGATGCTGATCCATTAAAATGCATCTTAATAAACACCAGATCATTAATCAAACATAGCGTAGAATGTGCTCTACTACTGGAGGAACTTGAGATAAAGTTGGCCTTCATCATTGAGTCATGGACAGATAGTGCCTCTGGACCAGATCTTGTGAAAGCAACTCCTCCAGGTTTTCATTGTTATACACTGGAAAGGCCACATAAAAAAGGGGGAGGGTTGGCAGTTATATATCATGATTCAGTGGAACCTATTTTTCATACCACCTCCAACACTTCCTGTGAGGCCTCAGCCTTCAGTATCCACAGAGCACATTACAGGACCTATAAAGGTATACTGCTTTACCGTCCACCAGGCCCTAGAAGAGGATTTCTGGACAAATTAGGCACCTTGCTCGAGAAAGGGCTATTTCTAGACTCCTGCACGGTGCTGGGAGATTTTAATTTTTATCTGGATGCTCCTCAGGATCCAGATACTGCTCAACTGGAGCAAATTATGGGGGCAGGAGATCTAAAGCGGTTAGTGAAGGTCTCGACCCATGATAGAGGGCACACCCTGGATGGGATATCTTCTAACAATCGTGACTTAGTCTGTAACTCAGTTCTTCCTTTATCATGGTCTGATCACTGGGCCATTCAATTTGAACTGAACAGTCACGGTGGCCATTTAGCCAGTGCAAAGCCAACTCAGGAGATCGCAACTAGGGCCTGGGGAAGAGTGGACACAAAAAAACTTGGAGATGCTCTGAGATGCTCAATGTGTCCTCTTCCTCTGGAAGTGGAAGAAGCCACACAAGCCTATACACAATGGCTAGGTACAGCTTGCAATCTTTTAGCCCCTGAAAAAAAGTGGACTCCCGTATGGGCTAAACCCTCAGCACCCTGGTACCCTGAGGAACTCTGAGTCAAAAAATTGGCCTGTAAGCAACTGGAATGGGTTTGGCACAAAAGGTATGCAGGTGTCGACAAGGAAAGTTATAAACACAGTATCACCATCTATAAACAGTTATTATTAGAAGTCCCCCAAACAAATTTCACATCGCAAATAGCACTAGCCAAATCAAATTCCAAGGAACTTCTTTAAACTATAAAAATACTTGCCACCCCGAATGTCCCAAAAAGTCAGAGTAATCCTGAACTTTATGATAAACTAACCGACTTATTTAAACAAAAAGTAGAAATCATCTTACCTTCATTTACGCAAGCTGACAAAAAGGCACATGTACACCCATGCACGGATGGGCTGGACAGTCCCTGCCCTGCACCAGTGTTAGAACAATTGAAACTTCTTGGGATATCAGATACAAATACATTTCTGAATTCTATCCGCTCTGGAGCCCCCACCGATCCCTGCCCAGTGCGGATTATCATGTAAATTCCAGAAATTATCGGAACTGCACTTACACCCCTGCTGAATGCTATATTCAGATCAGGCACATTTCCCAAAATCTGGAAGAAGGCCTTGGCTCTCCCTTTGTTGAAAAACAGACCTTGGATCCTCAAGATTCTAACAAAAACAGGCCAATCTCACGGCTCCCATTCCCTGCCAAACTTTTGGAAAAAGCTATGAACACCCAACTCAGTGTGTTCCTTCAGTCCGAAAACTCCCTTGACCCATCCCAATATGGGTTTAGAACAGATCACAGCACGGAGTCGGCTCTACTTAAATCTAGGGAGGATATTAGAGAAGCCCTGGACAAAGGTGGCAATGCTATTCTGATCCTGTTGGATCTCTCCGCGGCCTTCGACACAGTCCATCATGAAGTGTTGATGGACCGGTTGTCTGATATAGGAGTGGAAGGTCGAGCATAGAAACTCCTGCAATTATTTCTTTCCGACAGATCACAAACTGTAAATCTGGATGGCAACATGTCTAAATCATTCTCCCTTCCATATGGGGTGCCACAGGGCTTGTCACTAAGCCCCACACTTTTCAATATCTATGTGGCACCCCTGGCTGAAGTCATTATATCATTTGGCTTCCAACTCACCTCCTATGCCGATAACACTCAAATAGTGTTGTCATTGACTGAGGGGGTGCAAAAGAAAACAGGGACACATTTCCATGACTGTATGGGTGCCATTTCGGGCTGGATGTCCTTCAGCTGCCTGGAGTTAAACTCCAGCAAGGCCGAGGTCATAAAGTTTGGAAACAATCCAAGGGTGTGGACACCCGAATGGTGGCCTGAAGATCTTGGCTCTTGCCCCATACCCACTAGGAAAGCAAAAAACCTTGGGGTACTGGTGGACAACAAGCTCACTATGGGTGACCATATAAGCATGGTGATCTCGGCCTGCTTTCTGGCCCTAAGAATTATAAGAAAAATTAAGTTCTTCCTTTCTGAAAGCAGCCTCCAAACAGTGGTAACAGCCCTCATAATGTCACGCCTGGACTACTGCAATGGCCTGTATCTTAATTCTCAAAAGCAACGCATCAATCAGCTCTAACTAGCTCAAAACACAGCGGCCAGATTGGTGTCAGGAACTCCTAAATTTGTCTCCGTAAAAGAAAAGCTGAGGCAACTTCACTGGCTCCCGGTGAAACAAAGAGTACACTTTAAGGCACTGTGCACTGTCTTTAAGGTTATTAATGGAGAAGGACCTGACTTCCTTAGGCATAATTTCCAATGGTATGTCCCTGGAAGAATATTACGCTCCACCGGAGCTAAACAAGTTCAAGTACCCCTATTTAAAAGAGTCAACTGGGGAGGCAGGAGCTTCATTATTTGTGCCTCTAGGGCATGGAACAAGCTTCCTTTTCATCTCAGGAATGCCCCGGATCTCCTCTCCTTTAGAAAGGGGCTGAAGACATGGCTTTTCACTCAGTAGTACACTTCCCTTTGTTCCCTAGCAACCAGTTCTTAGCGACAGGATACCCCAGGGTAACCGTGCGCTCTACAAGTGTGATTAACATAAAATAACATCATTCTTTAGTTCACTTCGCCACCCCAGTTCAGACACAGCTATATGCAAATCAGTCTTCACCCTGTGCCTCATGGAAACAGCCCAGACGTAACTGCCAAGCCATTTCTTCCCTGGACCGAAAAAAAGCACCCTGGAACCGGTTTCGGGATAACACCCCTCATCAGCCAAGCTAGCTTGAATCCAGTGGCAAAGTGAGCAAGGGACCCACGTCTGGGCATACCTTGCCAACATAGGGGGAACAAAGCAAACACAAGGAGATGATGGATGAACAGAGCGCTGAAACTCTTCAGACACTCACCCCTATTCACAAATATGGGTTGAATCCATCATCATTCTTTAGTTCACATTGCCACCCCTGTTCAGACACCGCTATATGCAGATCAGTCTTGACCCTGTGCCTCATGGGAACAGTCCAGACTGAACTGTCAAGCCATGTCTTCTCTGGACCAGAAACAAGCATCCAGGGACCGATTTTGGGGTAACACCCCTCTCAGCGAGGCTAGCTTGAATCCAATGGCAAAGAGAGCAAGGGACCCACATCTGGGCATACCCTGCCAACTTAGGGCAAACAGAGCAAACACAAGGAGATGATGGATGGACAGGGTGCTGAAACTTTTCAGACACTCACCCCTATTCACAAATATGGGTTGAAACCATCATCAGCGCTGGTTGCCTGGGCGAAGCTGTGTTCAATGTTCGCCAGGAGAGGACCATTTTGGTGTGTTTCTGAGTTATTTTAACAATTTTAACTACTTTTAGGACAGTCTCTTGCTGCTAACTTGCTGCTATTGCCATTTTGCAAAAGGGAAGGAAGGGAGGGAGGGGATCGAACCGGTGGGCTGCCATCTTGATGGTTAGTGGTCTAGTGGCTAGACGCTGGGTTATTTAACCAGCACGCGGACGTGCAGCGCTGGTTGCCTGGGCGATGCTGTGTTCAATGCTCGCCAGGAGAGGACCATTTTGGTGTATTTCTGAGTGATTTTAACAATTTTAACTACTTTTAAGACAGTCTCTTGATGCTAACTTGCTGCTATTGCCATTTTGCACAAGGGATGGAAGGGAGGGAGGGGATCGAACCGGCGGGCCGCCATATTGATGGTTAGCAGTCTAGTGGCTGGACGCTGGGTTACTTAACCATCACGCTGACATGGACGTGCAGCTCTGGTTGCCTGGACGAAACTGTGTTCAATGTTCGCCAGGAGAGGACCATTTTGGTGTGTTTCTGAGTTATTTTAACAATTTTAACTACTTTTAGGACAGTCTCTTGCTGCTAACTAGCTGCTATTGCCATTTTGCAAAAGGGAAGGAAGGGAGGGAGGGGATCAAACCGGCGGGCTGCCATCTTGATGGTTAGTGGTCTAGTGGCTAGACGCTGGGTTACTTAACCAGCACGCGGACGTGGACGTGCAGCGCTGGTTGCCTGGGCGAAGCTGTGTTCAATGCTCGCCAGGAGAGGACCATTTTGGTGTGTTTCTGAGTGATTTTAACAATTTTAACTACTTTTAAGACAGTCTCTTGATGCTAACTTGCTGCTATTGCCATTTTGCACAAGGGACGCAAGGGAGGGAGGGGATCGAACCGGCGGGCCGCCATCTTGACGGTTAGCAGTCTAGTGGCTGGACTCTGGGTTACTTAACCATCACGCTGACATGGACGTGCGGCTCTGGTTGCCTGGACGAAGCTGTGTTCAATGCTCTCCAGGAGAGGACCATTTCGGTGTGTTTCTGAGTGATTTTAACAAGTTTAACTAGTTTTAAGACAGTCTCTTGCTGCTAACTTGTTGCTATTGCCATTTTGCACAAGGGAAGGAAGGAAGGGAGGGGATCAAACCGGCGGGCCGCCATCTTGACGGTTGGCAGTCTAGTGGCTGGATGCTGGGTTACTTAACCAGCACGCTGACGAGAATGTGTGTCACGGGCGCGCCAAAGGCGCGCCTAAGGCAAGCCCGTCTGCGCCTGCCCTTTTACTCACAGATATGACAAGTTACACTAAAGAAGAGCTATGTAGGCTGAATCCTGATAAGGGAATGCGAAGCTGCCCCACTATCCCCCTAAAGGCCACTGACAAAGGCATGGAAAGCCCTTGCCCCAGTTGCCGTCTATACCTTCCCCATATTTTTGACCTGCCAGCTTCTGGTCCAGGTGTCAGACCAGCCAAGAAGGGTAATGCAGCTGATGCTGATCCATTAAAATGCATCTTAATAAACACCAGATCATTAATCAAACATAGCGTAGAATGTGCTCTACTACTGGAGGAACTTGAGATTAAGTTGGCCTTCATGATTGAGTCATGGACAGATAGTGCCTCTGGACCAGATCTTGTGAAAGCAACTCCTCCAGGTTTTCATTGTTATACACTGGAAAGGCCACATAAAAAAGGGGGAGGGTTGGCAGTTATATATCATGATTCAGTGGAACCTATTTTTCATACCACCTCCAACACTTCCTGTGAGGCCTCAGCCTTCAGTATCCACAGAGCACATTACAGGACCTATAAAGGTATACTGCTTTACCGTCCACCAGGCCCTAGAAGAGGATTTCTGGACAAATTAGGCACCTTGCTCGAGAAAGGGCTATTTCTAGACTCCTGCACGGTGCTGGGAGATTTTAATTTTTATCTGGATGCTCCTCAGGATCCAGATACTGCTCAACTGGAGCAAATTATGGGGGCAGGAGATCTAAAGCAGTTAGTGAAGGTCTCGACCCATGATAGAGGGCACACCCTGGATGGGATATCTTCTAACAATCGTGACTTAGTCTGTAACTCAGTTCTTCCTTTATCATGGTCTGATCACTGGGCCATTCAATTTGAACTGAACAGTCACGGTGGCCATTTAGCCAGTGCAAAGCCAACTCAGGAGATCGCAACTAGGGCCTGGGGAAGAGTGGACACAAAAAAACTTGGAGATGCTCTGAGATGCTCAATGTGTCCTCTTCCTCTGGAAGTGGAAGAAGCCACACAAGCCTATACACAATGGCTAGGTACAGCTTGCAATCTTTTAGCCCCTGAAAAAAAGTGGACTCCCGTATGGGCTAAACCCTCAGCACCCTGGTACCCTGAGGAACTCTGAGTCAAAAAATTGGCCTGTAAGCAACTGGAATGGGTTTGGCACAAAAGGTATGCAGGTGTCGACAAGGAAAGTTATAAACACAGTATCACCATCTATAAACAGTTATTATTAGAAGTCCCCCAAACAAATTTCACATCGCAAATAGCACTAGCCAAATCAAATTCCAAGGAACTTCTTTAAACTATAAAAATACTTGCCACCCCGAATGTCCCAAAAAGTCAGAGTAATCCTGAACTTTATGATAAACTAACCGACTTATTTAAACAAAAAGTAGAAATCATCTTACCTTCATTTACGCAAGCTGACAAAAAGGCACATGTACACCCATGCACGGATGGGCTGGACAGTCCCTGCCCTGCACCAGTGTTAGAACAATTGAAACTTCTTGGGATATCAGATACAAATACATTTCTGAATTCTATCCGCTCTGGAGCCCCCACCGATCCCTGCCCAGTGCGGATTATCATGTAAATTCCAGAAATTATCGGAACTGCACTTACACCCCTGCTGAATGCTATATTCAGATCAGGCACATTTCCCAAAATCTGGAAGAAGGCCTTGGCTCTCCCTTTGTTGAAAAACAGACCTTGGATCCTCAAGATTCTAACAAAAACAGGCCAATCTCACGGCTCCCATTCCCTGCCAAACTTTTGGAAATAGCTATGAACACCCAACTCAGTGTGTTCCTTCAGTCCGAAAACTCCCTTGACCCATCCCAATATGGGTTTAGAACAGATCACAGCACGGAGTCGGCTCTACTTAAATCTAGGGAGGATATTAGAGAAGCCCTGGACAAAGGTGGCAATGCTATTCTGATCCTGTTGGATCTCTCCGCGGCCTTCGACACAGTCCATCATGAAGTGTTGATGGACCGGTTGTCTGATATAGGAGTGGAAGGTCGAGCATAGAAACTCCTGCAATTATTTCTTTCCGACAGATCACAAACTGTAAATCTGGATGGCAACATGTCTAAATCATTCTCCCTTCCATATGGGGTGCCACAGGGCTTGTCACTAAGCCCCACACTTTTCAATATCTATGTGGCACCCCTGGCTGAAGTCATTATATCATTTGGCTTCCAACTCACCTCCTATGCCGATAACACTCAAATAGTGTTGTCATTGACTGAGGGGGTGCAAAAGAAAACAGGGACACATTTCCATGACTGTATGGGTGCCATTTCGGGCTGGATGTCCTTCAGCTGCCTGGAGTTAAACTCCAGCAAGGCCGAGGTCATAAAGTTTGGAAACAATCCAAGGGTGTGGACACCCGAATGGTGGCCTGAAGATCTTGGCTCTTGCCCCATACCCACTAGGAAAGCAAAAAACCTTGGGGTACTGGTGGACAACAAGCTCACTATGGGTGACCATATAAGCATGGTGATCTCGGCCTGCTTTCTGGCCCTAAGAATTATAAGAAAAATTAAGTTCTTCCTTTCTGAAAGCAGCCTCCAAACAGTGGTAACAGCCCTCATAATGTCACGCCTGGACTACTGCAATGGCCTGTATCTTAATTCTCAAAAGCAACACATCAATCAGCTCTAACTAGCTCAAAACACAGCGGCCAGATTGGTGTCAGGAACTCCTAAATTTGTCTCCGTAAAAGAAAAGCTGAGGCAACTTCACTGGCTCCCGGTGAAACAAAGAGTACACTTTAAGGCACTGTGCACTGTCTTTAAGGTTATTAATGGAGAAGGACCTGACTTCCTTAGGCATAATTTCCAATGGTATGTCCCTGGAAGAATATTACGCTCCACCGGAGCTAAACAAGTTCAAGTACCCCTATTTAAAAGAGTCAACTGGGGAGGCAGGAGCTTCATTATTTGTGCCTCTAGGGCATGGAACAAGCTTCCTTTTCATCTCAGGAATGCCCCGGATCTCCTCTCCTTTAGAAAGGGGCTGAAGACATGGCTTTTCACTCAGTAGTACACTTCCCTTTGTTCCCTAGCAACCAGTTCTTAGCGACAGGATACCCCAGGGTAACCGTGCGCTCTACAAGTGTGATTAACATAAAATAACATCATTCTTTAGTTCACTTCGCCACCCCAGTTCAGACACAGCTATATGCAAATCAGTCTTCACCCTGTGCCTCATGGAAACAGCCCAGACGTAACTGCCAAGCCATTTCTTCCCTGGACCGAAAAAAAGCACCCTGGAACCGGTTTCGGGATAACACCCCTCATCAGCCAAGCTAGCTTGAATCCAGTGGCAAAGTGAGCAAGGGACCCACGTCTGGGCATACCTTGCCAACATAGGGGGAACAAAGCAAACACAAGGAGATGATGGATGAACAGAGCGCTGAAACTCTTCAGACACTCACCCCTATTCACAAATATGGGTTGAATCCATCATCATTCTTTAGTTCACATTGCCACCCCTGTTCAGACACCGCTATATGCAGATCAGTCTTGACCCTGTGCCTCATGGGAACAGTCCAGACTGAACTGTCAAGCCATGTCTTCTCTGGACCAGAAACAAGCATCCAGGGACCGATTTTGGGGTAACACCCCTCTCAGCGAGGCTAGCTTGAATCCAATGGCAAAGAGAGCAAGGGACCCACATCTGGGCATACCCTGCCAACTTAGGGCAAACAGAGCAAACACAAGGAGATGATGGATGGACAGGGTGCTGAAACTTTTCAGACACTCACCCCTATTCACAAATATGGGTTGAAACCATCATCAGCGCTGGTTGCCTGGGCGAAGCTGTGTTCAATGTTCGCCAGGAGAGGACCATTTTGGTGTGTTTCTGAGTTATTTTAACAATTTTAACTACTTTTAGGACAGTCTCTTGCTGCTAACTTGCTGCTATTGCCATTTTGCAAAAGGGAAGGAAGGGAGGGAGGGGATCGAACCGGTGGGCTGCCATCTTGATGGTTAGTGGTCTAGTGGCTAGACGCTGGGTTATTTAACCAGCACGCGGACGTGCAGCGCTGGTTGCCTGGGCGATGCTGTGTTCAATGCTCGCCAGGAGAGGACCATTTTGGTGTATTTCTGAGTGATTTTAACAATTTTAACTACTTTTAAGACAGTCTCTTGATGCTAACTTGCTGCTATTGCCATTTTGCACAAGGGATGGAAGGGAGGGAGGGGATCGAACCGGCGGGCCGCCATATTGATGGTTAGCAGTCTAGTGGCTGGACGCTGGGTTACTTAACCATCACGCTGACATGGACGTGCAGCTCTGGTTGCCTGGACGAAACTGTGTTCAATGTTCGCCAGGAGAGGACCATTTTGGTGTGTTTCTGAGTTATTTTAACAATTTTAACTACTTTTAGGACAGTCTCTTGCTGCTAACTAGCTGCTATTGCCATTTTGCAAAAGGGAAGGAAGGGAGGGAGGGGATCAAACCGGCGGGCTGCCATCTTGATGGTTAGTGGTCTAGTGGCTAGACGCTGGGTTACTTAACCAGCACGCGGACGTGGACGTGCAGCGCTGGTTGCCTGGGCGAAGCTGTGTTCAATGCTCGCCAGGAGAGGACCATTTTGGTGTGTTTCTGAGTGATTTTAACAATTTTAACTACTTTTAAGACAGTCTCTTGATGCTAACTTGCTGCTATTGCCATTTTGCACAAGGGACGCAAGGGAGGGAGGGGATCGAACCGGCGGGCCGCCATCTTGACGGTTAGCAGTCTAGTGGCTGGACTCTGGGTTACTTAACCATCACGCTGACATGGACGTGCGGCTCTGGTTGCCTGGACGAAGCTGTGTTCAATGCTCTCCAGGAGAGGACCATTTCGGTGTGTTTCTGAGTGATTTTAACAAGTTTAACTAGTTTTAAGACAGTCTCTTGCTGCTAACTTGTTGCTATTGCCATTTTGCACAAGGGAAGGAAGGAAGGGAGGGGATCAAACCGGCGGGCCGCCATCTTGACGGTTGGCAGTCTAGTGGCTGGATGCTGGGTTACTTAACCAGCACGCTGACGAGAATGTGTGTCACGGGCGCGCCAAAGGCGCGCCTAAGGCAAGCCCGTCTGCGCCTGCCCTTTTACTCACAGATATGACAAGTTACACTAAAGAAGAGCTATGTAGGCTGAATCCTGATAAGGGAATGCGAAGCTGCCCCACTATCCCCCTAAAGGCCACTGACAAAGGCATGGAAAGCCCTTGCCCCAGTTGCCGTCTATACCTTCCCCATATTTTTGACCTGCCAGCTTCTGGTCCAGGTGTCAGACCAGCCAAGAAGGGTAATGCAGCTGATGCTGATCCATTAAAATGCATCTTAATAAACACCAGATCATTAATCAAACATAGCGTAGAATGTGCTCTACTACTGGAGGAACTTGAGATTAAGTTGGCCTTCATGATTGAGTCATGGACAGATAGTGCCTCTGGACCAGATCTTGTGAAAGCAACTCCTCCAGGTTTTCATTGTTATACACTGGAAAGGCCACATAAAAAAGGGGGAGGGTTGGCAGTTATATATCATGATTCAGTGGAACCTATTTTTCATACCACCTCCAACACTTCCTGTGAGGCCTCAGCCTTCAGTATCCACAGAGCACATTACAGGACCTATAAAGGTATACTGCTTTACCGTCCACCAGGCCCTAGAAGAGGATTTCTGGACAAATTAGGCACCTTGCTCGAGAAAGGGCTATTTCTAGACTCCTGCACGGTGCTGGGAGATTTTAATTTTTATCTGGATGCTCCTCAGGATCCAGATACTGCTCAACTGGAGCAAATTATGGGGGCAGGAGATCTAAAGCAGTTAGTGAAGGTCTCGACCCATGATAGAGGGCACACCCTGGATGGGATATCTTCTAACAATCGTGACTTAGTCTGTAACTCAGTTCTTCCTTTATCATGGTCTGATCACTGGGCCATTCAATTTGAACTGAACAGTCACGGTGGCCATTTAGCCAGTGCAAAGCCAACTCAGGAGATCGCAACTAGGGCCTGGGGAAGAGTGGACACAAAAAAACTTGGAGATGCTCTGAGATGCTCAATGTGTCCTCTTCCTCTGGAAGTGGAAGAAGCCACACAAGCCTATACACAATGGCTAGGTACAGCTTGCAATCTTTTAGCCCCTGAAAAAAAGTGGACTCCCGTATGGGCTAAACCCTCAGCACCCTGGTACCCTGAGGAACTCTGAGTCAAAAAATTGGCCTGTAAGCAACTGGAATGGGTTTGGCACAAAAGGTATGCAGGTGTCGACAAGGAAAGTTATAAACACAGTATCACCATCTATAAACAGTTATTATTAGAAGTCCCCCAAACAAATTTCACATCGCAAATAGCACTAGCCAAATCAAATTCCAAGGAACTTCTTTAAACTATAAAAATACTTGCCACCCCGAATGTCCCAAAAAGTCAGAGTAATCCTGAACTTTATGATAAACTAACCGACTTATTTAAACAAAAAGTAGAAATCATCTTACCTTCATTTACGCAAGCTGACAAAAAGGCACATGTACACCCATGCACGGATGGGCTGGACAGTCCCTGCCCTGCACCAGTGTTAGAACAATTGAAACTTCTTGGGATATCAGATACAAATACATTTCTGAATTCTATCCGCTCTGGAGCCCCCACCGATCCCTGCCCAGTGCGGATTATCATGTAAATTCCAGAAATTATCGGAACTGCACTTACACCCCTGCTGAATGCTATATTCAGATCAGGCACATTTCCCAAAATCTGGAAGAAGGCCTTGGCTCTCCCTTTGTTGAAAAACAGACCTTGGATCCTCAAGATTCTAACAAAAACAGGCCAATCTCACGGCTCCCATTCCCTGCCAAACTTTTGGAAATAGCTATGAACACCCAACTCAGTGTGTTCCTTCAGTCCGAAAACTCCCTTGACCCATCCCAATATGGGTTTAGAACAGATCACAGCACGGAGTCGGCTCTACTTAAATCTAGGGAGGATATTAGAGAAGCCCTGGACAAAGGTGGCAATGCTATTCTGATCCTGTTGGATCTCTCCGCGGCCTTCGACACAGTCCATCATGAAGTGTTGATGGACCGGTTGTCTGATATAGGAGTGGAAGGTCGAGCATAGAAACTCCTGCAATTATTTCTTTCCGACAGATCACAAACTGTAAATCTGGATGGCAACATGTCTAAATCATTCTCCCTTCCATATGGGGTGCCACAGGGCTTGTCACTAAGCCCCACACTTTTCAATATCTATGTGGCACCCCTGGCTGAAGTCATTATATCATTTGGCTTCCAACTCACCTCCTATGCCGATAACACTCAAATAGTGTTGTCATTGACTGAGGGGGTGCAAAAGAAAACAGGGACACATTTCCATGACTGTATGGGTGCCATTTCGGGCTGGATGTCCTTCAGCTGCCTGGAGTTAAACTCCAGCAAGGCCGAGGTCATAAAGTTTGGAAACAATCCAAGGGTGTGGACACCCGAATGGTGGCCTGAAGATCTTGGCTCTTGCCCCATACCCACTAGGAAAGCAAAAAACCTTGGGGTACTGGTGGACAACAAGCTCACTATGGGTGACCATATAAGCATGGTGATCTCGGCCTGCTTTCTGGCCCTAAGAATTATAAGAAAAATTAAGTTCTTCCTTTCTGAAAGCAGCCTCCAAACAGTGGTAACAGCCCTCATAATGTCACGCCTGGACTACTGCAATGGCCTGTATCTTAATTCTCAAAAGCAACACATCAATCAGCTCTAACTAGCTCAAAACACAGCGGCCAGATTGGTGTCAGGAACTCCTAAATTTGTCTCCGTAAAAGAAAAGCTGAGGCAACTTCACTGGCTCCCGGTGAAACAAAGAGTACACTTTAAGGCACTGTGCACTGTCTTTAAGGTTATTAATGGAGAAGGACCTGACTTCCTTAGGCATAATTTCCAATGGTATGTCCCTGGAAGAATATTACGCTCCACCGGAGCTAAACAAGTTCAAGTACCCCTATTTAAAAGAGTCAACTGGGGAGGCAGGAGCTTCATTATTTGTGCCTCTAGGGCATGGAACAAGCTTCCTTTTCATCTCAGGAATGCCCCGGATCTCCTCTCCTTTAGAAAGGGGCTGAAGACATGGCTTTTCACTCAGTAGTACACTTCCCTTTGTTCCCTAGCAACCAGTTCTTAGCGACAGGATACCCCAGGGTAACCGTGCGCTCTACAAGTGTGATTAACATAAAATAACATCATTCTTTAGTTCACTTCGCCACCCCAGTTCAGACACAGCTATATGCAAATCAGTCTTCACCCTGTGCCTCATGGAAACAGCCCAGACGTAACTGCCAAGCCATTTCTTCCCTGGACCGAAAAAAAGCACCCTGGAACCGGTTTCGGGATAACACCCCTCATCAGCCAAGCTAGCTTGAATCCAGTGGCAAAGTGAGCAAGGGACCCACGTCTGGGCATACCTTGCCAACATAGGGGGAACAAAGCAAACACAAGGAGATGATGGATGAACAGAGCGCTGAAACTCTTCAGACACTCACCCCTATTCACAAATATGGGTTGAATCCATCATCATTCTTTAGTTCACATTGCCACCCCTGTTCAGACACCGCTATATGCAGATCAGTCTTGACCCTGTGCCTCATGGGAACAGTCCAGACTGAACTGTCAAGCCATGTCTTCTCTGGACCAGAAACAAGCATCCAGGGACCGATTTTGGGGTAACACCCCTCTCAGCGAGGCTAGCTTGAATCCAATGGCAAAGAGAGCAAGGGACCCACATCTGGGCATACCCTGCCAACTTAGGGCAAACAGAGCAAACACAAGGAGATGATGGATGGACAGGGTGCTGAAACTTTTCAGACACTCACCCCTATTCACAAATATGGGTTGAAACCATCATCAGCGCTGGTTGCCTGGGCGAAGCTGTGTTCAATGTTCGCCAGGAGAGGACCATTTTGGTGTGTTTCTGAGTTATTTTAACAATTTTAACTACTTTTAGGACAGTCTCTTGCTGCTAACTTGCTGCTATTGCCATTTTGCAAAAGGGAAGGAAGGGAGGGAGGGGATCGAACCGGTGGGCTGCCATCTTGATGGTTAGTGGTCTAGTGGCTAGACGCTGGGTTATTTAACCAGCACGCGGACGTGCAGCGCTGGTTGCCTGGGCGATGCTGTGTTCAATGCTCGCCAGGAGAGGACCATTTTGGTGTATTTCTGAGTGATTTTAACAATTTTAACTACTTTTAAGACAGTCTCTTGATGCTAACTTGCTGCTATTGCCATTTTGCACAAGGGATGGAAGGGAGGGAGGGGATCGAACCGGCGGGCCGCCATATTGATGGTTAGCAGTCTAGTGGCTGGACGCTGGGTTACTTAACCATCACGCTGACATGGACGTGCAGCTCTGGTTGCCTGGACGAAACTGTGTTCAATGTTCGCCAGGAGAGGACCATTTTGGTGTGTTTCTGAGTTATTTTAACAATTTTAACTACTTTTAGGACAGTCTCTTGCTGCTAACTAGCTGCTATTGCCATTTTGCAAAAGGGAAGGAAGGGAGGGAGGGGATCAAACCGGCGGGCTGCCATCTTGATGGTTAGTGGTCTAGTGGCTAGACGCTGGGTTACTTAACCAGCACGCGGACGTGGACGTGCAGCGCTGGTTGCCTGGGCGAAGCTGTGTTCAATGCTCGCCAGGAGAGGACCATTTTGGTGTGTTTCTGAGTGATTTTAACAATTTTAACTACTTTTAAGACAGTCTCTTGATGCTAACTTGCTGCTATTGCCATTTTGCACAAGGGACGCAAGGGAGGGAGGGGATCGAACCGGCGGGCCGCCATCTTGACGGTTAGCAGTCTAGTGGCTGGACTCTGGGTTACTTAACCATCACGCTGACATGGACGTGCGGCTCTGGTTGCCTGGACGAAGCTGTGTTCAATGCTCTCCAGGAGAGGACCATTTCGGTGTGTTTCTGAGTGATTTTAACAAGTTTAACTAGTTTTAAGACAGTCTCTTGCTGCTAACTTGTTGCTATTGCCATTTTGCACAAGGGAAGGAAGGAAGGGAGGGGATCAAACCGGCGGGCCGCCATCTTGACGGTTGGCAGTCTAGTGGCTGGATGCTGGGTTACTTAACCAGCACGCTGACGAGAATGTGTGTCACGGGCGCGCCAAAGGCGCGCCTAAGGCAAGCCCGTCTGCGCCTGCCCTTTTACTCACAGATATGACAAGTTACACTAAAGAAGAGCTATGTAGGCTGAATCCTGATAAGGGAATGCGAAGCTGCCCCACTATCCCCCTAAAGGCCACTGACAAAGGCATGGAAAGCCCTTGCCCCAGTTGCCGTCTATACCTTCCCCATATTTTTGACCTGCCAGCTTCTGGTCCAGGTGTCAGACCAGCCAAGAAGGGTAATGCAGCTGATGCTGATCCATTAAAATGCATCTTAATAAACACCAGATCATTAATCAAACATAGCGTAGAATGTGCTCTACTACTGGAGGAACTTGAGATTAAGTTGGCCTTCATGATTGAGTCATGGACAGATAGTGCCTCTGGACCAGATCTTGTGAAAGCAACTCCTCCAGGTTTTCATTGTTATACACTGGAAAGGCCACATAAAAAAGGGGGAGGGTTGGCAGTTATATATCATGATTCAGTGGAACCTATTTTTCATACCACCTCCAACACTTCCTGTGAGGCCTCAGCCTTCAGTATCCACAGAGCACATTACAGGACCTATAAAGGTATACTGCTTTACCGTCCACCAGGCCCTAGAAGAGGATTTCTGGACAAATTAGGCACCTTGCTCGAGAAAGGGCTATTTCTAGACTCCTGCACGGTGCTGGGAGATTTTAATTTTTATCTGGATGCTCCTCAGGATCCAGATACTGCTCAACTGGAGCAAATTATGGGGGCAGGAGATCTAAAGCAGTTAGTGAAGGTCTCGACCCATGATAGAGGGCACACCCTGGATGGGATATCTTCTAACAATCGTGACTTAGTCTGTAACTCAGTTCTTCCTTTATCATGGTCTGATCACTGGGCCATTCAATTTGAACTGAACAGTCACGGTGGCCATTTAGCCAGTGCAAAGCCAACTCAGGAGATCGCAACTAGGGCCTGGGGAAGAGTGGACACAAAAAAACTTGGAGATGCTCTGAGATGCTCAATGTGTCCTCTTCCTCTGGAAGTGGAAGAAGCCACACAAGCCTATACACAATGGCTAGGTACAGCTTGCAATCTTTTAGCCCCTGAAAAAAAGTGGACTCCCGTATGGGCTAAACCCTCAGCACCCTGGTACCCTGAGGAACTCTGAGTCAAAAAATTGGCCTGTAAGCAACTGGAATGGGTTTGGCACAAAAGGTATGCAGGTGTCGACAAGGAAAGTTATAAACACAGTATCACCATCTATAAACAGTTATTATTAGAAGTCCCCCAAACAAATTTCACATCGCAAATAGCACTAGCCAAATCAAATTCCAAGGAACTTCTTTAAACTATAAAAATACTTGCCACCCCGAATGTCCCAAAAAGTCAGAGTAATCCTGAACTTTATGATAAACTAACCGACTTATTTAAACAAAAAGTAGAAATCATCTTACCTTCATTTACGCAAGCTGACAAAAAGGCACATGTACACCCATGCACGGATGGGCTGGACAGTCCCTGCCCTGCACCAGTGTTAGAACAATTGAAACTTCTTGGGATATCAGATACAAATACATTTCTGAATTCTATCCGCTCTGGAGCCCCCACCGATCCCTGCCCAGTGCGGATTATCATGTAAATTCCAGAAATTATCGGAACTGCACTTACACCCCTGCTGAATGCTATATTCAGATCAGGCACATTTCCCAAAATCTGGAAGAAGGCCTTGGCTCTCCCTTTGTTGAAAAACAGACCTTGGATCCTCAAGATTCTAACAAAAACAGGCCAATCTCACGGCTCCCATTCCCTGCCAAACTTTTGGAAATAGCTATGAACACCCAACTCAGTGTGTTCCTTCAGTCCGAAAACTCCCTTGACCCATCCCAATATGGGTTTAGAACAGATCACAGCACGGAGTCGGCTCTACTTAAATCTAGGGAGGATATTAGAGAAGCCCTGGACAAAGGTGGCAATGCTATTCTGATCCTGTTGGATCTCTCCGCGGCCTTCGACACAGTCCATCATGAAGTGTTGATGGACCGGTTGTCTGATATAGGAGTGGAAGGTCGAGCATAGAAACTCCTGCAATTATTTCTTTCCGACAGATCACAAACTGTAAATCTGGATGGCAACATGTCTAAATCATTCTCCCTTCCATATGGGGTGCCACAGGGCTTGTCACTAAGCCCCACACTTTTCAATATCTATGTGGCACCCCTGGCTGAAGTCATTATATCATTTGGCTTCCAACTCACCTCCTATGCCGATAACACTCAAATAGTGTTGTCATTGACTGAGGGGGTGCAAAAGAAAACAGGGACACATTTCCATGACTGTATGGGTGCCATTTCGGGCTGGATGTCCTTCAGCTGCCTGGAGTTAAACTCCAGCAAGGCCGAGGTCATAAAGTTTGGAAACAATCCAAGGGTGTGGACACCCGAATGGTGGCCTGAAGATCTTGGCTCTTGCCCCATACCCACTAGGAAAGCAAAAAACCTTGGGGTACTGGTGGACAACAAGCTCACTATGGGTGACCATATAAGCATGGTGATCTCGGCCTGCTTTCTGGCCCTAAGAATTATAAGAAAAATTAAGTTCTTCCTTTCTGAAAGCAGCCTCCAAACAGTGGTAACAGCCCTCATAATGTCACGCCTGGACTACTGCAATGGCCTGTATCTTAATTCTCAAAAGCAACACATCAATCAGCTCTAACTAGCTCAAAACACAGCGGCCAGATTGGTGTCAGGAACTCCTAAATTTGTCTCCGTAAAAGAAAAGCTGAGGCAACTTCACTGGCTCCCGGTGAAACAAAGAGTACACTTTAAGGCACTGTGCACTGTCTTTAAGGTTATTAATGGAGAAGGACCTGACTTCCTTAGGCATAATTTCCAATGGTATGTCCCTGGAAGAATATTACGCTCCACCGGAGCTAAACAAGTTCAAGTACCCCTATTTAAAAGAGTCAACTGGGGAGGCAGGAGCTTCATTATTTGTGCCTCTAGGGCATGGAACAAGCTTCCTTTTCATCTCAGGAATGCCCCGGATCTCCTCTCCTTTAGAAAGGGGCTGAAGACATGGCTTTTCACTCAGTAGTACACTTCCCTTTGTTCCCTAGCAACCAGTTCTTAGCGACAGGATACCCCAGGGTAACCGTGCGCTCTACAAGTGTGATTAACATAAAATAACATCATTCTTTAGTTCACTTCGCCACCCCAGTTCAGACACAGCTATATGCAAATCAGTCTTCACCCTGTGCCTCATGGAAACAGCCCAGACGTAACTGCCAAGCCATTTCTTCCCTGGACCGAAAAAAAGCACCCTGGAACCGGTTTCGGGATAACACCCCTCATCAGCCAAGCTAGCTTGAATCCAGTGGCAAAGTGAGCAAGGGACCCACGTCTGGGCATACCTTGCCAACATAGGGGGAACAAAGCAAACACAAGGAGATGATGGATGAACAGAGCGCTGAAACTCTTCAGACACTCACCCCTATTCACAAATATGGGTTGAATCCATCATCATTCTTTAGTTCACATTGCCACCCCTGTTCAGACACCGCTATATGCAGATCAGTCTTGACCCTGTGCCTCATGGGAACAGTCCAGACTGAACTGTCAAGCCATGTCTTCTCTGGACCAGAAACAAGCATCCAGGGACCGATTTTGGGGTAACACCCCTCTCAGCGAGGCTAGCTTGAATCCAATGGCAAAGAGAGCAAGGGACCCACATCTGGGCATACCCTGCCAACTTAGGGCAAACAGAGCAAACACAAGGAGATGATGGATGGACAGGGTGCTGAAACTTTTCAGACACTCACCCCTATTCACAAATATGGGTTGAAACCATCATCAGCGCTGGTTGCCTGGGCGAAGCTGTGTTCAATGTTCGCCAGGAGAGGACCATTTTGGTGTGTTTCTGAGTTATTTTAACAATTTTAACTACTTTTAGGACAGTCTCTTGCTGCTAACTTGCTGCTATTGCCATTTTGCAAAAGGGAAGGAAGGGAGGGAGGGGATCGAACCGGTGGGCTGCCATCTTGATGGTTAGTGGTCTAGTGGCTAGACGCTGGGTTACTTAACCAGCACGCGGACGTGCAGCGCTGGTTGCCTGGGCGATGCTGTGTTCAATGCTCGCCAGGAGAGGACCATTTTGGTGTATTTCTGAGTGATTTTAACAATTTTAACTACTTTTAAGACAGTCTCTTGATGCTAACTTGCTGCTATTGCCATTTTGCACAAGGGATGGAAGGGAGGGAGGGGATCGAACCGGCGGGCCGCCATATTGATGGTTAGCAGTCTAGTGGCTGGACGCTGGGTTACTTAACCATCACGCTGACATGGACGTGCAGCTCTGGTTGCCTGGACGAAACTGTGTTCAATGTTCGCCAGGAGAGGACCATTTTGGTGTGTTTCTGAGTTATTTTAACAATTTTAACTACTTTTAGGACAGTCTCTTGCTGCTAACTAGCTGCTATTGCCATTTTGCAAAAGGGAAGGAAGGGAGGGAGGGGATCAAACCGGCGGGCTGCCATCTTGATGGTTAGTGGTCTAGTGGCTAGACGCTGGGTTACTTAACCAGCACGCGGACGTGGACGTGCAGCGCTGGTTGCCTGGGCGAAGCTGTGTTCAATGCTCGCCAGGAGAGGACCATTTTGGTGTGTTTCTGAGTGATTTTAACAATTTTAACTACTTTTAAGACAGTCTCTTGATGCTAACTTGCTGCTATTGCCATTTTGCACAAGGGACGCAAGGGAGGGGGGGGATCGAACCGGCGGGCCGCCATCTTGACGGTTAGCAGTCTAGTGGCTGGACTCTGGGTTACTTAACCATCACGCTGACATGGACGTGCGGCTCTGGTTGCCTGGACGAAGCTGTGTTCAATGCTCTCCAGGAGAGGACCATTTCGGTGTGTTTCTGAGTGATTTTAACAAGTTTAACTAGTTTTAAGACAGTCTCTTGCTGCTAACTTGTTGCTATTGCCATTTTGCACAAGGGAAGGAAGGAAGGGAGGGGATCAAACCGGCGGGCCGCCATCTTGACGGTTGGCAGTCTAGTGGCTGGATGCTGGGTTACTTAACCAGCACGCTGACGAGAATGTGTGTCACGGGCGCGCCAAAGGCGCGCCTAAGGCAAGCCCGTCTGCGCCTGCCCTTTTACTCACAGATATGACAAGTTACACTAAAGAAGAGCTATGTAGGCTGAATCCTGATAAGGGAATGCGAAGCTGCCCCACTATCCCCCTAAAGGCCACTGACAAAGGCATGGAAAGCCCTTGCCCCAGTTGCCGTCTATACCTTCCCCATATTTTTGACCTGCCAGCTTCTGGTCCAGGTGTCAGACCAGCCAAGAAGGGTAATGCAGCTGATGCTGATCCATTAAAATGCATCTTAATAAACACCAGATCATTATCAAACATAGCGTAGAATGTGCTCTACTACTGGAGGAACTTGAGATAAAGTTGGCCTTCATCATTGAGTCATGGACAGATAGTGCCTCTGGACCAGATCTTGTGAAAGCAACTCCTCCAGGTTTTCATTGTTATACACTGGAAAGGCCACATAAAAAGGGGGAGGGTTGGCAGTTATATATCATGATTCAGTGGAACCTATTTTTCATACCACCTCCAACACTTCCTGTGAGGCCTCAGCCTTCAGTATCCACAGAGCACATTACAGGACCTATAAAGGTATACTGCTTTACCGTCCACCAGGCCCTAGAAGAGGATTTCTGGACAAATTAGGCACCTTGCTCGAGAAAGGGCTATTTCTAGACTCCTGCACGGTGCTGGGAGATTTTAATTTTATCTGGATGCTCCTCAGGATCCAGATACTGCTCAACTGGAGCAAATTATGGGGCAGGAGATCTAAAGCAGTTAGTGAAGGTCTCGACCCATGATAGAGGGCACACCCTGGATGGGATATCTTCTAACAATCGTGACTTAGTCTGTAACTCAGTTCTTCCTTTATCATGGTCTGATCACTGGGCCATTCAATTTGAACTGAACAGTCACGGTGGCCATTTAGCCAGTGCAAAGCCAACTCAGGAGATCGCAACTAGGGCCTGGGGAAGAGTGGACACAAAAAAACTTGGAAGATGCTCTGAGATGCTCAATGTGTCCTCTTCCTCTGGAAGTGGAAGAAGCCACACAAGCCTATACACAATGGCTAGGTACAGCTTGCAATCTTTTAGCCCCTGAAAAAAAGTGGACTCCCGTATGGGCTAAACCCTCAGCACCCTGGTACCCTGAGGAACTCTGAGTCAAAAAATTGGCCTGTAAGCAACTGGAATGGGTTTGGCACAAAAGGTATGCAGGTGTCGACAAGGA